>NW_024346411.1:0-10159 GCF_902729225.1 Pteropus medius | reverse complement strand
CAGGCAGAAAGGTGAGGGAGAGGGAGGTGTCTGCTTCCGTCCTGAAGTCTGATTTCCACTGCGGAAAGCGGGAAGGAGCCGAGGCCTTAGGAAGGAGCCCCGGGGCCTCTGGGATGAAAAGAGATCATGCTGAATTGTGGCTCTGGAACGCCCGGTGTCCACACTGCGGGGAGGTGGAGGTGCGAGGAGCGGCCTGTCTTCTGTGGTAGAGCAGGGTCCAGGCAGGTTTCCTTCGAAAATCCACCATATACATATATATGCATATAGATGAACATATATATGCATATATATGTATATGGTAGCTTTGGCAAAAAGCTCTCTGGTGACGTCCATTTTGAGCCAGAATCGCAGACTTCCGAGAAAAGGCTCACTTGCGGCAAATGCACAGCCCTCCCGGGGCCTGGGGCTCTGTGGGCCATGCCCGGTCATCTGCGGGTACTGGGGTGGCGAAGTTGGAGGAGCACTCACTGACACTTTGAGCTCCTAGAGGTACAAACTACGTGTCATTCGTCTCTGCATCCTCTTGCAGGGGTCAGGGCCGCCCACAGACTGCGTACCCAGGGATGCTTTGGCCCTCCGTCATGGCGGCCTTCACCCGCTGGAAAGAGTTCAGTTGGGAGACACTGCAGACAGTTGTGGGTCTGAATTCGGCCTCCGTGCCTTAGGAGCTTTGCGATCAGCTCTTTGAGCCTTTCATTTCTTCATTTTGAATGCGTCCACGGGGACCATTACGACCATCCCAGGCAGAAAGGTGAGGGAGCGGGAGGTGCCTGCTTCCGTCCTGAAGTCTGATTTCCACTGCGGAAAGCGGGAAGGAGCCAAGGCCTTAGGAAGGAGCCCCGGGGCCCCTGGGATGAAAAGAGATCATGCGGAATTATGGCTCTGGAACGCCCGGTGTCCCCACTGCGGGGAGGTGGAGGTGCTAGGAGCGGCCTGTCTTCTGTGGTAGACCAGGGGTCCACGCAGGTTTCCTTCGAAAATCCACCATACATATATGTGATATAGATGAACATATATAGTATATATATGTATATGAAGCCTTTGGCAAAAAGCTTCAGATCGCCCATTTGAGCCAGAATCGCAGAGACTTCCTGAGAAAGTACTACTTTATGGGCAGCATGCACATAGCCTCCCGGGGCCTTGGGGCTCTGTGGGCGATGCTCGGTCATCTGCGGGTACTGGGGTAGCGAAGTTGGAGGAGCACTCACTGACACTTTGAGCTCCTAGAGGTACAAACTACGTCTCATTCGTCTCTGTATCCTCTTGCAGGGTTCACGGCCACCACAGACAGCGTAGCCAGGGATGCTTTGGCCCCTCCGTCCATGGGGGCCGTCACCCGCTTGAAAGAGGTCAGCTGGGAGACATTGCAGACAGCTGTGGGTCTGAATTCGGCCTCCGTGCCTTAGGAGCTTTGCGATCAGCTCTCTGAGCCTTTCATTTCTTCATTTGAATGCGTCCACGGGGACCATCACGACCATCCCAGCAGAAAGGTGAGGGCGAGGGAGGTGTCTGCTTCCGTCCTGAAGTCTGATTTCCACTGCGGAAAGCTGGAAGGAGCCGAGGCCTTAGGAAGGAGCCCCGGGGCCTCTGTGATGAAAAGAGATCATGCTGAATTGTGGCTCTGGAACGCCCGGTGTCCACACTGTGGGGAGGTGGAGGTGCGAGGAGCGGCCTGTCTTCTGTGGTAGAGCAGGGTCCAGGCAGGTTTCCTTCGAAAATCCACCATATACATATATATGCATATAGATGAACATATATATGCATATATATGTATATGGTAGCTTTGGCAAAAAAGCTCTCTGGTGACGTCCATTTCGAGCCAGAATCGCAGACTTCCGAGAAAAGGCTCACTTGCGGCAAATGCACAGCCCTCCCGGGGCCTTGGGGCTCTGTGGGCGATGCTCGGTCATCTGCGGGTACTGGGGTACCGAAGTTGGAGGAGCACTCACTGACACTTTGAGCTCCTAGAGGTACAAACCACGTCTCATTCGTCTCTGTATGCTCTTGCAGGGTTCAGGGCCACCCACAGACAGCGTACCCATGGATGCTTTGGCCCCTGCGTCCATGGCGGCCGTCACCCGCTGGAAAGAGTTCAGTTGGGAGACACTGCAGACAGCTGTGGGTCTGAATTGGGCCTCCGTGCCTGAGGAGCTTTGCGATCAGCTCTTTGAGCCTTTCATTTCTTCATTTTGAATGCGTCCACGGGGACCATTACGACCATCCCAGGCAGAAAGGTGAGGGAGAGGGAGGTGTCTGTTTCCGTCCTGAAGTCTGATTTCCACTGCGGAAAGCGGGAAGGAGCCGAGGCCTTAGGAAGGAGCCCCGGGGCCCTGGGATGAAAAGAGATCATGCTGAATTGTGGCTCTGGAACGCCCGGTGTCCACACTGCGGGGAGGTGGAGGTGCGAGGAGCGGCCTGTCTTCTGTGGTAGAGCAGGGGGTCCAGGCAGGTTTCTTCTAAAATCCACCATATACATAGAGTATACATAGATGAACATATATATGCATATATATGTATATGGTATTGGCAAAAAAAAAGCTCTCTGGTGACGTCCATCGGGAGCCAGAATCGCAGACTTCCGGTAGAAAAGTGCTCATCATGTGTAAATGCACAGCTCCCTCCCGGGGCCTTGGGCTCTGTGGGCGATGCTCGGTCATCTGCTTGTACTGGGCTACCGAAGTTGGAGGAGCACCCACTGACACTTTGAGCTCCTAGAGGTACAAACTACGTCTCATTCGTCTCTGTATCCTCTTGCAGGGTTCAGGGCCACCCACAGACAGCGAAGCCAGGGATGCTTTGGCCCCTCCGTCCATGGGGGCCGTCACCCGCTGGAAAGAGGTCAGCTGGGAGACACTGCAGACAGCTGTGGGTCTGAATTCGGCCTCCGTGCCTTAGGAGCTTTGCGATCAGCTCTCTGAGCCTTTCATTTCTTCATTTTGAATGTGTCCACGGGGACCATCGCGACCATCCCAGGCAGAAAGGTGAGGGCGAGGGAGGTGTCTGCTTCCGTCCTGAAGTCTGATTTCCACTGCGGAAAGCGGGAAGGAGCCGAGGCCTTAGGAAGGAGCCCTGGGGCCTCTGGGATGAAAAGAGATCATGCTGAATTGTGGCTCTGAACGCCCGGTGTCCACACTGCGGGGAGGTGGAGGTGCGAGGAGCGGCCTGTCTTCTGTGGTAGAGCAGGGGTCCAGGCAGGTTTCCTTCGAAAATCCACCATATACATATATATGCATATAGATGAACACATATATGCATATATATGTATATGGTAGCTTTGGCAAAAAGCTCTCTGGTGACGTCCATTTCCAGCCAGAATCGCAGACTTCCGAGAAAAGGCTCACTTGCGGCAAATGCACAGCCCTCCCGGGGCCTTGGGGCTCTGTGGGCGATGCTCGGTCATCTGCGGGTACTGGGGTAGCGAAGTTGGAGGAGCACTCACTGACACTTTGAGCCTCTAGAGGTACAAACTACGTCTCATTCGTCTCTGTATCCTCTTGCAGGGTTCACGGCCACCCACAGACAGCGTAGCCAGGGATGCTTTGGCCCCTCCGTCCATGGGGGCCGTCACCCGCTGGAAAGAGGTCAGCTGGGAGACACTGCAGACAGCTGTGGTCTGAATTCGGCCTCCGTGCCTTAGGAGCTTTGCGATCAGCTCTCTGAGCCTTTCATTTCTTCATTTTGAATGCGTCCACGGGGACCATCAAGACCATCCCAGGCAGAAAGGTGAGGGCGAGGGAGGTGTCTGCTTCCGTCCTGAAGTCTGATTTCCACTGCGGAAAGCGGGAAGGAGCCGAGGCCTTAGGAAGGGTCTCAAATTCTGGGATGAGAAAAAGAGATCATGCTTGAATTGGTGGCCTGGAACGTCTGCGCAGTCCACACTGCGGGGAGGTGGAGGTGCTAGGAGCGGCCTGTCTTCTGTGGTAGACCAGGGGTCCACGCAGTTTTCCTTCGAAAATCCACCATATACATATATATGCATATATAGATGAACATATATATGCATATATATGTATATGGTAGCTTTGGCAAAAAGCTCTCTGGTGACGTCCATTTTGAGCCAGAATCGCAGACTTCCGAGAAAAGGCTCACTTGCGGCAAATGCACAGCCCTCCCGGGGCCTTGGGGCTCTGTGGGCGATGCTCGGTCATCTGCGGGTACTGGGTAGCGAAGTTGGAGGAGCACTCACTGACACTTTGAGCTCCTAGAGGTACAAACTACGTCTCATTCGTCTCTGTATCCTCTTGCAGGGTTCACGGCCACCCACAGACAGCGTAGCCAGGGATGCTTTTGCCCCTCCGTCCATGGGGGCCGTCACCCGCTGGAAAGAGGTCAGCTGGGAGACACTGCAGACAGCTGTGGGTCTGAATTCGGCCTCCGTGCCTTAGGAGCTTTGCGATCAGCTCTCTGAGCCTTTCATTTCTTCATTTTGAATGAGTCCACGGGGACCATCACGACCATCCCAGGAAGAAAGGTGAGGGCGAGGGAGGTGTCTGCTTCCGTCCTGAAGTCTGATTTCCACTGCGGAAAGCGGGAAGGAGCCGAGGCCTTAGGAAGGAGCCCCCGGGCCTCTGGGATGAAAAGAGATCATGCTGAATTGTGGCTCTGGAACGCCCGGTGTCCACACTGCGGGGAGGTGGAGGTGCGAGGAGCGGCCTGTCTTCTGTGATAGAGCAGGGGTCCAGGCAGGTTTCCTTCGAAAATCCACCATATACATATATATGCATATAGATGAACAGATATATGCATATATATGTATATGGTAGCTTTGGCAAAAAGCTCTCTGGTGACGTCCATTTCGAGCCAGAATCGCAGACTTCCGAGAAAAGTCTCACTTGCTGCAAATGCACAGCCCTCCCGGGGCCTTGGGGCTCTGTGGGCGATGCTCGGTCATCTGCGGGTACTGGGGTAGCGAAGTTGGAGGAGCACTCACTGACACTTTGAGCTCCTAGAGGTGCAAACTACGTCTCATTCGTCTCTGTATCCTCTTGCAGGGTTCACGGCCACCCACAGACAGCGTAGCTAGGGATGCTTTGGCCCCTCCGTCCACGGGGGCCGTCACCCGCTGGAAAGAGGTCAGCTGGGAGACACTGCAGACAGCTGTGGGTCTGAATTCGGCCTCCGTGCCTTAGGAGCTTTGCGATCAGCTCTCTGAGCCTTTCATTTCTTCATTTTGAATGCGTCCATGGGGACCATCACGACCATCCCAGGCAGAAAGGTGAGGGCGAGGGAGGTGTCTGCTTCTGTCCTGAAGTCTGATTTCCACTGCGGAAAGCGGGAAGGAGCCGATGCCTTAGGAAGGAGCCCCGGGGACTCTGGGATGAAAAGAGATCATGCTGAATTGTGGCACTGGAACGCTTGGTGTCCACACTGCGGGGAGGTGGAGGTGCGAGGAGCGGCCTGTCTCCTGTGGTAGAGCAGGGGTCCAGGCAGGTTTCCTTCGAAAATCCACCATATACATATATATGCATATAGATGGACATATATATGCATATATATGTATATGGTAGTTTTGGCAAAAAGCTCTCTGGTGACGTCCTTTTCGAGCCAGAATCGCAGACTTCCGAGAAAAGGCTCACTTGCGGCAAATGCACAGCCCTCCCGGGGCCTTGGGGCTCTGTGGGCGATGCTCGGGCATCTGCGGGTACTGGGGTAGCTAAGTTGGAGGAGCACTCACTGACACTTTGAGCTCCTAGAGGTACAAACTACGTCTCATTCGTCTCTGTATCCTCTTGCAGGGTTCACGGCCACCCACAGACAGCGTAGCCAGGGATGCTTTGGCCCTCCGTCCATGGGGGCCGTCACCCGCTGGAAAGAGGTCAGCTGGGAGACACGGCAGACAGCTGTGGGTCTGAATTCGGCCTCCGTGCCTTAGGAGCTTTGCGATCAGCACTCTGAGCCTTTCATTTCTTCATTTTGAATGCGTCCACGGGGACCATCACGACCATCCCAGGCAGAAAGGTGAGGGCGAGGGAGGTGTCTGTTTCCGTCCTGAAGTCTGATTTCCACTGCGAAAAGCGGGAAGGAGCCGAGGCCTTAGGAAGGAGCCCCGGGGCCTCTGGGATGAAAAGAGATCATGCTGAATTGTGGCTCTGAACGCCCGGTGTCCACACTGCGGGGAGGTGGAGGTGCGAGGAGCGGCCTGTCTTCTGTGGTAGAGCAGGGGTCCAGGCAGGTTTCCTTCGAAAATCCACCATATACATATATATGCATATAGATGAACATATATATGCATATATATGTATAAGGTAGCTTTGGCAAAAAGCTCTCTGGTGACGTCCATTTCGAGCCAGAATCAGACTTCCGAGAAAAGGCTCACTTGCGGCAAATGCACAGCCCTCCCGGGGCCTTGGGGCTCTGTGGGCGATGCTCGGTCATCTGCGGGTACTGGGGTAGCGAAGTTGGAGGAGCACTCACTGACACTTTGAGCTCCTAGAGGTACAAAGTACGTCTCATTCGTCTCTGTATCCTCTTGCAGGGTTCACGGCCACCCACAGACAGCGTAGCCAGGGATGCTTGGCCCCTCCGTCCATGGGGGCCGTCACCCGCTGGAAAGAGGTCAGCTGGGAGACACTGCAGACAGCTGTGGGTCTGAATTCGGCCTCCGTGCCTTAGGAGCTTTGTGATCAGCTCTCTGAGCCTTTCATTTCTTCATTTTGAATGCGTCCACGGGGACCATCATGACCATCCCAGGCAGAAAGGTGAGGGCGAGGGAGGTGTCTGCTTCCGTCCTGAAGTCTGATTTCCACTGCGGAAAGCGGGAAGGAGCCGAGGCCTTAGGAAGGAGCCCCGGGGCCTCTGGGATGAAAGAGATCATGCTGAATTGTGGCTCTGGAACGCCCGGTGTCCACACTGCGGGGAGGTGGAGGTGCGAGGAGCGGCCTGTCTCTGTGGTAGAGCAGGGGTCCAGGCAGGTTTCCTTCGAAAATCCACCTTATACATATATATGCATATAGATGAACATATATATGCATATATATGTATATGGTAGCTTTGGCAAAAAGCTCTCTGGTGACGTCCATTTCGAGCCAGAATCGCAGACTTCCGAGAAAAGGCTCACTTGCGGCAAATGCACAGCCCTCCCGGGGCCTTGGGGCTCTGGGGGCGATGCTCGGTCATCTGCGGGTACTGGGGTAGCGAAGTTGGAGGAGCACTCACTGACACTTTGAGCTCCTAGAGGTACAAACTACGTCTCATTCGTCTCTGTATCCTCTTGCAGGGTTCAGGGCCACCCACAGACAGTGTAGCCAGGGATGCTTTGGCCCCTCCGTCCATGGGGGCCGTCACCCGCTGGAAAGAGGTCAGCTGGGAGACACTGCAGACAGCTGTGGGTCTGAATTCGGCCTCCGTGCCTTAGGAGCTTTGCGATCAGCTCTGAGCCTTTCATTTCTTCATTTTGAATGCGTCCACGGGGACCATCACGACCATCCCAGGCAGAAAGGTGAGGGCGAGGGAGGTGTCTGCTTCCGTCCTGAAGTCTGATTTCCACTGCGGAAAGCGGGAAGGAGCCGAGGCCTTAGGAAGGAGCCCCGGGGCCTCTGGGATGAAAAGAGATCATGCTGAATTGTGGCTCTGAACGCCCGGTGTCCACACTGCGGGGAGGTGGAGGTGCTAGGAGCGGCCTGTCTGATCTCAAATGTCTAAGGAAAACACAGCCTTTTGTTATAAAAATCACCATATATATATAAATATATATATAGAAAGAGAAAGAGAAATCCATAGATACATAGATAGATAGATAGATAGATAGATAGTTAGATAGATAGATGGATAGAGAGATAGATATAGAGATATCTATAGATACAGATAAAGATATAGATAGAGATATATCTAGGGGAGCTCTGGCAAAAAGCACTCTACAGACGTGCATTTGGAGCCAGAATCGCAGACTTCCGAGAAAAGGCTCACTTGCGGCCAATGCACAGCGCTCCCGGGGCCTTGGGCTCTGTGGGCGATGCTCGGTCATCTGCGGGTACTGGGGTACCGAAGTTGGAGGAGCACTCACTGACACTTTGAGCTCCTAGAGGTACAAACCACGTCTCATTCGTCTCTGTATGCTCTTGCAGGGTTCAGGGCCACCCACAGACAGCGTACCCAGGGATGCTTTGGCCCCTCCGTCCATGGCGGCTGTCACCCGTGGGAAGACTTCAGTTGGGAGGCACTGCAGACAGCTGTGGGTCTGAATTCGGCCTCCGTGCCTTAGGAGCTTTGCGATCAGCTCTCTGAGCCTTTCATTTCTTCATTTTGAATGCGTCCACGGGGACCATCACGACCATCCCAGGCAGAAAAGTGAGGGCGAGGGAGGTGTCTGCTTCCGTCTGAAGTCTGATTTCCACTGCGGAAAGCGGGAAGGAGCCGAGGCCTTAGGAAGGAGCCCCGGGGCCTCTGGGATGAAAGAGATCATGCTGAATTGTGGCTCTGGAATGCCCGGTGTCCACACTGCGGGGAGGTGGAGGTGCTAGGAGCGGCCTGCCTTCTGTGGTAGACCAGGGGTCCACGCAGGTTTCCTTCGAAAATCCACCATATACATATATATGCATATATATGAACATATATATGCATATATATGTATATGGTAGCTTTGGCAAAAAGCTCTCTGGTGACGTCCATTTTGAGCCAGAATCGCAGACTTCCGAGAAAAGGCTCACTTGCGGCAAATGCACAGCCCTCCCGGGGCCTTGGGGCTCTGTGGGCGATGCTCGGTCATCTGCGGGTACTGGGTAGCGAAGTTGGAGGAGCACTCAGTGACACTTTGAGCTCCTAGAGGTACAAAGTACGTCTCATTCGTCTCTGTATCCTCTTGCAGGGTTCACAGCCACCCACAGACAGCGTAGCCAGGGATGCTTTGTCCCCTCCGTCCATGGGGGCCGTCACCCGCTGGAAAGAGGTCAGCTGGGAGACACTGCAGCCAGCTGTGGGTCTGAATTCGGCCTCCGTGCCTTAGGAGCTTTGCCATCAGCTCTCTGAGCCTTTCATTTCTTCATTTTGAATGCGTCCACGGGGACCATCACGATCATCCCAGGCAGAAAGGTGAGGGCGAGGGAGGTGTCTGCTTCCGTCCTGAAGTCTGATTTCCACTGCGGAAAGCGGGAAGGAGCCGAGGTCTTAGGAAGGAGCCCTGGGGCCTCTGGGATGAAAAGAGATCATGCTGAATTGTGGCTCTGGAACGCCCGGTGTCCACACTGCGGGGAGGTGGAGGTGCGAGGAGCGGCCTGTCTTCTGTGGTGAGCAGGTGGTCCACATGAGGTTTCCTTCAACCACCATATACATAAAGAGTATATGCATAGATGAATATATATATGCATCTATATGTATATGGTAGCTTTGGCGAAAAGCTCTCTGGTGACGTCCATTTTGAGCCAGAATCGCAGACTTCCCAGAAAAGGCTCACTTGCGGCAAATGCACAGCCCTCCGGGGGCCTTGGGGCTCTGTGGGCCATGCCCGGTCATCTGCGGGTACTGGGGTGGCGAAGTTGGAGGAGCACTCACTGACACTTTGAGCTCCCAGAGGTACAAACTACGTGTCATTCGTCTCTGCATCCTCTTGCAGGGTTCAGGGCCGCCCACAGACAGCGTACCCGGGGATGCTTTTGCCCCTCCTTCCATGGCGGCCGTCACCCGCTGGAAAGAGTTCAGTTGGGAGACACTGCAGACAGCTGTGGGTCTGAATTCGGCCTCCGTGCCTTAGGAGCTTTGCGATCAGCTCTCTGAGCCTTTCTTTCTTCATTTTGAATGCGTCCACGGGGACCATCACGACCATCCCAGGCAGAAAGGTGAGGGCGAGGGAGGTGTCTGCTTCCGTCCTGAAGTCTGATTTCCACTGCGGAAAGCGGAAGGAGCCGAGGCCTTAGGAAGGAGCCCCGGGGCCTCTGGGATGAAAAGAGATCATGCTGAATTGTGGCTCTGGAACGCCCGGTGTCCACACTGCGGGGAGGTGGAGGTGCTAGGAGCTGCCTGTCTGATCTCAAATGTCTAAGGAAAACACAGCCTTTTGTTATAAAAATCACCATATATATAAATATATATATAGAAAGAGAGAGAGAAATCCATAGATACATAGATAGATAGATAGATAGATAGATAGATAGTTAGATAGATAGATGGATAGATAGATAGATATAGAGATATCTGTAGATACACATAAAGATATAGATATAGATAT
>NW_024346410.1:0-54227 GCF_902729225.1 Pteropus medius | reverse complement strand
CGTGCAGACACAGACGCACACACGTATACTCACAGACACACATGCACACACAGATGCACATGCACACGCACACACAAAGACGCACGCGCACACACGCAGGGACACACAGACGTACACACGCGTGCACAGACATACATATACACAGACAGGCACGCACAGAGACACACACACGCACACACCTGCGTTGGTTCTTTCTTTGGAGAACCCTGAGCACCACAGGGCCATGATGAGCCGTGAGGTGCAGAGCACAGCCGGCAGGTGAGATTTGGGGACCTGGGTTCAAACCCCAGCCCCTCTGCTCGCTGCGGGGTATGGACAAGCGATCCTGAGCCCCTTTCTCTGTGGAAAGACTGGACGCTCAGCACAGTGCCGGGCGCGGAGGGAGCGCTTAAGTAGAAAAATAAGCTTCGTCCACACCGCGCTGGTTGCCGCTGCGGGGCTGGGGGAAACGTGAAGTGTCCCCCCTTCTCTGTCTTTAGGGGGTCTCGTCCCCACTCCTAGGCCGTGAGAACGCCCCCTTTTCTCAGCAATCTCCAAAAAATGGTGCCTTACGGGCCTTTTCCAGAAACCCCAGACCAGCCCCCTCGTGCTTCTGCCCCGCGCCCTGTGCAGGAGGCGGCCCTCCCCGGCACGTGAGGGGACGGCCCTGCTCTCCTGACACGCACGAGTCCTCCTGGCCTGTCCGCCTCGGTCCCGGTGGCCCCGTGCCCTGTGACCGACTGCCCGGCAGGACGCGTCGCCGTCACCCCTTTCAGAGGCCACGGGGCCGGCTTTCCTTTCCTGTTTTAATTGGCATCGACCTGTTTATTATCAGCACAGTTCTCTGGAGAAAAACCAGAAAAGCCATTTCCTGTGTAACAGCAAAGAGCTCTGAGCGGCTCTGGTCCCGGCCGCATGCAGGGCGGGCTCAGACTGCGAGGCTCCTTCCGCCCGTGGCCCGCCGGGGGGCCCTGCGGCACCGTGAGCAGAGGCCTCCACGGCCATCAGGACAAAGGTCCTGGGAGCCCGGGATGGGGCTGGAACTTTCCAGAAAGGCTAGGAGGCAGGGCTGTGCGGGTGCTGGGAGGGGCCAGAATCCCGGACAGCTGAGTCTGAACAGACGCCAGGTCAGGGGGTGTGGTGACAAACCGACCAGCGGGCCGAACCCGGTGTCCCACCTGCCCTCGCAAGCCCAGCCCCAGGCCTCGCCTCTATCTCCTGTAGATGGCGGCGTTGGCGCGCGGGCGGCTGGGGCGCAGATGAGGGGCCCGCGCGGGAACGCGGGGTCAGACGGGACAAGTGTGCCCAGCGCCGCCGCCGACGGCAAAGCTTTGCAGAGAGGAGGACCCTTCCGAACAGTGTGCACGTGAAAACGTGACTTCACACAATAGCACTGTGTCCGGGACGTCTCGGGGGGCGGGGCAGTGGGGTCCCCTCGTGATCGCCCTGGTACCGTCAGTGCTGTGACAGTGGGGACCCAGGCCCCGACGCCCCAGGACGCAGCCTGCGGGCCCTGGCGTCCGCCCAGGGCTCCTAGTCTCCTCCTCAGGAAGACCCGCCACACCTCCCTGCTCCTGGCCCGGGGGACCCCTGCCCCCAACACGGGGTGACGGCAGCACGGTCAGACCCCGCGTCTGTGGGAGCCGGAGCGTTCGTCGCGGGCATGGCCGTGCCGACGCCTCACTGTGCGTGCTCAGTGCCAACGTGAGGAGACGAGGTCCCAGGCCACAGCAGCCACTGCCCACGGGACACCTGCCAGTAACGTGTTGGCGCCGCCGTGTGTTAAGCCCCTGGAAGCAGCTGCGTTTTGCTCACTTTAAAGGTGGCGAACGAGGCTTGGTCGTGTCGAGTGATCTGGCTGAGCTCATGCGCTCATCAGAGTGGGACCAGGATCTGAACCTCAGTCCTGGCTCCGGCTCCCCAGGCTTGGCCGTGACCTGCCGATGGCATTCAGTGAGCAGATGTGAGCGATGCTTGTCAGGACAGAGCACGCCCGAGGTCACTCATGGTGTCTCCTCAGACTCAGCTCCAAAATGGGACACGAGGGACAGATGGGAACTGGGGATGAAGCCTGGGGGCCACTTGTCACACAGCACCGCTGCGGCAGCAGCCGACCAGCTCCAGCCCAGCCCCCGCCCTGGGAGGAGGCACCCGAGACAACAGGTGCGTTAAGCCAGGCTATATTCACTGATAAGGCACCGTGCAGAGCTGCTTCTGGGACAAACAGAAGTTAGCGTGTCAGACGCCCAGGCCGCCGCCTGGTCCGCCGGTTCGTCCGTCTCTACCGAGCTCGTTAGCAGGGGGCCCTGTCCAGACCCTCGTCTCCCCGAGCTCTTTCCCTGGGAACTGTCTGTCCGTGGCTTTTATGAAGCCCACGTGCGTCCCCTCCTCCCCGCAGCCAGCTGCCTGTCCCCCCATCGGCAAGTGCTGCCCTCCTCCCCCCACGCAGGCCTCCCACCCCCCCCCCCGACAGCACATTCCCCTCTGCCTCCCCACTGTTTTAGAGGTGTCCTCTGAATTTTTCATGGTGCGGCCCCTCCCCTCCAGCGCGCTTTCCTGTTTCTAATGGTGTCCTCCTCTAATAATGCCCAGAGCGCGGGTGGCGGTGCCGGGACTTCGAGGGCCTGGGTTTGCGGCCGGCCGAGTGCAAACCCAGCCACTGTCACCCCTTGCCCTTCCCCTGGTTCCCCGGCGAGGACCCCCTAATGTCCCTTCATCCTGCTGGAGGAGTTTGTGGCTGACAGGACGTCACGTCGGGACGAGGGGGTCAAGCCGTGTCCAGCCTGCCCCTCCCAGCACCCCGGTCCCCCTGGCACTGTCCCGGCAGGAGCTAGGACACACGCTTTGCTGGGGCGCCTGGGGGGCTGGGGCCGCAGAAAAGCTCCTGCACTGACCAGGCCGTCGTGACTCCCGCGGTATTTCCCGGGAGCTCTGATTTCATGAAATCACAGTCCTTTGAGCTGCCTTCGCCGTTCCCCCTCCCACGCTCAGCTCGCACTTGCCACTGGGGGTGTCTGGGAGGCACCGGAGCTTTTACAAACGTCCCCACGGTGCTCTCCGGAAGAACGTGACTCCCGCGGGACGAGCGGTCCTGTGCCACGCAGCCCGCGAGGCATCTTACACTCACTTTCTCCAAAACCTGGGAGGGAAATGACACGGTCCCCATGTTTTTGCTGAGGAGTTTTATGCAGTCACTCAATGAGAATGTGGCGGGGGCTGGACTCGAACCCACATCCCTCCGATGCCAACGCCTGCGAGGCTCCTCGATGTCCCTGAAAGGGGACGGCGCCCCATGACTGCGCATTTACGGCCGCATCTGAGGGCAGCGTCTACGTGTCACACGGACGCGCGTAATACGCGTCACGTGAGTCAGAGCGGAATGTGCTTGAGCGACACGAAGCTGGCTTCGTGGCCAGGCGGTCACGAGAACGAGGCTGGCCTGTCGCCTGGGCACACAATGCTTTTTCATCCTAAGACTGTTTTATTCCTTAAGCTGAAACACGTCAGACAGTTGGCTCCAACCTGACTCGTGTGTGGTGGTCGCGGTGCCCGGAATCAGAGAGAGACGGAATTTAAATCTTTAATTCCGCTCCCAGTGCCCCCCTCCCTGAGACGGTCCCTTCAGAAAGTCGGCAGTCAGGTTCCCACCCAGCGCCCCACCTCTGAGCAGAGTGTGTTGCTGTCTGGATTATTTTTCGTTCAGGGATCTCGAGAGCGAAGGTCGGTGCCGATGCGAATGCCCACGGAAAGGAGCTCAAGCCCGAATGTGACCTTAGATACTCCCGGACCTGCTCCCCTCTTTTTAAAACTCCCAGGGGCAGAGGGACATGTTAAATGACCCCCTGAGAGAACCAGCAAACCCAGAGTGCGGGAGCGTGGGATGCACAGATTAACAACCTGCAGAGAGGTGTCCAGCCATCTCGAGGCAGAGGTTTATTTTCGAATCCCACGTCAGACCGAGGAGGTACAGAAACCGGCATTTGGCAAAACGTAAACACTGTCCGGATAGGTGATAAGAACGAGCATTGCCATTAATTTTTAAGGATGCGATAGGGTTATTACAAGTGTGTTTTTAAAAACAGTCTTTATCTTTTAGATATATATTGAAATGCACATGCGATGATATGCTATCTGGCATTCACTTCACAATGATGTGGGTTCAAACAGATGTGCAGCTTCTGGGTGCGTCATTGTTGGAGCCAGGTAATGGGGAGATGGGGTCACCGCACACAGTCTGTCCATGTGTTTATGTAAGAAGTTATAGAACGAGCAGGGCAGACCTCTCTGCTCCGTCCCTGACAGGTGACCCGAAGCCCGTGCAAGAATCCCGGCCCGTGTGCCCGTCGGCCCGTGTGCCCGGGGCTGCACAGCCAGGAGCTTTCTGGATGGGGCCGCGAGGCCAAGGCAGGGGGCTCACCCAGGACCCATGGGAGGGAGGGAGCGCTGCTATGTGTGGTCCGCAACCTCCCAACCAAGGAATTTCGGCAAAATAATTAGACACTGGCGTCACCGGAGAGTGGGGGCCTCTCCCGGCGCACCGTCTAGGTTCTTGATGTCTCGAACAGAGAGCCGAGCAAGACACCGAAATACAGCAGAAAAGAAAAGCTTTATGAGAAGGGAAAGTCCACTTCCAGACGTGGAAGCGAGCCTGGGCCCGAGCCGGAGAAGCGTGGCCCCAAGGCCTGGTAGCAAAGGCTTCGTGGTGTTTATCCCTTTCTGCTGTGGGCGGTCACTTTTCTTAGAGGGGTGGGGCTTCCTGGATTGACAATTAAGATTGACAGGACCCAGTGAATCATCATGTTGCTTTCCGTGCATGTGCGTTCCCAGAATTCAGTCTGCTATAATGACCTTAATGAACTTCTGGGCATGTGCATCATATTATAATGATGGTGTAATGAGGCTCAGGTGAGTTGAAGGGCGTGGGGGTCTTCATTGTGTGGGTGCGAGTGACTGGCTGAAACTGGTAGCTAATTCTCTGCTCACTTGTTTCTTTCTCTGAGTTACTTTGAGCCTAAAAATGCCTTCAGGCTTGCTTAATTGTGGGCGTATTAGGGCGGACTCCTCTAGGATAGGATGACCTCAGTGTCTTTGCAGGCAGACCCGAAACCCCCTAACTTTCCTGCCTAACCCTTTTCGAAGAGTCTTGAACCCCCTTATTATTAGTGTGGATGCTGAGGGACGGGAGGCCTCTTCTTCCACATCTGCTTCCTGCTGAGCATGGCCGTGGTCCCTGCCGACGGGGGTCCATGGAGCTCTTTCCCTTCCTGCCTCGGTCAAGGTGGGGGTCTCGGGTTTCCTGCCGAAGCGCCACCTCAGTCCCCAGACAAGGAAAAGAAGAGACGAACTGGTCAGGTAAATCACATATCTATTAATTTCTATTATTGATTTGCCTATTAAGCGAGTAAGGGCTTGGTCGATATATTTCTTAAAGAGTAAAAATGACCTTGGGCCGAAAGTCCCCTCTCCTCCCAGACTCTAAGGGCCCTGTCTGGCCTGCTGCCATTTCTGCTAACAATGGGCGGATGATCCTTATCAATACCAGAGGATCTGAGTCACCAATTCCAGGGCCGGTTATCGGGATTTGAGAGAGAAGTCCTTTCTCCTTCAGAACGGAGGGAAGAAAACTTCACTAGGTTTACTAAAGAGATTAAGAACTCTGCAAGGGATGTCCGGTATCAATTCCTGCTAAAAGATGGAGAATTTTACAAGCGATGCCCCGTATCACTGGTGCAGAAACACAAGGCTAGGAGCAGGTGTGAGAACGCAGGAGAGAGAATGGGGCGTGCATGGGTCGGAAGCCCAAGGGACCCGCCAGCCCATCCGGTTCAGGGCACAGTGCGGGGCCGCCCGCCGGCAAGGCCAGCTCTCAGGAAGCAGGCCCAAGGGGGTCAGCAAAGTGCTGCCACTAGGCACCACCAGATCGCCAAGAAAACCAGAAAAGCCAGCTGGAGCACAGGGCAGTGACCCGCCAAGGTCGGAGGGGCGGGGCCAAGGCCGGAGAGGTGGGGCCAAGGCCGGAGGGGTGGGGCTGTTTCAGGAGAGGGGGCCCCACAGGGGTGAGGGGCCCGGTGGGCCCTCCCCACACCAAGTGCTTTCTTCCTGTGCCTCCTCCCGCCCCTGGAGCCACACTGCTGGCCTTCAGACTTCCCCAGACCATGGGGCAGGGAGGGGAAGACCCCCTCGTGGAGCTGGGGGAGGACAAGGACTCTTGTACACTCAGGCAGGCTGATAACAGCCCCAGGCGAGAGCCGGGGACCAGACCGTCACCCTGGGCTGGAGTCAAGCTCTGGGGCCCAGCTTCGCTCAGCTCGTTTCTTATTGGCTGGGGCCCTTAGGCAAATCCCTAATTTTTCTCATCTGTAAAGTAAGGGGAAAGTCTTGTCTGTGTGTGAAGATTAAATGAGATACTGTATGTAAAACGTCCTGCAAGCAGTTGACTGTCATTTACCGGGGAAGTGTGCTCGAAGGACATTTAGGGGATTCACACTTCTCCACTTTGCTCGGGAGTCAGGTGACCAGTCAGGTGACCTGCTGACGTCCCCAGGTCCTGCGGTGAAGTGTCGGGGACAGGCCCGGCCCCAGGCCTGCACAGAGGAAGGGTGGACCCCGGCCCCTCTCCCCGGTCTCCAGACCTTGGATGAGAGTTCCAGAACTTCAGATGCTCCTGAGTAGCTAGTAGGAGCTCACCTGTTTCTACCCCCCAACTCCAGTCCCGGAGATATTGAAAAGTTAGAAACAGGTCCATCGATGCAACAAACATCCATTAGGTGTCTGCTCGGTGCAAACTCTGAGTCCAGCTCCTAAGGAGCAGGGAAGGAGCAGCTAGAAAGGAGAAGATGCGATTTATAAAAAATAAGCCTATGGGAGCCCCGCAGAGGGATCAGAGAGTTCTGATGTGCAGAACCAGGAAGGAAGGCTTCCTGGAAGAGGGGGCCGTTAAGGTTCACCCCAGACCTAGGTGACACCGAACAGTCCCATCCATCCCCACTCACGAGTCAAGAGAACCCCCGGGAAGGACTGCTTATGCAGACCCGGCCCATCCTGGGGGGCCCCAGAGACCCGCAGGGCGGTGGCGTGCTCGGGGCCAGCCAGGACAAAGAGGGACAACTTCTGAGGAGAAGGATTTATCTCTTTTGGCTTCATTAACTGTTCCTAAGGAAAAGAAGTTAGTGAGATCCCAATCAATCGTTTTTTTAACAAGAATTTTTTTTTTAATTTTAAAAAATGTTTTCTTGACAGAGACCATGGAGATAAAAAATAGCTCACCTGCCACAGAGAGAGGTCCCATAAGGAGCTCGGCCCAGGTCCCCCGCAGCCTCTGTGGGAGGCAGCCCTGCTTGGGGGCGTCGCGGGCTAGCGGAAGGACCTCGGGCACAGGCGGCCTCGCTGTCCAGCTCAGAGCTGTCACTACCAGCAGCTTAGTCCCCTCCCACCCCTTTCTGCCTGGCCCAGCAGCTGCTCAGCCGCCCACCGGCCAAACGCTACTTCAGATAAACAGGAAAGGGATTAGGAGTTAGGGGAAGAGCCCTTGAAACTTTCAGCTCCCTGTCTGGAAACAAGGGGGGCCAGGAACAAAAAGTGCGAGCCATTTCTAAGAACTGAATGTGGAGTCACGTTGGCAAATAAATCACAGGCGGGTGCCGGCGGCGGGAAACACCTTCTCCTGCCGGGCCCGGGAGAGCGGTGTGGAGTTAAAATATTGCATTTTTTCACAGAAGATTAAAATGTGGGGAGGTGAACTTTGGAGGGTACGGAAGGTGAGGAAGAGGAGAGAACCAAGTGACCTTAAAGAAATGGGGAGCTGTGCGGTAAGGGACCCCAAATGTGACCGCAGCACCGGACGGGAGTCCCTGGACGGCGTGTCCAGGCGGCCGGGCGAGCCCCGGCTGCCATCACCTCTGTGGGCCTCGCTGTGCCGGCTTCTCCACCTGCGAAGGCGACGTCACACCTGCCTCAGGGCACAGCGTGAGGCCCGGACGAGCGGCTCCCACACGTTTACCGCTGCCATGGCCTGCGGCGCTGCGTCCACGTTTTGCTGATATTTTTAATGAACGGAACAAATTCAGTTAAAACTGTGAGAGTTGCAACATTCCAATGATCATAACTACAGAAAAATTGTTGGCAATCAAAAAAAGTTTGAACTCGATCTGTAAAATTAAATTAATTTGAGCGTTTTAAAACTTCGCTTAGATATTTTGCAGAGGTGTGTATCGAGGTAGCTAAGATTTGTCTTTTTTTTAATTATACTTTGACATTCAAAATGTTTCAAAGCTGTATTAGAAAAATATTTTTGCGAGACATGGAAAAACGTTCTTTGATTTCCTTCAGTATATTTAGTGATTAACGAATCGAAACAATCATTTAGAGCTCTTTTTGTTAGCGATTCAACTTTGGAACGAAAAAGGCTCTACTCTTCCCATCCCAAGTTTCACATCAGAGGCAGCATCTCACTCACCACCCGTGCTTGGACGGCCCGTCAGCTTTGAGTGGTGTTTCCATTTTTAAATGATTGAAAAGAAATAAAAGAAAAATGTTTGTGACATGTAAAAAATCATAAGAAATGAAAACTGCCTTGTCCATAAATAAAATTTTATTGGACCACAACCTGGCTTGTTTGTTCACACGTGGTCTGTGGCTGCTTTTGAGACACGGCCAGAGGGGACCAGCTGTGACGAAGACTGTAAGACTGTACAGCCCATGGAGCCTGACTCGTTCAGGACTTGGCCCTCTGCTGAGAAGTGGCTAACTGGCTGCGGCCGGCGTGTCCCCTCCGGGCTGGCCTTGGGCCCTGTGGCCATGGGAGGTGGATGAACGCTCGATGACTGACAGACCCCACTGCTCTCAGTTATTACAGAAACCAGGGAGGCCTGCCCCTGCTGGCGAGTCCCCACCGCAGCCCCATGGGACAGCGTGGGACAATAAATGGAGACGGATGGTCTGTCTGGAGAGTGACGCTGTCTTCCGTTTGGCTGACCCCTTCCCAGCTGTGCAGGACAGAGTGAATGGCCTCCAACAGGCCCTGGGCACCAGGGACTGCAGGTCCCCTTCTGCCTCCCTCCCCCGACCCAGGCAGGAAGGACAAAGGAAAACCCCACGTGGCCGTAGGGTCGTCGGCCTCCAGCTTCACACGACACAGGCCCGGCAGGGGCCCAGCTGAAGCCTCAGAGCTGATGGACGTGCCTCTGATTACTCAGCGGACCCTCCCACGGTGGGACCGGTTCTGGCGAGACGCTGCGGACCTCCAAGGGCCTCCCCGCGGGACCCGCGCCACAGACACACCTGTCCCGGTCGCAATTCGGCCTCCGCCTCCATCAGCTCTGTCTTTATATATGAGATGTAGGAAGTCACAGCGTTAAACACACAGCCCGGGACGCACGCTGGCCGGGAAGTGGCCGAGGGCGACGGTCGTAGGTGGATCGTGTTCCTCCAACGCGGATGTCAGAGTCCGAACCCCTCGCACCTGTCTACATGAGCAACGTCCAGACCCGTAAAGAATTTTTATGAGTTTATTTGAGCCAAACTGATGACAATTGCTGGGAAGCAAAATCTCAACGGATCGAGAAAATGCCCCAGAGAATGTCGGTTTGCAGCTTATCAGAATCACGGGAGGAGATGCGAGGAGGGGTCCGTGACGTCATGGGTGGGTTAGGGGCGGGAGGAAGCAAAGCAGGGCCATCTCTGGGACTGGATAAGAAGCAGAGCAGACGGACACACACTTCTACGTGGGCGGGTGCAGGGTAGATGGTGACTGACATTCGCAGCACAGAGAGGTGGCATTTGGGGAGCAGCAGTGAGGGGTCCGGGGAAGGGGAGCCCTCTGACGGTTCAGAGGTGAGTTATCTTAGGTGCACAGACAACAGATGGGCTCACTGAAGGTAAAGACTGACCTTTGTCAAGGAACTCACAGGCCCAGGATGTGACGACCCCCCATGACCCACTGTTAATTAGGGATCTGTATGCTCAGACCACCCCGTGTGGTTACTCTCGGTCTCTGAGTTTGGGGGCCCACCAGGCACCCTGCCCCGAGCCTGTCAGGTTGAGTGTGAAGCCCCTTTTCCATCCTCCGAATGTGACAGATGGCATTTGGAGATAGAGCTTCTGAAGAGGTAACAGGTTAAATGAGGTCACGAGGCAGCCCTGCTTTGACATGACTGGTGTCCTTATCAAGAGGGATGAGGACACAGACACACAGAGGGGGCCACGTGAGGACACAGAGACGAGGCGCCATCTCTGAGCTGAGGAGCGGGGCTCAGAGGGAACTGTTCCCCCGACACCTTGGCCTCAGGCTTCCGGACTCCAGGACTGTGGCAAAGCCGCCCGTCTGTGGCCCCCACACACTGAACCACTGACTGCAGCAGGCCTGGCAAAGGCCGCCCTAGTGCTGGGGGAGCATCTCAACTCAGTGCACAGGCCTGGCTGGTGGCTTGCGTGAGCCTCACGACAGGCCTGAAAGGCAGGTCGAGGGGCGTCCCAGGCACAGAGTCCCTGATCCAAACCGATGGGCTCGAACTTCAGAATTCCTCGGATTTAGGAAGAACACGCGTCAGCTGACACCCCGACAGGTCCGGGAGGGCAGCCGCGACCGGACACAGTGGCATTCGGAAGCGAGGCACGGCGCGTGCATGCTGTGGGCGGGGGGGGGGGGCAGCCCATCCCCTGCCAGAGGCCGTTCAGCCTGACGGTCATGGGGCACGAGACCAGAAGGCAGAGGAAACAACCCGACCTCGTACAAGTGGAACCATATCGTGTGTGTCCTTCCGTGACTGGATTGTTTCAGTCGGCATCAAGCCCTCGAGGTCCGTCCCGGCCGTAGTCTGGGGCAGCCACCCTTCCTTTCAAGGCTGAGTGATAGTCCATTGTGCGAATAGATCCCTCTTTGCTCATCCGTTCACCCGTCAGTGGGTGGCATCTGGCTTTTACCTGTTGCGAATGATGCTGCTGTGAACGCAGGTGCACAGACATCTCAGATCCGGGCTTTCCCGTTGTTCTGAGCGTACGCCCGAAGCGGACTTGCTGGACCGGCCGGTGATGCTGGGTTTAATTTTCTGAGGAGCCGCCGCTTTTCACAGTGGCCACATTCCCGTCAGCAAAACTCCAGGCTGTCAGCTTCTCCATAGCCTGTCATCATTTGTCATTTTCTGATCTGGGTTTTTTTTTTTTAATTTTTATTTTTTGATCTTGTCATTTGACAGTAGCGCGTGGTCCTAATAAGCCTCTTTTTAAACATGAAACATTGAAAGTTATATCAAATACTGAAATTAAATTTCAACTGTTAAAACAAAACCAATTTTACAACTATTTAATAGTTTGCAGTTCGCGGAATACTTTGAGATACGTTATCTGATTTTATCTTGGTAACGCCAGTAAAAAGGTTTTGTCATTATCCAGTTTTACAGATGAGGAAACTGAGGGTCAGCGAAAGAGACAAACTAGATGACACAGCTCAGACTCGAATCCTTCCTTCGCGCTCCTTACGAGGGTACCATCACCACCTGACGGGTTTTTAAATCTCTTCCCGGGTCAGAGTCTCACCGTACCCGGGTGTCAACCTCAGGGACCTTCGAGCTGCAAGTCCCGCTTCTAACTCCCACCTGCAGGCTCCATCGTGACCTCACACCCTCCTCCAGCTGTGAGGCCAGGGCACTCAGCCTGCGGAATGGGTGAGCGCTCCAACCTCAGAGGCGGCAGACGGGGCTGGAGTCTGACTGTGGCTTTCGGGCTGTGTGGCCTTGGACACAATTTCAACCGCTCTGACCTGACCCTCTGTGCCCTCGGCAGCCGAACCCGGATAATGAACCCGGATAATGAGGCGAGGTGATGTCACTGTTCCGGCACAAGGCAAATGCCAGCGCCCGCTACTGCACTCAGTGTCACCCCGGCACTGCTCATGCAGCCCTCCCTGCGTGTGGTCCCCCAACGCCACCTGGCACAGCCCCAGCGGAGAACCCAGCAGCATCTCTGTCCCTGCAGAGGTCACATGCTTGGCCGAACTCAGCCCTGCCGGGGTGGCCTCGGCCTGGAGGCGGCCCCCACGCTGTGGCACGGCCTCTCTCAGAGCTCACCACCCTCCCCACACGCTGCCCACCCTCCCCCTTCTCCACCACAGAAACCGAAGCGAACCCCTCACGGTACCCCCAGCACGGCTTTTGCGCCCACGTCCCCCCTCCCCTCAGGCCCAGTCCTGTGCCCAGAGTCCACACACCCCACACCCCAGTGCCGTGCCCAGGGACACCGCCACCTGGGGCTGGAGACGGCGGGGCAGAAGCCTGTGATCTGGTGGTCCACTCAGAGTGACCTCAGAAAGGACAGTGAACCTTCACAGTGTTTGGTGAAAGTCACAGGAACTTTGTACCCTGTAAAACCGTATGCAAATCTCAGCTGTTATCACAGACCAGCTGTCTTCTTGTAGGCGACACCGTTTCCCTGGACTGTAGTTTGCTAAAGGCGGCCGCGCCTTTTGCACGGGAGCTAAGGGACTCCCCACCATCCTGTTTCCGGGTGGCCGTGCACGTGAACTCATAGCGCGGGCCACAGCACTGGTCGGCCTCGCTTGTCCGAGGTGCACGGAAGACAAGTACCCAGACCTCCCGCACGTGGCCGCAGGAGCATCCTGGCAGGGCAGGTCTCGTGGAGACCTCGGCCGCTCGTGGGTCCACAGACGCCGGGCTCTGACTTGGCAGCGCTCTGCCCCCCCACACCCCCTGGGCGGTGAGCCCAGCGCCAGGCAGTCAGGCTGTGGCCGCTCTTATCAGGAGTGACTGGCACGGCTCTCTCCGTAAACAGCGGGGGAGGAAGGGAGGAGAAAGCCTGAAATACCTGCTTTCCTCTACCAGACCACCTACAGGCGAGTCTGTCACGACTCTGGGCGGCTGGAGTGTGTCAGCGGCTCTCGGGTCTGCACGGTTTTCCTGGAGGGGTCGTGCCCCCACCCCCCACCCCACTGTTCACTGACTCCTCCTGGTCCTTTCCATTTCCTGGCGAAATACTTTCCCGACAGTTTGGGTTAGAGATGGGTTAGAGAAAGGTGGCTTTTACTACAAAGCCGGGGACACCAGTACTTACATGGTGGCCCGCGTGGCTGCAGCAGGCCACCAGAGTGAGCAGGCTCATGGCCTCTGCTTCCAGGCCTTACCTGAAGCCAGGTGGGTGATGAGCAGAGCTGGGAGGAGGTTGGCAGCTGTGTGGACCAGGGGTCACGCCAAGCTTCGCATCCCAGGGGCAGGGGAAGGACTCATTAGGTGTTTTAGATGGGAATTTGTTTGAATTGCTGTCCATGCAGCCACAACAGGGAAGCTCTCAGCGGCCTCACCCCTTCCGCAGGGTCCGCTGCGGGGCGCCGTCCCCTGCTCGGCCGGCACCGGCGAGGACGCACCGACTCAGCAGGGCCTGGCGCGCGACGCCGCCGCCTGCGACGCGGGCGCACAGATAGGGGGGGCCCGAGCCCGGAGCCCGGAGCCCGGAGCCCGCCGTGGGGTCTGCGGGCCGCGCAGGCGCGCTGTGTGCGCACGATGCGGACAGGGTCGCGGGCCAGCAGCGGGGACACGCGTGCCCGTGCTGCACACCAAACGCGCCTCTTCTCCAGACCCTGGAAAGGAAGAAAAGCACCGCATTGGCGGCCCCGCTCCGCGGGCCCAGCGAGGTCCCACGCGTGGGGTTTGCGGGGCGACAGCGCCTGCTCGCTCCCTGCCCCGCAGAGCGCGTCGTGCGCACGGCCTCCCCTCGCCATCCGCCTGATGCGGGGACCCCCGCCAGGGCCCAGAGCCCCCCTCCTGTGGTAGTAAAGACAGAGAGAAAAGGGTCCCTGGTCCCTGGTGCGACACAGCTGCTTCGGGCCCAGCAGTGGCTGAGGTCTCCATACGACGTCACTCCCAGTTCGCCCAGAACGGCCCGGGGCGTCTGCAGGGCGGTGTCACCCGCAGAGGTCGCCGCGCCCCCCGCACCCCGCGCTGCTCGCGGCCTCGTGCGAGCCCATGCGGCGTATGTAATGCCCGTGCTCCAGGGGGACATTCCACCTGCATTTGACTTTCTAAAAGCGACAATGCCGACTGCCCGGCTAGCTGACTTTGCCTCTGAAGATCGCTGTTCTCCGATGTCTGTTTTTCTGTGACTCACAAGTGTCACCCGGCGGGTTTGCTGGCTCACATTAATCCCCAACCGGTTTTTCCTCATGTCAACCCCCCTCGGGCTGGGAATACTTGTCACTGGTGCATGTGGCTTTCTCTCCCCATGTACCTTCCTAAAAGCCCTCTCCCTGCCCCACGGACGGATTATGAGAGAGAAGCTGGGGGGCAGCTGGTCCCCACCGGGCTGACCTGGCCAGTGCGCTGGGCCTTGGGACTGGACGGGCTTCATTAATTGCCCCGGAGCCAAATGAAACGGCAGAAGAAAATGTCACCAAGGGCGCTAAAACACAGCAGCCAACCCTTATCTGAGGTTTCGTTTTCTGCGGTTTCAGTTACCCTCGGTCAATTTCAGCCAGAAAATAGTAAATGGAAAATTCTCGAGATAAACGATTTGTAAGTTTCGAATTGCAGGCCGTTCTGAGTAGCGCGATGGAATCTCGCTCCGTCCGGCTGGGACATGAATCCGCCCTTTGTCCAGTGTCTCCACGCTGGCCGTACAGGGCAGGGAGATATTCTGAGAGATGGAGAGGCCACACTCACACGACTCCTGCTGAGGTCCATTATCACGATTGTTCTATTTTATTATCGGTTATTGTTAATCTCTTACTGTGCCTAAATTACAAATTAACGTCACCGAGGTGTGTTTGTAGGACAGGCCTTGGTATGACCTGCAGTTCCAGGCTTCCACTGGGGGCCTTGGAACGTGTCCCCGGATGAGGGTGACTGTACAAAGCCTTCTCTTTTCTCCCACGGCCTCTCAGTCAACCTGTCATGGCAGTTCTTATTTGCCACTAAGTGTGCTGCGCCCTTGGCCAGGACACTCACAGGGCGTTTCAGGGCCCTGCCCACGACTCTGCGTGCCGCTACCTCGTTGCCAACTTCTCTGTCCTTATGAACACTGAGCAGAGGTGCCAGGCCCTGGCTGGGAGCAGCGAAGTCCAGCAGACGTCCTGGCTTCCCGCAGGCCCGCCACCTCAACTCCACATACAGGGGACCCCAGGGGTACTGCAGCCTCCGGAGCAGGACATGCCAGGGACCTGGATCCGGGGCGTAGGAGTTGCTTGCCCCTACCCCGACCAGCCATGACACTAGCCGAGGTGCTGCCTTCAGGGGAGGGGAGTGGACGGTGCTGCCACGGGCCGCACGCCCACTGCACCTGCCAGAACCCGCTCCGGGGCACCAAGCCCTGGTGTGCGTCCACTGTCTCACAGGACTTCACCTCAAAACTCAAAGTCAAAGATAAAATTATTAACCAAGTCAAGACAGCAAAGACAGGGCACGGAGCTCCGGGCACGGGGTCTTCTGTACTCCCGCCCCTGCCCAGGGCGGGCTGGCCCTCTGCTGAGCTCAGAAGCAAATCCCTTAGACAAGAGGACAGAAGCTCGGCGGGCGGGCGTGGGCCACCCAGCAGGGAGCCCACGGCAGCCTGCAGCCAGCTGTCGGAGCAAGTCCGCATGCAATGGGATATTACTCAGGCATAAAAAATACCGAAATCCTGTCATTCGCAGCAACATGGATGCAACTAGAGGGTATCGCACTAAGTGAAATGAGTCAGACAGAGAAAGACAAAGACCGCGCGATCTCACTGACACACGGATTACAAAAAATCGAAACAAATGAACAAACAGAACAAAACGAAAACAGACTCATAGAAACAAAGAGTGAACGCGGCAGCTGGGGGGAGGGCGATGGGCGGGGTGGGGAAGGGGAACGAGGCCGGTAAGAGTGTGTGACCGCACGGGGACAGATGGGCGCCGCTTAGTGTGGCGAGCACGTCGTGAGACACGTAAATGTGAACTCGCTGTGCCGGACACCTGAAACTAACAAACGCCGAGTACACTTTACTAGAAAATAGGAGAATAAAAATGTTTTTTAATGGAGCAGACTGTGTGCACATAGCATGGGTGTTCCTTCTAAGCAAGACGTGCGACCTGGAAGGAAAGACCAGGAAGAAATGGCCACGAAAAAAGACCAGGCCTATTTGATCAAATAAAAATAACAGAGTTCTGTATGATTAAAAAAATAAACTGAGATAATAATCTACTGGGGAAAAATATTTTCAATACTCATAGCAGAAAAAGGTTAAGAATGCCTAATACTCAAAGAATTTCCACAAAGTGATGAGAAAAAGACACGTTTGCTCAGAAAACTTTGAAAGGGTGCACACAGACACACATCGAAGAAACACGAACGGTTGGCAACCACAGGAAAAGATGCTCAACCTTCCTGAAATGCAAAACAAAGGGACAAGTGACAATACCATGCAAATGACATACGCTTAAAAAAGCGTGAAAGAATAACACCTAACAGACAGTGGGGTACGTCCGGGGCCGTCCACACCCAGCCCTGCCCCCCGCCCCCCGCCGACTCTCACTGCATTCAGGATGCACTTCGCCCCCACAGAAGGAAAGTTCGGTGGAGAGTTAGCGTCAGCATGTCCCGTCACCCATTTGAATAGTCAGACCTACCTGGAGTAACACGGTTGGTTGATGGGCACACCTTGTCACCAGGAGTCTGGCTGCTGCACCTGCTGTGTCCTCCGCCAGCACGAGGGTATAGGCGGCCACCTCTCTTCATCGGGCAGGTGTATGCCAGGCGTGCTCTGCCGGGCAGCCTCAGAGCATCCTGCCCCAGGTTAACCCACTCGGCGGGCTCCAAGGTAAGACTCCCCACAGCATAGAGGTACTTGCCAGCTCCCCGCCACCTTGTCCCCGGGCGTGGCTTCGGGGCCTGCGTTGACCCACGGACAGCAACAGGCATGGCGCACACAGGCTTGCTAAGCCCCTGCACCCCGGAGCACCCTCGGTCGGCACGCACACTCGCGAAGTCAGTCTCCAGGCTGTGACGAGACTCGGGCTGGACTCAGGCACGGGGGGTTCTGTAGGGTCCATCCCGGTGGAGCTCCCAGCTGCACGGGACTTCAGCAGAGCTGCAGTCTCCTGGTCCCCTCTACCACCATTTTTGTAAGAAAACGTTTCATCGTTTTACCTAAACAATTATTCACCTAACTAGCAATTCGTCCCCTTCTACTTTCTACATTTTGAAAGAGAAACACTTGACTTCCGGCAGCGCCCAGTCAGTCTGGGGGAAGGTGAGGTCATTGGGATTAGGGGCCTGGCGACGGGACACTCACTTTGGGTGAGCTCGCGGACACACAGGACCAATTTTAAAAATTATCGAAGGTCACCATAAAGACAGAACTACTCACATAAAGGCCCTACCTCCATTCTCATCTCCCAGATCCTGAAATAAAGTGACAAAGGAGGTAAATTGCGTACATCAGATATGTGTGTAGAAATCCACTTATCAGTGACTCTCTGGTTTTGATCCGTAATGAGCAGTAACAGCCGTGTGCAGCTTTGCTGGGTTTGTGGTCCGGCCTGAGATTTCATTCAGAATGAGAGTTAGGGACATGAAGGAATAGGATCTGAGTGGAGGGAGAAGTTTGGGGGTTCAGAGACAGTTTGTGTGTGATTTTATCGCTCTTTTACCAACGAAAGCTTTGATGAATAAATGAGCATTTCCGTGGTCATCGCTACGGTTGGTGACGTAGAAACCAGAGGTCGGAGTCCCTAACGAGTACCTCTCTGGACACTCGAGCTGACTCAGTGGAATCAGGGCTCGGTGCGGACGAAGGCCGTAGCCTGGCCGCAGAGGCGCCTGGGGACAGAGTGGACAGGCCTGTCCTGACGGATGCCAGGAGCAGTCAGCCCTGACGTCACCCGCTTGAGGCCAGAGGGTAGAAACAGGGCGGCATCTGGGGCTCGGGACAGTCCTGTCCCGAGGGCCACATTCCTTGGAGCCCCTGGTGAGGGGCATGTCCAGGCAACACGATGAGAAGACTGACCACAGAACCCAAGATGCGCACTGGGCACATGATGCCCTGGAGACAGGCGCCCTGCACCCTGCTGGTCGTCACGGTGCAGCTGTCTGGCTCAGGGCGCCCCGACCTCTACGCCACCCTCGGCCGCCAGAGCTTGGATGCACGCCCCGCGCACACGCGTGTGTTCTCACTGGGGACAAAGCACCCGGCTCCAAGGCTGTGCTGGTTACCGGCAAGGAGACTGGGGCCCAGGTTAGAGACCTCCCATCCCGCCACACCCCACGTCTGAGCCCCTTCGCTGGAGAACAGCGAGCGGGGACAGCAGCCCACCCCTGACGGACCAGAGCCACAGCCCTTCTGCCAGGCCCGGAATTTTTGAAACCCCACAGCGGACAAGCTGCATCCCCGAGGCCTCGGGGCACGTCCTTCGTCCTTCGTCCTTCGTGGAAAAGGCACGCGCGGTCACACCGCGGGCCAGGACTTATTTTATGCCACCCCTTCCACCGCGTTTGCAAGGACAGTGTCACCGTCACTCACACGTGGAAGCAGGAAGGCACAGCCCCATGAGGAGGCTGGGGGACGGCCCGGCTCGGGGTGGCAGGGGCTTCCCTCGAGGCTTTCGAGCACGGGGACATCACAAAAGGCTCCCACACGGGAGCCGGCTGTGCTCAAGCTCCGGCCAGCCCGTGCCAGAGGGGCCGGGGCGACCGGCATTTTCTAAAGCGCAGCTCAGAGAGTCTCTCCGACAGCGGCACCCGAGCACACACGTGAGAACTTTTCTGCCCAAATCTCTATTTTGACAAAGAAATAAACCGGCAGGACGCGCGCTCCTTCCGAGCTCTGTGGGACGTGGGGGCGCGCCCTGCTGTCGCACTTAGATGTCACGTCCCCAGCACCCCGGCGCTGAGGCGAGCTGGGCTACGAATAAACCGCCGCAGCGAAGCTCCTCCCTAAGGCTCCCCCGCGGCCCGTCGCCCCTCCCGGGGGAACCACAGCCACCCGCCCGCGGCCGCACGCATGACGCTCCCCTAGGCTCTGTATTCTAGCTTAAAAATTAATTTGCACCGTCCTCCCGACATCTGCTTAAATATAAAAGGCCGGGAGCGGGGACTCGGGTTGGGAGAGCAGGTGGGGAGACGTCCCACAGGGGCACGCAAGCCCGGAGCACCCCAGTGGGTCTGGCCGGGCGTTCCCACAAACGAAGTCACTTCACTCACTCGGGTCATAACTAGATGCTTCAGGAAGTGGTGACCGATGTCAGTTTCAGTGGATTGAAAAATAGATAGTAAACAGTCGATGTGTTTTCGTTTTTAGACAAAATTGGTTGATTTTATTTACTAACAGGAATAAAAGCAGCCCCTAGCCTGAAGTATAATCTAGTCTTTTACTTTTTCTATGGGAAAACACAAACTGGCCTTTTTTAAACAAAAAAGATGGCACGGGACCCACAGAGAGATGAGCGTCTCCTTCCCACCGGCTCTGCGGTTTTCCGTCGTGTGGTTTGGTGAATCTGCTCCATCCACTGCAAGCTGGACCCTGCCATCTCTGAAGCACGTCCGTCACAGAGAACGGCCACTCTCTGATGTGACTCTTTGATTCTCCAAAAGATTAAGCTCAAAAACCGCCACCTTGAAACACAGGGATGTCTCACTGACACCTGGTTTTCTAACTGCCTAAGAGCAAAGACGTGGCTGAGCGAGGGAGCTGCGTCCTGCACACGCCCGGGACTCGTGGCCACAGTGGACGCCCACGGCCCTCTGACACGCGGCCTGCTCAGTCCCTAGAGACATTAACTGGTGGTTTTAACAGATTTTAACACCGGTTTTAAGAGCCGCTCACGTTTTGTTGTGAGATGGTCTCAAAAATGTGCTAAGATACAGTTAAAATCGTATCTAGGGTATAATCAAAAAGAAATCTGTTCAGGAAAAGTGTGGACGAAAAGAGGGAGCCGAGCGTCCCTCACACCCGGTTTTGTGGCCACGTTTTCTCCCATTCACGGTTCAAAAGTCTGAATGTGCGTGTGCGAGCGTGTGCACGAGTGTGAGTGTGTGTGAGCGTGTCTATGCATGTGTATGTGCGTGTGCGAGCATGTGTGTGCGTGAGCATGTGCGTGGGGGTGTGTGTGTCTGTGGGTGTGAGTGTGCATGTGCGGGTGCGTGCACGTGTCTGGGTGTGCGTGGGTGTGCAGTGTGTGTGAGCATGTGTGTGCGTGTGTACGAGAAGCATGTTTGGGCTGACTTAACACTGCTCGTGTCCCTGCAGAGGGGACACCGTCCGCGGGAGTTCGAGAGCCGCTCGCACGGGCTGCCTAGTGCTCCGCCCGCGGGCCACGGGCCCTGATGGCCAGCGTCCCCTGGTCGGAGCACGAGCCGCTGCGTGGGGGACAACGGGAGCACCGCCCGGCACGCGCGTGACCCGCGTGGCACCTTCGCATGGTGCCGACGTGACGGCCCCAGAACGCGAAGCCCGCTGGGTCTGCACAGCGCCAGGGGTTCGTGGGGGGATTCGTGGGTTGTTTCTAAACACTGTGCGACCAGGTATTAGGACGTGACGGAGGTGACCAGTTTGAGGTTTTATAAGCAGAGGTCTCTCCTTCTTCCTGATTTTTGCTCCTTAAAAGAAGAATGAAAAGCATGAGTTGCACAGCTAAGCGTGTCCTCCCCAGGGCCGGCCTGTGCGCCCGAAGCCACCAGGCCAGCTCCTCCCGCACACGAAACATGGCAGAGCGTCGCTCCCGACACCCAGGTGTGAGGTGTCTCTTTCCCGTTCGATGCAGATCCATCCAGAGGTCCAGAGCTCCAAGTTTCCAAGGTTATGAAAAATGCTCGACTTACTTCAAAAGCGTGTCACCTGAGCGCCTCAGCCCCGCACGCGAACGCACAGCAGGAAACGCAGACCCGAGCGGGGACCCGCCCAGGGACTCGGCGCCACGCGGGGCGGCCGCTCCGGCCAGCGCGGCTTCTCGCTCGCCGGCCTCGCGCGTCCGTCACACGAAGCAGCAGTACTTCTGCCACCAGGGCGTGGGAAGGGCTTCCATCGCGTCCGGAGTCCTGCGCTTAGCGTCCTGGGGCTGCTGCCGGGCGTCCGAGGCCTGCATGGCAGTGACGATGGCCGCGTCGAACACCTCCTTGAGGTTCTTCTGCGTCAGGGCCGAGCACTCGATGTAGCAGGCGGCTTTGACCTCCTGGGCGCACAGCTGGGCCGCCTCTTCGGGCACCGGCTTCTCCTTGCCCTTGTCCAGCTCGATGAGCACCTTGACGTCTTCCCGGAGATCCGACTGGGTCCCGACCAGGATGATCGGGGCCCTGGGACAGTGGCACCGGATCTCCGGCACCCACTTCTCGCCGACGTTCTGGAAGGAGGAGGGGCTGACGACACTGAAGCACAGCAGGAAGACGTTGGCGTTGGTGTAGCACAGAGGCCGGAGTCGGTCGAACTCGTCCTGCAACCAGGCAAAGCAGCCAGTTACTGTCACATCCACCCCCCCCCAGCAGCTGCCACCTTCATGCTTGTCCTGAAAGGCTCTGGCGGGCCTCGGAGCCCACCGGTGGCGGGGAGTGTGGGCACCCGAGGAGGGACGCTGCCGGTCACCAAGGGGGCCGGCACTCCCGGCCCCACAGCCTGCCCAGCGTTTTCGTCAGCGCTCGCGACCTCGTTGTACTCGGCACGGGAAAAGGACTCAGATCAGATGAGTCTCCGAAACGAAGCTGACCTCAGCCTCAGGCCAGAGTCGGGAGGCCACTGTCCTCGGCCACCCGGAGAACCTGTGCCTCCCGGCGGCACTTCCAATGCTGCTTCGAACATCCTCGCTCTGGCCCCACATACTTCATCGCCCTCCGCCCTCCTCCTCCTCCCTTCTCCCCGCCTCCTCTGTCGCTGCCGGGACCACAGGCCTCCACGCACGGGCTCTGGGCAGACGGAGGAGCAGAGAAGGCACAGCCACCCACGCGAAGGTGCAGAGAACTGGCTGGAACAAGTCGGAGCCGCCTGCACGGACCGGCCACCGCAGCCACTGCCGCAGCCGTCCACGGACAAAGACCCTCGCTGGACACCAGGCACCGAGCAGGGCCAGCGGCTCGAGGGGCAGGCGGACCCATCTGCCCCTTGTAGAAACGTGTGTCTCCAAACCAGGGTGTTTCTACAGAGAAGGCCCCGAGTCCCCCGCAGTCCCACACTCGGCTGCCACTGAACCCCCTCGTATGAGAACTCACGTCACCTCACTCCTAGTCTGTGGGCGCCAACCATCCTCAGGTGTAACGTGACAGCTAAGCTCCCAGTGGAAGGAAAAAGTTAAATGTCACCCAGGTCCTCGCGGCTCACTCGGCACGCTCTGGTTACTGCAAACCACTATTTACACACATGTCGCGGGGCACCCGGGCCTTGGCCTGGGAGTGGAGGGGAGGGGGCAGTAAGCACCCAACAGCTTTAAGGTCGGTCAGCGGCCACGCTCAGGAGTGAACATGGCATGTCCGAGTGCCACCGCCCCTCACTGACGTCTAAGCAAAAGTCGAACGCCAAGGCCTTAGGTTTCTCAGTGCCAGTCGAGGCCGAAATAAACAGCGACTCGAGCGGGGGCCGGGCCGGCTCTGAGGTCTGCCCCCGAAACGTCGCGTTCGCAGAGGCCACGAAGGAGGGAGCTCCAACCCGAGACCGGGCAGCGCCCTTGGCTGGTGGCGGGCGCCACCGCGGCTGGCTGTACCCTGGAGGCCAGGCTCGCGTCACCAACCGCGGACGGGCAGGCGCGGGGCCAGGCCTGTGACGGGGCTTGGGGACCTGGCTCCCTGGCCAGGGTGGGGGGCGGGGCGGGGTGCAGGGCCGTGGGAGCTTCCACCTGAGTGTGACCGGAGCCAGTGTTCAAGCCCCCTTCACTGTGTCACCCACGCGCCCACCCTCCCGAACGACCTGGCGCAGAAGCGATTCCCTGTCACCTGCATTCTCCAGCCCGCGTCACACGGCTTGTGCCCGCACCGGCGGAGGCCACACGGGGACGCTGAGTCATTGTACCTCCACCAGGGCGCAGGAGGTCTGCCTGGAGGACGGGGGGCGCCCAAGGGCTGGGCCAACACTCAGCGACGAGGGCAGGGGGCAAACCAAGCCCCTTGGAAGGCACTTCTCAGCTCGGGAGCGAGGGGGGCAGACGGGGACAGACGTGACGGCCACCGCGACCAGCTTTGCCCAGTCGGGACCGATACCGACTGACTCTCGGCAGCGGGGAACAGCGACTTTCTCTTACGAGCCGTGTGCTTTTTATAAATGGTCTTCGAAGCGGGTTTCCTGCCCATCTTTAGATAGGAGCCTCATTGCCTCAAGGTCAGGGACACGGCACTGCCTGGCACATCAGGCGGGAGGTGGAGTGAGTCTCAGTGGAAACTCCGCTGGAGACCAGAGGTGTCGTTTCCAATACGCCAAAGCCACCAGCGTGGCACCGAAACCCTTTTCTTCCCCAACGCAAACTTCTCGTGAAAATATTTGTGAAATGGTCCTCGTCCTTCCCTGACTTTTAAACAGACCATAACGAGGAAAATCGAACTCTTCCTTGATCGTTCCGGATCGTTTCTACGAATTTTTTTCTGGCAAGAGCCCTCGTCCTCCCTCAAAACTGCTCTGAGGTCTTCCTCCCAGACTCACCCGTCCTGCACTTGGAGCCGCCGATGCCACTTTCCCCCCGTATGTCACTTTACTGGTTTCTTTCTCAGCTTCTACCAGCTGGTTTGCCTTCCCTACCACGGCCTGCATGCTGGGGGGCAGGCCGGCGCCCACTCGGTCATTAAGGGGCGCCTCTAAGCCCCACTAAGTGCCAGGCGCTGTGCAGCCCGGGAGAGGGGACACGGCACAGCGGAGCCCGGCTTCTCCTCCCCGCAGGGGCCCTGCTGACCTGCCCTTGGCTTCTTGCGCCCTCGGCTCTGACTTCGCTCAGGCACTAAGCCACCCCTCTCCCAGGAGCAGGGACATCCGTCCTTCCCGAGGGGCCACTCCGCCTGCCCGTAAGACCAGAAAACGTGACCCCGGTAGGGAAATAGCCTCACTTTGTACAAAGCAACGAAGCTTTCACTCTCAACACCGGCCAGGCTCTCGAAGGACCGCGTGCTGGGCGGCCCTGTGTTCTGCTTGCTCTTTCCCGCTACAGGTGAGCAAACGGGGCGGGGTTTGGTTCTTCTGCCCCTGAGAGAGGGGAGCTGGGTGCCGTGGTGGCCGGGTCAGCACAGGGCAGAAGAGGCTGGCCGACCACTCACAGCTCTGTGGCCACCGCGAAGGCTGCCCGGCCTTGTGTCACCTTGAGGTTAAAGAAGGAAGCTGTGAATCAGCTACCCCAGGGCAGGCAAGTGACCCGGATGCTGAGGCTCGGATGCTGGAGGTGCCTGGGGACACCGGAAGCCCACTTCTTACAGCAAATGGTCATGGGACGGCACCTGGAAAAGTGAGCAAGCACGTCCACCTGCCTTTCTCTAATTCTGACTCTAACTCTAGCAAGTGCTGGCTCTCCAGTACTGGTAAAAACAGACAGACAGACAAACAAAAAAACAACCAAACAAAAAAAGCCCCTACACGCTTATTAACTGTCATTTGGCAAACTCGCGATGGCACCCTGGGGGGCGACTGGGTGACAAGCCCCCGGAGCTCTTCAGGGGTTGCTCCAAGGGGCCTCACGCTGTGTCCCTGCTTCACTCCGGGCCGTCCCGTCCAAGTACCTGGCTCCTCGCGCGACAGTCAGTGTTCATGATTCGCAAACACTGGGTCCCAGTTCTTCTCCTCCAGCTCGGGACAGCTCTGTCCACAGGGCCTCTGCCTCAGGGGACAGCGGCGGCCCTAGGGAGCCACACTACACTTAGGACAGGAAACACGACCGGCTTTCACGAACGCCACCTTTTTCCTTGAGTAAATTTCTTAAACATTTGGCTTGTTGACCTTTAATAAAATGATCATATATGACCAACTTACTTTGAGAAATGATTACAAAGCATCCTTGATCATTCTGAATAAAAACCAGAAAGTAAATAAGATCAGAAACTCCTGTGAGATAAGAACCGTTCTTGACCCCGGCCCCCCGCCCTGCCCACGCCAAGCCGGCCAATCCCGGTTTTATTAGTGCGGAGCCATCGCCGCCACCCCGGCCCCTGAGAGGGGCCCACGGCAGGGCTGGGGCTGCTCCGCCGGGCCTCAGAGTGACCCAGTTCCTGAGGGAGGTTACTGGAGCCCATTAGCAGGCTGTTTCCTGCCCCGGCTCTGAGAGCCACACGATACTGACCTGTCCCGCGGTGTCACAGAGCTGGAGTCTCACTGGCCGCCCATCCACAGAAACCACAGCTAAAAACAAGACCAAAACGACAATCAGGGGGTGTCTTCTAACCCCTTTGCAAAGAATACGAGTTTCCACCTGTACGGGCTGCCATTATCGCTCCAAACCCTTCAGCTCCTGTTCTGGGCCCCCCGGCGAAGTAAATGAGGACTCGCCCCAAACGAGGAGGCCCGAGCACTTGAGCGTAGCACCCTCAGGGCCGACAATTCACCCTAAACCTCTGAACCCTTTGAAGGCACCCCAGCAGGGCCCGCGCTTTCCTCCTAGCTGGGAAAATTTATTTTCCCATCACACTAGTTTCAAAAAACCTAAAAACATCACAGGGGTGGGGGGTGGCGGGGGGGACAAGTGGGAACCAACTTGCAGCTTTGAATCAGTGGGAAACCTCAAAAACAATTGTTTTCCCCCGGGAAACGTTGGGAGCCTTCGGGGTTTGTCGTAAAAGTGTAGCTTGTTTTCAGGACATGTGCAAACACTGGCTGCCTGCGTCGTCCTGTTTATAAAACAGGGCGCTGCTTATCTCTCCGCTCAGCTCGCAGGACAGAGGAGCAGACAGCAGCTCAGCAGGGCCCGCGAGCCCAGCTCTCCAGGGCCTGCGACAGGGCAGGCTGGAGGGCTCCGCTGGAATCAAACAGTTCTGTCTCCATATAACTTTCTAGATTGTTCATACGTGTTTATACTAGTCCGTTGAGACCCCCGCCCCACAAAGGAAAGCAACAGTGGCCCCCGCTACGAGCGCTCGGGGTTTTATCTAGGGCACCTTTGAGATGGGGGAAAGCAAGCCCCGCCATCGTGACTTTCTAAGAGGTCAAGAAGCCTGGTCCTTTTCGGGAGTGTGTTTCAGACCGGCTTCTGTGGGTTTCAATTCTTTCCGAAGTTTCAAAAAGACCCGAAAAGCATCAAGGTCAAGGGTCCTGATCTCTGTGTTCTACCAAAGCAAACAGCTCCCCACGGACGCGGGCTCTCAGTGGCCTAACGACACCGAAAAGATACCAAGAATCGGAACCGGAGGCCCAGGCGAGGCGGCGCGGGGTCCGCCGGCCGGGAGTGGGGGGGGTCAGCGCCGAGACGGCGACGCGCGGCGCTCCGGGCTCCGGGCGACGAGCCGGCAGCCTGTCCCCGCCGGCAGCGCGTCCCCGTCGTCTGCGCTTTTCCACTGTCCCCCGCCGTCCCCGCGGCTCTTTAAAGCGGAGATGCCCCCTTGCGAGAGGAGCCGCCGAAAGGAAGCGACCGACATCGAGGCCACAGGTAATGGCACCTGCGCCGGCAGCGTGGGCCCGACGCCACTGCTCGGCGCGGCAAAGTGCCCCGGCCACCCGGACGCCGGGTCCGGGTCTGCGGGCTGCTCCGTCGCGGGGTGGGGCGACTGCGCCTCGCGCCCCGGCCCCAGCCCCGCGCCCCGCCCTGCCCCGCGCCCGCGCCCGCGCCCCGCTCACCCGAGAAGTTGTCGAAGGCCGTGGGGATGTACTCGGTGGGGTAGCCGTTGGTGGTGTAGCTGACCACCAGGCTGGTCTTGCCCACGGCGCCGTCGCCGACCAGCACGCACTTGACGCCGCGCCCCCGGCCGCCCGGCGCCCCGGGCCCGCGCGCCCCGCGCCCCCCGCGCTCCCGGCGCGGCGGCACGGGCGGCGCCTCGCGGCGGCCGGCGAACGCGGGGTCCCCCTGCTGCTGCGGGGGCATCGCGGCGCGCGCTCCGTCCCCAGCCCCGCGCCGGGCGCCGCGGGTCCAGGCCGCACGGCGCGCAGACAAAGGCGGCCGCGCAGGGTCGCGCGCTGCGCTCCGGCGGCGCCACCGCCGGCCCGGGCTCGGCCCCGCGCGCGCCGAGGACAGCGGCCCGAGCGCGCCGGCCTCCCCCGGCGCTCGGCGGCACGGCGCGTGCGGGGCGGGCGCGGAGGCCCGGGAGGCGGGGCCGCGCGCGGTGCGGTCCCCGCGCCGAGGCCACAGCGCCCCCCGCCGGCGCGCCGGGCCCCGCGATCCCGAGCCGCGCGCCGGGGGCGGCGCCTGAAGGGTCCCCCTGTCGCCCCGCAGCTTCCTCCGAGAGCGACACCGCCGCCGCAGGCGCCCGGCCGTCCCGCGTCCTGCGCCCTCGGGTCCCGTCGCCGCCTCGCCCCCTGCGGCCCCTTCTCGGTCGGAGCCTGTGTGCCGGGGCCCCCCGCCGGCCACGGCGCTCCCCGCCGCCCCCCAGGAGGACGTGAAGTGTCTTCTGCGGACATGCGGTCTGAAGCAGACTGTTTACAGGCAGCATTTTTAAGATCAGATGCAGCCCACCGTGTGGGTTTTTCTTCGAAAATAATTCATTCCCATGTGGGAGCTACAGGATGCCATGTCCGTTGTTCATGCTTTGTCTTTGGCAGGCCCCGAACCAGCAAATTTCTTTCGAGCCCCAAGTCTTCATTATATCATTATATATTATTAACGTTATTATAGTAACACAAATAGCGATGCTACAACTAATAAAAATAACAGTAGCTAATAAATCTAGAGCTTTTATTATGTGCACTGCGAGAACTCGTTCCTCTCATCCTAACATGGCGTGTACCCATCCGATGGACATAAGGTGAGAAATTCGAGGCTCTGCTGTTAAGATGCTCTGGTCCCACAAGCTAGGAAGTGGAAGCCACCGAGTCCAAACCCCGACAGTCCGGCTCAGGAGCCTAAGACCTTAGTGACCCCAAAAGAAAAGGTAAGTCCTTGCGACAAACTCCGACTTGGAAGCTACGCGCGGTGGGGATGCAGACGTGGGTTCCTCAAGAGGCCAGATGCGTGAGTCTGGGACACCTCACTTGCCAAGAACGCCTCCCAAGGCCCTGGGCGCCCCAGCCATGTGAGCACCCGGTTCTGGTTTTGTAAATTTTGCAAAATAGCGTATCGTGATCACCACCAGTTATGTTTACTGTTTCTTTCGACTCTTCGCCTGATAGTGAGTGACGTTGAGGTGCCACGGACGTTTTACAGAACGAGCCAAGGCAAGCGACGTTGGGGAGACACTGTGTTTCGGGTTAATGGACACAGTGCCAGGACAGGGGTGAGGTCAGGGAGGCAGCAAGGCAGCAAAATTTAAGGGGGCCAACTTTGCACCGGCCTGCGCCTGACGCTGGGGACCCCTTGAAGCTCCGAGCCTCAGGCACCTGACTCGCTTCTCCCCGGCCCTGACGGGGTCTGTTTACCTGCTTTCCAGGCCTTGTGCGGCCATGTTCTTGCCAGTCACCTAGGTGTGGGAATGGCCACGCGTGACACGCCTACTGCCCTCTGTGCAGTCGCGCTGGTGTCCCCCTGAGCTGCCCTGTGTCCCCCAGCACAGGATGGGTTCCAATAGCTAAGGAGTGACGATGTTTGGGATGGATGGAGCCATCAGCTCACCTGGCAATTCTTCCTGTCACGAGCCGCATGGCATTGTTCACGTGGTTCTGGCTGTCTCGACCACACCCGGTCAGAACGAAGTTCCCTCCTGTCAGGAACATGCTCTGCGCAGCGTGTACGATCATCAAGGCACCACGCAGTTTTTGGAGGAAACCACGTGAAACTGAATCGATGTGGACTCCTGTGCCTGGGGGGACACAAACCTGTAGCAGTGTCACCCACGGCAAGTTTACCTGCGCGTGAAGTGCATGTTCATTCTCCTCTGGAAAGCATGATTTCAAAATGACAACATGGAAAGAAGTAAAGAAGATGAGAAGGCGGGGGGGGTCTGAGGGTGTTTGGGGCCCACGAAATTTACCAGGGGTACTCTTGGTGTCTACTTACATGTAGAAGGGGGTCGCGGTCAGTGTTTACTGTGGATGGACGGACAACAAGTGTGCACGGAAATACACGACTTTTCATTGTCGACTACACCTCGGTCAAGTTGGGGGCGAGGGGAAGGCATCGGCTAAAAAACGTAGGAAAAAATAGTATATCGGGGTGCGTCGGGCAGTCTCGTTAAATGTTTTCTTGTGGATTTTTTGAAGTTTATGGTGTTTCTATAAATTTTCTAGCTCGTTGTGATATAGTTCTCATTTTTAATCAGTATTTATTTTGGTACCTAATTTTCTGTTCTTAACTTTTTATTCTTCCTCTTAATGAAGGCCCCCAAGTTTGAGAAGCTTCAGGCCCTCGAACATCTGGCTCTACGCCTCCACCTGGCCGTGCGTTAGCTTTGTATTCTGCAGCCCCTGTCTCTTGCTTCACCCTCTTTTAAAACCTGTGCCTTTTATATCGAATATTGTCCCATCCCCACTCATATTGGCCCATCTTTCTAGCTTCAAGTAGCTCAGCTCTCTGCAGCCTCATCTAAAATACCCGGAGCTGATTTCCCCGTTTCTAACAGTCCTGCGCAGGCCGTGCCGGAAAGCAGACCCTGCACTGTGTGCTAACTCAAGTCCAGAGCCGAGGTGGCGGGTGGAGCTGCACTGTGGCCGTTGCTGGCGCAGGAAACAGGTGCCTGCAACGCAGCCCCCTCTCTCTGTTTATTGTCCCCTTGGAAACCCCTGGTTCGGGCCTTCCCAGCTGTCGCAGCTCTGCAGCCTCCCGGTGACAAAGGTGTCTCCGTCGCTTGGAGCTGCCTTCCGGGTTGGCCCCCAGCTGCTCTGACCCTTGTGACAGAAAAGCTCCCAGCCCCCCGCCAGAGCTTTGCGGGAGCTGCTTCCATTTCCCTCCCCTGAACACACATTACGGACACTCGGCTGCCCCGCAGGCGATGAGCCTCTTTAGAGACCCCTCTTAGCGACGGCAGAAACCTGGCCGTCTCTGATTTTCATCCTCCTGAAGAACTGGCCATGTAATCCTTTCTCGACAACTCTAATCGCCCTGGCCAGAAATTCTGAAGGGGCAGGACTGTCCTGCTCCCTCCCAGGAACTGCGACCATCTCGTTCCTACCTCTCCCCCCGCTGAGGGCAAAGCAGCACCCACAATCCCACGAGGGGAAAGAGGAAAACGGAATCGCCCACTGCTGGGGTCGAGTGTCAGGGTGATACCTCGAGTGGCTGTGTGTGCACTGCGAGGCCTCGCAGACGCACCCGAGTCCATCTTTGAGAAGAAATCATGTGACAGGGGCCCGTTTTCCCCGTCGTACGCATCCGAGAATACTGTATTAGAGGGTGACCATCCACTGGAATCGTGACGTGAGTTTGATTTTGGAAGAGGAGGGGTCTAGTTGTCAGCTCCTTTATGGGATGGAGGGATCTTGGCTAAACAAGAACAAAGGGCATCTGTACAGACGTGCTTCGAGCAGACTTCGAGGACTTTCTAATTCCGGTAAGAGAGAAAATATTTGTAACATAACTGTGATGCCAGACAGGGTGCGCTGGTGGTGAGGGGGTGCCAAGTGCCACCGAAAGTCAGGAGATGCCTGAAGACATGGATGGGGAGCTGGAACATCCGTCCTTGAGACAGGTGTGCAGACAGCTCTGACCCAACCTGAGCTTCAAAACAACCCTCCTCCTCGCCACCCCCCACCACCTTCCGGGCGACCCCAGAGCTTCAGCACGTTGCAGCCCCACGGGCGGGGCTCACGACGTCCAGATGTGTATTGAGCTGCCCGCCCGGTGTCTCCTCGTGGCCATCTCATAGGCAGCTCAAACGTCACGTGTGCAAATTTCCATCTTACATGCACTGTCATGTTTAACGCTCCCCAAATCAAAAGGGGTACAGTTATCACCCCGATTTTATAGATTAGAAAACGGCAGCTCAGGAAGACTGAGTTTTCCAAGGCTGCCCAGCCGGCGACTCCGAGAGTGAGAGGTTTTTAACGTACCCTGTAACCTCACCCCCAAACCGTCACACGCACACAAGACAAGAGCGATGAGGTCAGTCCCCCACTGTCTCGAGCCACCATGGGTTTGCCTTTCTCCTCAGACTGGCCTGTCCAAACCCAGGAAGTCACGTGGGGACAGGTCCACTGATCTGCTCCCCCCGTATGTGTTCACCAGCACGCACTGCGTGTTGGGAGCCGGTGGGGACACGTCAGTGAGCACGACAGAGGCCAGGCACGCCTTCGTGGGGCTGACACTACGCGGGGGGGACAGTGGAAGCAAAGCCGGCGGACGATGTGCCGTGTTCGAGGGTGCTGAGCACAGAGAGAGGGACGCGGGGCACGCTGTCACCTCCGCTCAGCGCTGGCCTCGCACAGGTGCCTCTGGGCGGAGGCCGCGAAGGACGGAGGGAAAGTGTCTGGGGACAGAGCGTTCCCGGCAGGGGCGCCACAGGTCGGAGAGGCAGCAAGAGCCTCGTGTGCAGGGAAAAGTTCGCAGGGGAAGAGGACGAGACCATCGAAAGAATGAAGAGGCCAGGCCTGTGGGGCACGGGGGCGCGGTGTCACCCCGTGGGAGGCCGGGAGCCGCTGGCGGCGAGCTGGGTGATAGCGCGTCCTCCTCCGGCTCCCAGGGCCCTCGGGCTGCGGATGGAAAGTGACTGTCAGGGGCGGGGGCAGCGGGTGACCAGCTGGTCCCCACCAGGGAGGGCGGGGACTTGATCAAGGCTGGCAGAGGCGTGACTGGGAGTAAGTGGGTTTGGGGCAGCACAACCCCAAGTACCACGACATGACAAGCCAAAATCGTCACTGACTGACAAGGAAAGTTCCAGCGAGTCGCGGGTTCGGAGGGGAGCCCAGAGGCTCAGTTTGCTCACAGAGCTGGAGCTGCTGGTCAGGGGAGCTGGGTGGCCATCCCACAGGTCACGGACGCCATCGGCGGGAGACGGCCCGGGGCCGGCGAGCCGCACACAGACGCCACAGGCCGCGCACCTGGACAGGTACGTCAACGTGGGACCCCCATCCGTAAAGGCGTGTAGTGCTTTGCTGCGCTGTTGCAGCAAAACACTGCACGCGGGGGCTCAGACAGAAATGATTCTTCTCACAGATCTGCAGGCTGGACGTCCAAGGTCAAGGCGTTGGCCCCTCTTCTTGGCTGGAGACAGCCGTCGTCTCCCTGTGTCCTCAGGTGGTGCTTGTCTGTGTCCTAATCGCCTCTTCTTATAAGGACACCGGTCACATGGTGTCAGGGCCACCCCAATGACCTCACTTTACCTTAATCACCGCTTTAAGGACCTGTCTCCAAAGAGTCATATTCTGAGGTCCTAGGGGAGTTCAGTACATGGATTTTGGGGGATACGATTCAGTCCGTGACAATGTGGTTAATGCCACTTATAGAGAGTATGTTTTCAGTATGTATTACCGATACATAATAACATATTATCTATTGAGAATTATATTTCATAATCCAAGATCTATTTTTAAAAGTTTACTTGTGTATACATCAAAAAATTTTGCTCAAGTGCCCATAGTCCAATTCTTAGGATTATAATGTGAGACCGATATAGATGTTTACAAAAGGATACTTATGTGTAATTTTTTAAAAAAGGTATGGAGATATTGTCATTTTCTCTGGGGTTACTTCAGGTGTTCTTAGGAACAATAAGTCTTACCAAAGAGACAATAGCTAATGAGGGTCAGGAGAAAGCTACTGAGTTAAGTAGAATTCAGGTAAATCATTTCAGGAGATGTGATCAAAACAGCATAAACAGACAGGCCGACCTGGGTCTGGCTGCACCCTCAATGAGCATTGAGTCCCTCGTCCTCGATTAGGGCGCTGACACCCTGCAGAGACAGACTATCATGGTAATGACCTTTGCAAAACACATAATTTTATGAATCGAAAAGTCAACACTTTTGTTTTTTCCCTAGAGAACCAAAGGGAATGGTCGATGCGCACTGGGCGGAAGGGTGAATGGATGGGCAAAGCGAAATGGCACAGGGACGTAAGCGGACATTTTTTTTTGAGTCGCAGTTGATCTAAGCTCTAGCCAGATATTACTTTGGCTGGTGAAGCCAACGGCAGACCTCGCCCCTTTCCGCTCTCACTCCGTCGGGGCAGGTGCTGCGGAGTCGGTGCCGTTGAAGGTTACATTTCCGTTTCGAAGCCACGCTGCCTTTTGCTCCATCAGCCACACAGCCGGAGCCGATTTGGGTTGGCACTGCCACCAAATCTGCGGGATCCTCACCGTCTCTCAGTACCAGTCCCACCCAGAGTGAGCAGCCAGGGTCATCTGCGGTGTGGACCTCCCGGGGCTTGTCCTGGGCAGAGGCGATTTCCTCATTCGGTGACCATCCTAACCCTCCCAGTTCGCACCTGGTTCTCGAAGTCTCTAGAGGAGAAAGGCAGTTTTCTACCACGTCTCGTCCAGACCCTCTGCATCCGCACCGTAAGCCACCGTGTGGCTACTTTGCATACTCTTCCCCTCCCTCCTCTCGAAATTCCCCTAAGATCCTGGGCCCCTGGTTGTCCCGTACTTGTCCCTACCCATTTCTTTATCCACCTGATAAGGCAGTTCTTACTTTTAACGAACTGCAGCATGTTCTTCACGTTTTAGGGCTGGCACCTCTCGTGGAGGCTGGCCCTAGGATCTCGCCTTCTGGTGCTCATACCCTGTGTAGTCCCCTCCCACACTGATGGGGGCGATTCAGATCACCAGTAAGATACCGCAGAAATAATGATGTGTGACTTCTCTCCCTTACGAAGCCAGGTACCACGTCATGGGAACACCGAAGCACACCCGTGGGGCGACCCTTGTGGTAGTAAAGAACTGAGGCCTCCTGCCAACACCTGGACCCCAGTTTCCTAAACCAGAACCACCCAGCTCAGCTGCTTCCTAACTCCCGCCCTCTAAACTGGGACACAATCAATGCGGTTTTAAGCCGCTGTGTTCTGGGTTAATTTGCTAGGGGGTGGCCAGTAGGTAACTGGTAAACCTCCCCAGCTGCCCAGAACCTTGATGGTGGATCCCGTCTGTCCTCGAAACTTATTTGCATCATCCTAGCATCTTCCCCTCATGTCTAGAAGCAGATTCATGACTCCACCTGTTTCAGAGCTCGCCTGCCGCTTTGCCCGTGCACTGGCGACCAGCGGATGGATGAGTGTTTTTTGTGGAGGGCGAGGAAACTCAGAGTCATCTCTTCCGCTCAGTCCCCCAGATTCTCATTATGATTTTTAACTGAAGTGTCCCCAAGGAAGTGGCCTTCTAGAATCCTGTTTTTTTTTTTTTTTTGGTAGGTTTATTCTTTTCCTCTTTTTAAATTTTTAATTGGTTGATCAGTAACATTGGTTACCACTATATAATTTTCAGGGCAGGTTATCATTTGACATCCAAGATATTCTGTTGTGTGTTCATCACCCAAAGTCCAGTTGCCTTCAGCTACCATATTTGATCCCCTCTACCCACGTCACCCTCCCCCCTAAACCCTATTTGACCCCTTTTACCCCATCTACCTCCCCCCTAGAATCCTATTTTTTAATATTGAATTATCTCCACTACGGTAGATAGTCTATATTCTATAAATAGAATAAGAACAGACGTAGTTTTCACCAAGGAAGTTGACCCAGGTGAAATGATCTGTGGGCATGACCTATATTATGTTCAGACATGACACTCCACGTTAGCCAGGTGTGCCAATGGGGGGCGTGAAATGCCCCTGATCCTTTTGCCGTATCTTCTGATCCTGAATAAACTTTTTAAATGTCGGGCTAGATCCGAGGGTGCTGTGTTTGGTCCAAGAACACAAATTGGATCATGTCGGGAAGATTAAGACACCTGGTCACCAAGCAAGTGTGGTCTCTGATCAGATCATCTCGTTAAAGTCGATCTCAACTTTTCCTACACCAACATGCGGGGGCACAGGACGTCTGTGGTAGCGCCTCACCTTGGCGATGTCTTTTCCCAGTGACGGGCAGGGCGATGCCTTCCACGGGGGAACTGGTGGGCCGGGGCGAGCGATTCCCGGGTGACCTAGCTACTCTGCAAACCTCTGAGGCTCTCTCCACTAAAGGGGCACTGACATACTGTGGGGGCCTAGACGCAGAGAGGGGTTGGCCGTCTCAGTCCTGGGGGCTCTGCTGCCTGTGCACAGTGCGTGTCCTGAGACTTTCTGGCTCTGTCCTCGTGAAGCGCCCTGTACTTCTTGGCACCCCGCCGGTCGACGCACAGTGTTACCGCAGGAACACGGAGCAATTCTAGGTACCCTTTCAAAGGAGATGGATATGAAAGATGGTTTTAAAGATCTGAATTTTTTCTTCTAAAATCCTCCTGGAAAAGACGATGCTTCTGTGTCACTGGCGTGCAAAGGCCAACTCCTGACTCCTGTCCCTTCTGGCTCGTCATCCACCCCCATACCGTGTCCTCGGCACAGCCCTGGTGACTGACGGTAGCCTGCTGCTTCGGCCCGCTGCAGGCGTGCCAGCTGGGTCCAGGCCTTCCAGCCCCTGGATAAGAAGATGACGATGAACTCGTGTGCTCGCAGGGGAAAAGTTGGGGCGCCGGCGTGTCGGCCTGAACAGAACAGCGGAGCCCCCCAGACTGCAGCTGGGTGAGCAAACAGAGGACAGTGGGACCGGAAAAAGAAATTCTGTGCGCTATTGTGACTACTTTCCACTAGCCTGGAACATAAAACACATAAGTAAATATAGACAGATCTGTAGATTTATTTAGCGCACAGTTGCTGGGTGCCAGCTCTGCGGTGTATGAAGTGCGGGCGGTTCAACGATAAACAAAACAGATACTGTCTTTTTCCTCATGAAGCTTTCAGACAATAAATATTAAACTACACATTTGTGAGGACAGAACAATAAATGGTGACCATGAGCTGCCTGAGGCTTTCTTATTCACAACTGCTCCCAAATACCTAGAATCGTACATAGTAGAAACTTAACATGTATAGAATGATTTTGTGGGTTTATGTATTCATCATGAGAAATTATAACAGACAGACTAATTGTGGGAGGTCAAGGAAAGTTACGGCACACAAACACCCATGGGAAAGATCAACAGGAACCTCCACAAGTGAGGTGCAGAAAAGCATTCAAGGGAGAGAGTAAAACGGGCTTTTAAAATAAAATCTCCACTTGTAAAGCTACAAATCACAAAGGAGCTATTCCCAGTATGAATATCGAATAATGCAACAGAACTCCTACCCTTACAAAGCAAGAATTACCAGATACAAAGAGGCATAGACAAACACACACTAAAAATGGGAGACTTTAACACGCCACTCAGAACAAGACAGATTTGGACAAACAAAATAACCGAACGGGGTCTCTAGAGAGAGCATTTAAAAAAAATCAAGCTGAAACCCAAGCCTCTCATAACTAACTCTAATAGTATAGGAAGGATGGGTGTGGCATACTTAAGTGTAAATGTTATTGTATTTAAATTTTTTAAATGACTGAACTAAAAAAAGGAGATATTACAAATAGTCTCCGCTCACAATGTAATAAAACTAGAAATTATTAAAAACAAAAACCAAGAGAAGGCTATTCCACCTGAAAATGTATAAACTTCTATTTGGGACTCTTGGATGAAAGGAGAAATATAAAGTAAACTTACAAAATTTCTAAAACATAATGATAATAAGAACACAATGTATCTGAATATCCGAGACATATTTAAAGCGATCGTAAGAGACATATTTAAGGTGATCATAAGAGACATATTTAAGGTGATCATAAGAAATTTCATAGTTTTAAACACTTTTATCAACAAAAATAGAGGATTGTAGATAAATGAATTAAATTCCAGCTCAAAAAGCTAGAAAAAGAGCAAAAAGAGCAAACGAAAGGAGAGCCCGAGGAAGGAAAAATTAAAGGTAAAAGCAAAGATTACTGAGGTAGATAGAAAAACTGATTCTGACTAGTGAATCGAATTCTTGATTTTTAAAACTGATCAAGAAAATAGACAAGCCACTAGCGAACTTAATCAAGAAAAAGGTAGGGAAAAAGCACAAGCATACAAAATAAGAAAGAACAAGGGGAAAATAACTATTGAAACAGGAAATTTAACAAATCATAAGAAACTGTCTTGTAGACTTCTATGCAAATTAATTTGAAAATCAGGTTAAACGGATAATTTCCTAGAGAAATCCCATTAACCCAAATCGACCTCTTCAGATTTAGAAAGCTCAGAGTAATACCTAGAGAATATATGGAGAACGTTATCATGGAGCTATATTCCCAAACGACACCAGACCCAGACGGTGTCAGAGGGAAATTCCAACAAACCTTCAACAATAAGATAATCTCTAAATTGTTTCAGAGCACCGAAAAAGGACATTTTCTGAATTCTTTTTCGGAAGTAAATGTAACATTGACACCGGAACTTCTTGAAGCTGGTGCAGAAAAAAATAAAATTACAAACCAATAGCATATGTGAAAACTGAGGCAAATTCAAAATTAAATATTGGTGAATAGAATTCGGCCCCGTGTTAGGAAAATAATATTCTACGACCAAGTAGAAATTATTCCAGTAAGTCAAGACTGGGTCAATATGAAGAAATTCATTAATGTAATAAACTCCATTAATAGATCTAAAAAGAAAAGTTATATGATTGCCTTCTTAGCTGCGCAAAACTTTTTATAAAATTCAAAATCTGCTGACCCTGCCTCATCGGTGCCTTCCAGAAACACAAGGAAGGCTCGTGTCCACATCCCGCTCCCCCTCTACCCGCCCACCGACCCTGTGCTCCCCGTGCGCCCCCCGCCGATGGCGTGGCGTGTCCCCGCCTCTCGGGACCTGTGAGTAACAAACTCTCTTTTCAGCCTGTCGTGGCCTGATCTGTTGGCCTCACCATACTGCACGGTAACGAAACCAGAGTTTGAAAACACGTACACTGGGATGCCTCGGTGGAGTTAAATACTGACCCACTGAAAAACCCACTTGGAACTTTATTCACCCAGAGACAATTTATTATTATTGATTTCCTAGGCCAAAATAGCAATAAACGGTAGCTAAGAGATCGGTAGTATGATGGGAAGTCGCGGGGAGCGGGGGCAGGACCCCCAAGATTTACAGAAGACGAGCAAGAACCGCACAGCCTTCTGGGGTCGTGCGGCTGGGCCCCAAGGAGCTGAGCGTCTGAGGCGAAAAGGTCTGAATATTGACAAAGACGGGTTCTGCGTCCTCAAGAAAAGAAAGAATCGCAGGTGAGTTTGCTAAGATGAAATGACACGTGTCAGATACGCCAGGAAAAAGTCTCCGCTGAGAGGAGCATTCAAAATGCTCGGGCGAGTAGAGAGGAAACGGTTACGCCCCACCCGGTGAGCAAATGAGCCGCTTGGGCAACTGACTTTGGTTGCAGCCCCATTCGCCAATTTTATTTTTATGAAGAAAGTGGCTGAGTCGAGGTATTCTGGTGTCCGTTTTCTAGTTTTCCTGATCATGGCTTTTCTGTGAGTTGAGAATACTGTGATGAGCAGCGGCCCGGCAGCAGTGGCACCCGCACCCCCAAAGCAGCATCGTGTCTCATCCATCCTTTGGCCGGGGATAACTTTCACGCTTCCACTTGGCTTTCCTTTCTATGGTGAATCTCACCCCCCCAGGCCAAGAATCCAATATGTGTCGAGAGCTTTCACATCACTGATTACAAGGGAAATTGCTCTGTGGTTTCTTTTCTTAGAGTTTTTTTTTTGGTCTGGTTTTGGTGTCAGGACAATGCCGGACTCATAGACTGAGCTAGTAAGTGACTTTTCCACTTGAGTCTTCCATTTTTTGGAAGACTCGAGAAGGACTCGCGTCCCTTCCCTAAAAGCTTGGTAGAATGCCCCAGCGAAGCCATCGATTCAGAGCTCTTCTTTATTAAGAGGTTTTTGATTGTCGAACCGGTCTCCTTATTAGTTACAAGTCGGTTCAGATTTTCTTCTTGATTCGAAATTGGTAGCACTTCTATTTCTAGGAACTTGTCTGCTTTGTCTAGGTTATCCAATTTGTTGACATACAGTTGTTCATAGGATTCTTTTACAGTCCTATTTATTTCTGTATGATCAGTGCATAGTAACGTCCCCTCTTTCATTTCCGATTTTAGTAATTTGAGCGTCCTGTTTTTCTTAATCAATCTAGCTAAAGGTTTGTCAATTTTGTTCATCTTTTTGAAGAACCAACTCTGGGTTTCATTGATTTTCTCCATTGTTGGATCTATTCTCTATTTTATTTATCTCAGTTCTAATCTTCATTATTTCCTTCTTTATGCCAGCTTCGAGTTTAATTCATTCTTTCTTCTTCTTGTTTTTCTTTTTAAGATATAAAGTGAGGGTGTTGATTTGTGACCTCACATATGGTCTGCCCCGGAGAAGGCCCATGCGCACTTGAGAATATGTGTATCGGTTGTCGTTGGGTAGAGTGGTACATGTCTGTTCTATCCACTCGGAGTTTTGTGTTGCTCAAGCCATCTCTTCTGTTTCCTTCAGCGTCTCCTCTCTGGTTGTTCTATTATTATTGAGAGTACGGTACTGAAGTCTCCAACTCTTGTTGAAGAATTATCTGTCAATTGTCTCGTTAGTTCTCTCCGTTTTTGCTTCAAATATTTAGCTGTTCTGTTATTAGGTGCATAAATGTCTGTAATTGTTACATCTTCCTGTATGTTGACTCTTTTACTAAAATATAATGTCTTTCTCTGTTTAGTGTAACTTTTTTCCTGGAACATCTATTCCGTTTGATGTTAGTATCGCGACCCCCGCTCTTTGTTTATTATTTACACAGAATGTCTTTTTTCATTCTTTTACTTTCGGCTTATTTGTGTCTTTAGAGGGAAAGAGAATCTCTTGTAGACAGCATAGATCTGGATCCTAATTTTTTATCCAATTTTCCAATCTGTCTTTTTTATGTAGGTTTCATTGGTTTATAACGTTTTATACGTTTCGGGTGGACGGCATTGTCATTTGACATCTGCAGACACTACAGTACGCTCACCACCGAAGGACTAGTTTTGACGGGTCACGGAACAATTTATCCTCTTTACCCATTTTGCCCTCCCCCACCCCTCCCCCTTCCCCTTCTCCTTCAGTAACCACCTTTATGCTGTCTGCAGATTTTTTTTTTGTTCTGTTTGTTCAATAAAACTTTGGTTTGTTCATTTTTTTTTATTCCAAATGAGTGAAATCACATAGTATTTGTCTTTGTCCAGCTTATTTCACTTAGCATAATATCTGCAAGGTCTACCCATGTTGCCCCAAATGGCAAAATTTTGGATTTTTCATGGCTAAGCGGTTTTCTATTGTATATTTGGTATATATTTATATATACATATATATCTTCAGATAAATACCCCAAAGCGAAATAGCTGGATCGTATGGTAGCTCTATTCACTGTTTTTCATAGTAGCTACACCAATTCACAATCCCATGAATAGTGTTTTTGCTCCCCATCCTCACCAACACTTGTTATTTCTTGCCATTTTTTATACTAGCCATTCCAACAGGTGTGATGTGATACCTCACTGTGATTTGGATTTGCGTTTCCCTAATAATTAAGGGATGTTGAACAGCTTATCTGTCTGTTGGCTATGTGTATGTTTTCTTTGGGAAAAAAAATGTCTATTCAGATCTTCTCCTGGTTTTTAAATTGGGTTCTTTGTTTTTTATTGTCGAGTTGTATGGGTTCCTTGTATTTTTTTGGACATTAACCTCTCTTTGGAAACATCATTTGTAAATTTCTTCTCCCATTTGGTGGTGACCTTTTGTTTTTGGCGATGGTTTCCTTTACTATGCTGAAGTGTCTTAGTTTGAAGTAGTCTCATCTGTTTATTCGTGTTTTATTTCCTTCCTTCTGATGACTTTGGGCTTTGTTGTCTAGTTTCTTTTCTTTTTTTTTTCTAATTCTTTAGGGTATAAGGTTCTATTGTTTATTTGTGCCTTTTCCTGTTCTTGAGGGAGGCCTGTATTGCTCAGAATGGCCTTTTCTGTTCAGCTTTTACTGCAACCCACAACTTTTCATGTGTTGTATTTTTATTTCCATTTGTCTCCATGTATTGTTTTTTATTCCCCCTTTGATTTCTTCATTGACCCGGGAGTTGTTCAGTAGTGTGCTGTTTAATCTCCAAATATTAGTGGGTTTTCCAGCGTTCTTCTTGTAGTTGATTTCTAGTTTCATACTGTCGTGGTTGGAAAGGGTACTTGATATTATTTCAATCTTCTTAAACTTATTGACTTGCTTTGTGCCCTAACGTATGTTCTACCTTGAGCATGTTCGATGTGTACTCGAGAAGAATTTTTTGGGTGGAAGGTTCTGCATATATCTATTAAGTCTCTCTGTTCTAATGTGTCATTGAAGACTGATGTTTTTTGTTGGCTTTTTATCCGGATGATCTATATCTATCGATGTAAGTGGGGTGTCAATGTCGCCTGCTATCACTGGGGTGTTATCAAGTTCTTCCTTTAGGTCTGTTGATAATGACTTTATGTATTTTGGTGCTCTTATGTTAGGTGCATGTATACTAATAAATGTTATGTCATTTTGATGTATTGTCCTTTTTTTTTTTATCATTATATAATGTCCTTCTGTGTCCCTTGTTACTTTTTTGGCTTGAAGTCTACTTTGCCTGTTAGAAGGGTGGCTACCCCGGCTTTCATTGTCTACCATTTGCGTAAAGTATCATCTTCCACTCCTTCGCTCTGAGCCTATGTTTGTCTTTAGAGCTGAGCTGAGTCTCCTGAAGGCAGCACATAGTTGGGTCTTGTTTTTTAATCCATCCGGCCACTCTGTGCCTTTTGATTGGGGAGCTGAATTCGTTTAGGGTGATGATTGATAGATGAGAGTTTACCGCTGTCATTTTATCTTTTTTGTTTTCGGATTACTCTATATCTCCATTTTTTTTTCCTTCGTGTTTCTGTCTGCCATTTTACTTTGGTGGTTTTCTTTGATGTTTTTCTCTGTTTCCTCTTTTTCTGTTTCACATTTCTGCTCTCGATTTTTGTTTTATGGTTAGCATGAGGTTTATATAAAATGTCTCATAGATAAAATAGTCATTTTTCTGCTGATAGTTTCTTATCTTCATTTGCCTTTCCAGATTCCATCCTTTTCATCCTCCCTCTTATGTATTTGTTGTGGCAAATTTTCTTTTTTTATATTGTGAGTTCGTTACCAAATTGAAGCAACTATAGTTATTTTTAATGGGTTTTCCCCTGTAATCTTTATGCTATCATTAAGTGTTTAACACTCTCTTCCGAAGTACCATTACAGTTTTCTGATTCTGTCTGTCCGTTTATTACCTTGCTCAAAGTATTGTTTCTCTTTTGTTTCAGGCAGAAGACCTCCTTTCAACATATCACGTAAAGCAGGTCTAGTGGTGGTGAGTTCCTGGAATTTTGTTTGTCTGGGAAAGCCTTTAACTCTCCTTTATATCTGAAGAATAATTTTGCTGAATAGAGCACTCTTGGCTGGCAGTTTTTATCTTTCAGTATTTTGCATAGGTCAGTCCACTTTCTCCTGGCCTGTGAGTTTCTGCTGAGAAATCTGTTGATGGGTGTTTCTTTGCAGGTTACTGTCTCCCCTCCCCACCCCCGAGTTTAGGTCCTGAGACGTGATTCGTTCTCCTCTGCTGCCCTCTCGTGGGCATTTTGGGAATAACACCTGAACGTCGGGCGTCAAGCGTAGGTCATTATGAATATGCATTCTCTGCTGCCATTTGGTGGGACATTTGGGAATAACATGACAGTGGTACTCAAAGTCATTTCTGCTGTGCTTTCATGTTCATTTTGAAAAGAACCCCCAGGGCATGTCATTATGAAGGCTTTTTCCTCCGCTGCCATCTCGTAGGTGTTTTGAAAATAACACACAAGTGTACCCATCATTAAAATTTATTTCCTGCTGCCGTCTCATGGCCATTTCGGGAACGACACCACAGTGTAGGAAATAGTACAAAGTTACTTTGCTGCCATCTGGTGGACATTTCCGGAATAAAACGGCCGCGCGCCCCGCAGCCTCTCCAGCCCTCACCTGCTCTCCTGCAGCCTGCCCTGGGCTGTTTCGTCCATCCACTCTGGGCCCTTCCCTTCCTGGGCTCCGAGGGGCCGGGCCCCAGGGCGGAGGGCAAGGGGCGGAGGGAGAGGTCTCGGGGCGAAGTGCTGTCTGCTGCTGTGGCCGGTGTCCGAGAAATTCATCACTTACGGCAAATGCACAAGCTTCCCAGGCCCTGGGGCTTTGTGGGGAATGTTCAATCTTCTGCGCGTCCTTGGGACAGACATTTGACAAGCACTCAAGGTTCCATGGAGCTCCTTGGGGTGGCTCCAAGTCCAAGTGAGTGTCTTTCCTCAGCCCTGGAGAAGGACGGGGCAGTGTGAAGCATCAGAAGCCGCTGTCCCCACCATCCTGACTTTTTTCTTGGGGTCAGGTGGATTTCAAGACCATTGTTGGGAAAGCGAGCGGGGGTGCGGGGCGGCGGCAGAAGACGCTGGTTAAGAGCACCTGCTCTGGTCTTCAATTGCCCCGTGTTCAAACCCGGCTCCTCCCCCAACCACGTGTGCCCAATTGCCTCATTCTCACAGGCGGTTGCAGGAGGAGCCGGGTTTGAACACGCAGCAGTTTCTACCCTGCCTCTTACTACCTCAGCTTCTCAGTTACCTGTGGATGGTCCTAACGATATTCACCTCCGAGGGTTTCGGTGTAGATACAAAGTCATTTCATGTAAGTGTCAGCCCTTATTTTTTCCGAGGTCCTTAGGTTCAGAAGTTGCAGTGGGATTCAGGGGGCAGGGACAGAGGGAGGGGGCCTGAGCCCTTTCATGCGTCCTGCAGCCGCAGCAGTTCACCCCCGTGGAACGCGACGGCCCTGAGAGATGCCTGGCCAATGCTGGGGGCTGGGGACCACTCAAAGGTGAGCCCGGGACTCTACATCTCTCCCTCGCCTGCCCCGTGCCTTAGGAGCTTTGCGATCACCTCTCTGAGCCTTTCATTTCTTCACTTTGAATGCGTCCATGGGGACCATTACGACCATCCCAGGCAGACAGGTGAGGGAGAGGGAGGTGTCTGCTCCAGTCCAGAGGTCTGATATCAAATTGAAAAAGTAGGAAGGAAGAGAGGCCCCGGGACGCAGCCCCAGGGCCTCTTGGATGAGCTGGGACACTGTCTCATTGTGGCTCTGGGAACCCCTGTGTCCACAATCCGGGAATGTGGATGTGTTTGGAACGGCCTGCCTTCCCTAAAGTCCTGAGGGCAACACAGCCTTTTTTCCTAAAAATCCACCATATATATATGTGCATATATATTCATATATATACCTGAAATTGCTCACTTGCGGCAAATACACAGGCTTGTCAGGCCCTGGGGCTTTGTGGGCAATATTCAGTCCTCTGCGGGTAGTTGGGTACAGACGTTTGACAAGCACTTGGGTTCCGTGGAGCTCCTTGGGGTGGCTCCATGTCCTGAGCGTCTTTCGTCAGCTCTGGAGGAGGTTGGGCAGCGTAAAGCATCAGAAGCCGCTGTCCCCACCATCCTGACTTTTTTCTTGGGGTCAGGTGCAGAGTATTTCAAGACCATTGTTTGGAAAGGGAGCGGGGGTGTGGGGCGGAGGCAGAAGACGCTGCTTAAGAGCACCTGCTCTGGTCTTCAATTGCCCCGTGTTCAAACTCGGCTCCTCCCCCCACCACGTGTGCCCAATTGCCTCATTCTCACAGGCGGTTGCAGGAGGAGCTGGGTTTGAACACGCAGCAGTTTCTACCCTGCCTCTTAGTACCTCAGCTTCTCAGTTACCTGTGGATGGTCCTAACGATATTCACCTCCGAGGGTTTTGGTGTAGATACAAAGTCATTTCATGTAAGTGTCAGCCCTTATTTTTTCCGAGGTCCTTAGGTTCAAAAGTTGCAGTGGGATTCAGGGGGCAGGGACAGAGAGAGGGGGCCTGAGCCCTTTCATGCGTCCCGCAGCCGCAGCAGTTCACCCCCGTGGAACGCGACGGCCCTGAGAGATGCCTGGCCAATGCTGGGGGCTGGGGACCGCTCAAAGGTGAGCCCGGGACTCCACATCTCTCCCTCGCCTGCCCCGTAGTCTGCCGGGGTGGTCCGAGGGCAGCAAATAGGCCCCGGAGCTGCGCGCAGCTTCAAGCCCCTCACGGCCCTCCACGCCCATGCCCGGTGTCACAGAACACAGCGCTGGCCACCAGGCGCCGACGTGGCCGAAACAGACACAGCCGTCTGCAGGCCTTGCAGGAATCCATGAGCCGACTGGACACGCGGTCGTGACCTTGGAGAGGGAGCATTGTCCCTCTGTGCCCTCCCCGCCTTCAGATGTGGCTGGGGGCGAGGTTGATGCTCCTGGGATCTCAGGCCTGTGAGGCCCCAGCCCCTCCTGCTCCCCCAGGCATCGCATGCTGGGAGGGGCTGTGAGTTTCGTAAAGAAACATATTTGCCCTTGGGGTCCCTCAGCTTCTGACTGCAGAGCAGGGGCGGAGGGGGGAGATGTGAGAACTGAGAAGGAGGGGCTGGCGTTGGCACCCGTGTGCATTTCTGGGCATGTCTGTGATTGGGGGACAGGTTGGGGTTCAGGCTTAAGGAAAACTCCCATACTCTAAAGCAGCGTGATGGGGGAACTGTGGGGTGGTAGTGAGCAGCCTGTGGGGTCGGCGTAGAGATTCTGCACAGGAAGTCTATGGCGGTATGGTGGACAGGGGTTTCTCAGAGCATGGTCCGCTGCCTGGGGGGACCCTGAGGCTGCGGTCAGACATCAGGGCTGGCCGGGTGCCGACTCCTGTATAGCGACCTGAGACCTCTGGGTTCTGAGATGGGGTGTCTGGGGTCTTGGTTCAAAGCCGGGGTCTCTGGGTACTGAGCAGCAGCTAGGCCAGAATACGGGGAGGCGTGGGCACAGCCGGGGGCTCAGGCTTCTTGGATGAGAAGGGACCAGGTCGCATTGTGGCTCTGGAAGCCCCTGTCTCCACACTCTGATTCTGTCACTTATTAGGCGTGTGATCTCCTCTCTGAGACTTAGTTGACTTATTTTTGAATGAGCATCCACAGACCCCACGACCATCCCAGGAAGAAATGTGACCGCGGATAGGTGACTGCTCTAGTCCAAAAGTTTCTATTGAAACTGAGAAAGCGGGAAGGAACAGAGTCCTAGGAAAGGAGCCCCGGGGCTTCTTGGATGAGCTGCAACACTGTCTCATTGTGGCTCTGGTCCACCCTCCGGGAAGGCGGATGTGCTTCGAACGGCCTGCCTTCCTAAAGACCTGAGGGCAACCAACATTTTTTCCTAAAAATCCATGATATATATATGTGAATATATATTCATATATATGCATATATATATATGGTAGCTCTGGCTTTCAGCACTCAGTTCACGTCCATTTAGAGCCCAAAGGGCAGATTTTTGAGAAATTGCTCACTTTGCGGCAAATACACAGGCTTGTCAGGTCCTGGGGCTTTGTGGGCAATGTTTACTCCTCTGCGGGTAGTGGGTCAATACGTTTGACAAGCTCTCAGGGTTCCATTGAGCTCCTTGGGACAGAAAATGGGTCTAATTCCTCTCTTTATCCTTCTGTAGACTTCAGGGCCACCCACAGGCAGTGTGCCCAGCGATGCTTTGGGCCGCCCTTTCATCGTCCCATGTGCCCCTCCATCCTTGTCGAGGAGGAAGCCAAAATGGCATCCTTCCCCTGGTAGAAAGAGGTCAGTTTGGCAAACTTCAGACACCTGTTGGGCTGTATGTGACTCTGTCACTTATTAGCTGTGTGATCACGTGTATTAGGCTCACTTTTCTGAATTTTGAATGAGTGTACAGGAACCATGACGAGCAGTCCAGGCAGAAAGGTGAAGGAGAAGGAGGTGTCTGCTCCAGTCCAGAGCTATGATATCACATTGAAAAAGCAGGAAGGAAGAGAGGCCCCAGCACGGAGCCCTTGGGCCTCCTGGATGAGCTGGGACACTGTCTCATTGTGGCTCTGGGACCCCCTGTGTCCATAATCCGGGAAGGCGGATGTGCTTGAAGCGGCCTGCGTTCCCTAAAGACCTGAGGGCAACACAGCCTTTTTTCCTAAAATTCCACCATATATATGTGCATATATATTCATATATATATGCACATATATTCATATATGTGCACATAGATATTCATATCTATATGCACATATATGTATGGTAGCTCTGGCATTAACCACTCAGTTCACGTCCATTTTGAGCCCAAAGTACAGACTTTTGAGAAATTGCTCACTTGCGGCACATTCACAGGCTTGTCAGGCCCTGGGGCTTTGCGGCCTTGTTCAGTCCTCTGCGGGTCAATACGTTTGACAAGCTCTCAGGGTCCCATTGAGCTCTGATCAATGGGACAGGAAGGAAGAGAGGCCCCAGGACGGAACCCCTGGGCCTGTTGGATGAACTGGGACACTGTCTCATAGTGGCTGTGGGACCCACAGTGTCCACTCTCCCTGACGGCGGATGTGCTTGGAACGGCCTGCCTTCCTTAAAGAGCTGAAAGCAACAGAGCTTTTTTTCTTAAAAAATCCCCCATTTATATATGTGCATATGTATATATGAATATATATGCATATATATATATGGTAGCTCTGGCTTTCAGCACTCAGTTCACGTCCATTTTGAGCCCAAAGTGCAGAATTTGGAGAAATTCCTCACTTGCGGCTAATACACAGGCTTGTCAGGCCCTGGTGCTTTGTGGGCATTGTTCAGTCTTCTGCGGGTAGTGGGTACATACGTTTGACATGCTCTCAGGGTCCCATTGAGCTCCTTGGGACAGAAAATGGGTCTAATTCCTCTCTGTATCCTTCTGCAGAGTTCAGGGCCACCCAGAGACAGCGTACCCAGGGATGCTTTAGCCCCTACGTCCATGGCGGCCGTCACCCGCTGGAAAGAGGTCAGTTGGGAGACACTGCAGACAGCTGTGGGTCTGAATTCAGCCTCCGTGCCTTAGGAGCTTTGCGATCAGCTCTTTGAGCCTTTCATTTCTTCATTTTGAATGCGTCCACGGGGACCATTACGACCATCCCAGGCAGAAAGGTGAGGGAGAGGGAGGTGTCTGCTTCCGGCCTGAAGTCTGATTTCCACTGCGGAAAGCGGGAAGGAGCCGAGGCCTTAGGAAGGAGCCCCGGGGCCTCTGGGATGAAAGAGATCATGCTGAATTGTGGCTCTGGAATGCCCGGTGTCCAAACTGCAAGGAGGTGTAGGTGCTAGGAGCGGCCTGCCTTCTGTGGTAGACCAGGGGTCCACGCAGGTTTCCTTCGAAAATCCACCATATACATATATATGCATATAGATGAACATATATATGCATATATATGTATATGGTAGCTTTGGCAAAAAGCTCTCTGGTGACGTCCATTTTGAGCGAGAATCGCAGACTTCCGAGAAAAGGCTCACTTGCGGCAAATGCACAGCCCTCTCGGGGCCTTGGGGCTCTGTGGGCGATGCTCGGTCTTCTGCAGAGACTGGGGTACCGAAGTTGGAGGAGCACTCACTGACACTTTGAGCTCCTAGAGGTACAAACTACGTACCATTCATCTCTGTATGCTCTTGCAGGTTTCAGGGCCACCCGCAGACAGCGTTCCCAGGGATGCTTTGGCCCCTGCGTCCATGGCGACCGTCACCCGCTGGAAAGAGTTCAGTTGGGAGACACTGCAGACAGCTGTGGGTCTGAATTCGGCCTCCGTGCCTTAGGAGCTTTGCGATCAGCTCTTTGAGCCTTTCATTTCTTCATTTTGAATGCGTCCACGGGGACCATTACCACCATCCCAGGCAGAAATGTGAGGGAGAGGGAGGTGTCTGCTTCCGCCTTGAAGTCTGATTTCCACTGCGGAAAGCGGGAAGGAGCCGAGGCCTTAGGAAGGAGCCCCAGGGCCTCTGGGATGAAAAGAGATCATGCGGAATTGTGGCTCTGGAACGCCTGGTGTCCCCACTGCGGGGAGGTGGAGGTGCTAGGAGCGGCCTGTCTTCTGTGGTAGACCAGGGGTCCACGCAGGTTTCCTTCGAAAATCCACCATATACATATATATGCATATAGATGAACACATATATGCATATATATGTATATGGTAGCTTTGGCAAAAAGCTCTCTGGTGACGTCCATTTTGAGCGAGAATCGCAGACTTCCGAGAAAAGGCTCACTTGCGGCAAATGCACAGCCCTCTCGGGGCTTTGGGGCTCTGTGGGCGATTCTCGGTCTTCTGCTGAGACTGGGGTACCGAAGTTGGAGGAGCACTCACTGACACTTTGAGCTCCTAGAGGTACAAACTACGTCTCATTCGTCTCTGTATGCTCTTGCAGGGTTCAGGGCCACCCACAGACAGCGTACCCAGGATGCTTTGGCCCCTGCGTCCATGGCGGCCGTCACCCGCTGGAAAGAGTTCAGTTGGGAGACACTGCAGACAGCTGTGGGTCTGAATTCGGCCTCCGTGCCTTAGGAGCTTTGCGATCAGCTCTTTGAGCCTTTCATTTCTTTATTTTGAATGGGTCCATGGGGACCATTACAACCATCCCAGGCTGAAAGGTGAGGGAGAGGGAGGTGTCTGCTTCCGTCCTGAAGTCTGATTTCCACTGCGGAAAGCGGGAAGGAGCCGAGGCCTTAGGAAGGAGCCCCGGGGCCTCTGGGATGAAAAGAGATCATGCCGAATTGTGGCTCTGGAACGCCCGGTGTCCCCACTGCGGGGAGGTGGAGGTGCTAGGAGCGGCCTGTCTTCTGTGGTAGACCAGGGTCCACGCAGGTTTCCTTCGAAAATCCACCATATACATATTTATGCATATAGATGAACATATATATGCATATATATGTATATGGTAGCTTTGGCAAAAAGGTCTCTGGTGACGTCCATTTTGAGCCAGAATCGCAGACTTCCGAGAAAAGGCTCACTTGTGGCAAATGCACAGCCCTCCCGGGGCCTTGGTGCTCTGTGGGCGATGCTCGATCTTCTGCGGAGACTGGGGTACCGAAGTTGGAGGAGCACTCACTGACACTTTGAGCTCCTAGAGGTACAACTACGTCTCATTGTCTCTTGTGGCTGCTCTTGTAGGTTCAGGGGCCACCCACAGACAGCGTGTACCTTAGGATGCTTTTGCCCCTCTCAGTCTATTGGCGGCCGTCACCCGCTGGAAAGAGGTCAGTGGGGGGACACTGCAGACAGCTGTGGGTCTGATTTCGGCCTCCGTGCCTTATGAGCTTTGCGATCACCTCTTCGAGCCTTTCATTTCTTCATTTTGAATGCGTCCACGGGGACCATACGACCATCCCAGGCAGAAAGGTGAGGGAGAGGGAGGTGTCTGCTTCCGTCCTGAAGTCTGATTTGCAATGCGGAAAGCAGGAAGGAGCAGAGGCCTTAGAAGGAGCCCCGGGGCCTCTGGGATGAAAAGAGATCATGCTGAATTGTGGCTCTGGAATGCCCGGTGTCCCCACTGCGGGGAGGTGGAGGTGCTAGGAGCGGCCTGTCTTCTGTGGTAGACCAGGGGTCCACGCAGGTTTCCTTCGAAAATCCACCATATACATATATATGCATATAGATGAACATATATATGCATATATATGTATATGGTAGCTTTGGCAAAAAGCTCTCTGGTGACGTCCATTTCGAGCCAGAATCGCAGACTTCCGAAAAAAGGCTCACTTGCGGCAAATGCACAGCCCTCCCGGGGCCTTGGGGCTCTGTGGGCGATGCTCGGTCATCTGCGGGTACTGGGGTAGCGAAGTTGGAGGAGCACTCACTGACACTTTGAGCTCCTAGAGGTGCAAACTACGTCTCATTCGTCTGTGTATCCTCTTGCAGGGTTCACGGCCACCCACAGACAGCGTAGCCAGGGATGCTTTGGCCCCTCCGTCCATGGGGGCCGTCACCCGCTGGAAAGAGGTCAGCTGGGAGACACTGCAGACAGCTGGGTCTGAATTCGGCCTCCGTGCCTTAGGAGCTTTGCGATCAGCTCTCTGAGCCTTTCATTTCTTCATTTTGAATGCGTCCACGGGGACCATCACGACCATCCCAGGCAGAAAGGTGAGGGCGAGTGAGGTGTCTGCTTCCGTCCTGAAGTCTGATTTCCACTGCGGAAAGCTGGAAGGAGCCGAGGCCTTAGGAAGGAGCCCCGGGGCCTCTGGGATGAAAAGAGATCATGCTGAATTGTGGCTCTGGAATGCCCGGTGTCCACACTGCGGGGAGGTGGAGGTGCTAGGAGCGGCCCGTCTTCTGTGGTAGGCCAGGGGTCCACGCAGGTTTCCTTCGAAAATCCACCTCATATACATATATATGCATATAGATGAACATATATACATGTGCACATATATGTATATGGTAGCTTTTGGCAAAGTTTCCCTGGTGACGTCCATTTTTCGGTAGAATCGCAGACTTCCGAGCCTACGCAGGCAAATGCAATAGCCCCGGGCCTTTGGGGCTCTGTGGGCGATGCTCTCGGTCTTCTGGCGGAGACTGGGGCACCGTTGGAGGAGCACCGACACTTTGGAGTTCCTAGAGGCACAAATCCGATGCCCCATTCTCTGTATGCTCTTGCAGGGTTCAGGGCCACCCACAGACAGCGCGTGTACCAGGGATGCGCTTCTTGCCCCATGTCCATGGTATGCCGTCACCCTGAAAGAGTTCAGTTGGGAGACACTGCAGACAGCTGTGGGTCTGAATTCGGCCTCCTCGCGGCCTTAGGGAGCTTTAAGGACGCTTCCTTTGAGCCTTTCATTTCTTCATTTTGAATGCGTCCACGAAATCATTACGACCATCCCAGGCAGAAAGGTGAGGGAGAGGGAGGTGTCTGCTTCCGTCCTGAAGTCTGATTTCCACTGTGGAAAGCGGGAAGGAGCCGAAGCCTTAGGAAGGAGCCCCGGGGCCTCTGGGATGAAAAGAGATCATGCTGAATTGTGGCTCCGGAACGACCGGTGTCCCCACTGCGGGGAGGTGGTGGTGCTAGGAGCGGCCCGTCTTCTGTGGTAGACCAGGGGTCCACGCAGGTTTCCTTCAAAAATCCACCATATACATATATATGCATATAGATGAACATATATATGCATATATATGTATATGGTAGCTTTGGCAAAAAGCTCTCTGGTGACGACCATTTTGAGCCAGAATCGCAGACTTCCGAGAAAAGGCTCACTTGCGGCAAATGCACAGCCCTCCCGGGGCCTTGGGGCTCTGTGGGCGATGCTCGGTCATCTGCGGGTACTGGGGTAGCGAAGTTGGAGGAGCACTCACTGACACTTTGAGCTCCCAGAGGTACAAACTACGTCCTATTCGTCTCTGTATGCTCTTGCAGGGTTCAGGGCCACCCACAGACAGCGTAGCCAGGGATGCTTTGGCCCCTCCGTCCATGGGGGCCGTCACCCGCTGGAAAGAGGTCAGCTGGGAGCCACTGCAGACAGCTGGGGTCTGAATTCGGCCTCCGTGCCTTAGGAGCTTTGCGATCAGCTCTCTGAGCCTTTCATTTCTTCATTTTGAATGTGTCCACGGGGACCATCACGACCATCCCAGGCAGAAAGGTGAGGGCGAGGGAGGTGTCTGCTTCCGTCCTGAAGTCTGATTTCCACTGCGGAAAGCCGGAAGGAGCCGAGGCCTTAGGAAGGAGCCCCGGGGCCCCTGGGATGAAAAGAGATCATGCTGAATTGTGGCTCTGGAACGCCCGGTGTCCACACTGCGGGGAGGTGGAGGTGCGAGGAGCGGCCTGTCTTCTGTGGTAGAGCAGGGGTCCACGCAGGTTTCCTTCGAAAATTCACCATATACATATATATGCATATAGATGAACATATATATGCATATTTATGTATATGGTAGCTTTGGCAAAAAGCTCTCTGGTGACGTCCATTTTGAGCCAGAATGGCAGACTTCCGAAAAAAGGCTCACTTGCAGCAAATGCACAGCCCTCCCGGGGCCTTGGGGCTCTGTGGGCGATGCTCGGTCTTCTGCGGAGACTGGGGTACCGAAGTTGGAGGAGCACACACTGACACTTTGAGCTCCTAGAGGTACAAACTACGTCTCATTCGTCTCTGTATGCTCTTGAAAGATTCAGGGCCACCCACTGACAGCGTACCCAGGGATGCTTTGGCCCCTGCGTCCATGTCGGCCGTCACCCGCTGGAAAGAGTTCAGTTGGGAGACACTGCAGACAGCTGTGGGTCTGAATTCGGCCTCCGTGCCTTAGGAGCTTTGCGATCAGCTCTTTGAGCCTTTCATTTCTTCATTTTGAATGCGTCCACGGGGACCATTACGACCATCCCAGGCAGAAAGGTGAGGAGAGGGAGGTGTCTGCTTCCGTCCTGAAGTCTGATTTCCAATGCGGAAAGCAGGAAGGAGCAGAGGCCTTAGGAAGGAGCCCCGGGGCCTCTGGGATGAAAAGAGATCATGTTGAATTGTGGCTCTGGAACGCCCGGTGTCCACACTGCGGGGAGGTGGAGGTGCGAGGAGCGGCCTGTCTCCTGTGGTAGAGCAGGGGTCCAGGCAGGTTTCCTTCGAAAATCCACCATATACATATATATGCATATAGATGAACATATATATGCATATATATGTATATGGTAGCTTGGCAAAAAGCTCTCTGGTGACGTCCATTTTGAGCCAGAATCGCAGACTTCCGAGAAAAGGCTCACTTGCGGCAAATGCACAGCCCTCCCGGGGCCTTGGGGCTCTGTGGGCGATGCTCGGTCTTCTGCGGAGACTGGGGTACTGAAGTTGGAGGAGCACTCACTGACACTTTGAGCTCCTAGAGGTACAAACTACGTCCCATTCGTCTCTGTATGCTCTTGCAGGGTTCAGGGCCACCACAGACAGCGTACCCTGGGATGCTTTGGCCCCTGCGTCCATGGCGGCCGTCACCCGCTGGAAAGAGTTCAGTTGGGAGACACTGCAGACAGCTGTGGGTCTGAATTCGGCCTCCGTGCCTTAGGAGCTTTGCGATCAGCTCTCTGAGCCTTTCATTTCTTCATTTTGAATGCGTCCACGGGGACCATCACGACCATCCCAGGCAGAAAGGTGAGGGCGAGGGAGGTGTCTTCTTCCGTCCTGAAGTCTGATTTCCACTGCGGAAAGCGGGAAGGAGCCGAGGCCTTAGGAAGGAGCCCCGGGGCCTCTGGGATGAAAAGAGATCATGCTGAATTGTGGCTCTGGAACGCCCGGCGTCCCCACTGCGGGGAGGTGGAGGTGCTAGGAGCGGCCTCTCTTCTGTGGTAGACCAGGGGTCCACGCAGGTTTCCTTCGAAAATCCACCATATACATATATATGCATATAGATGAACATATATATGCATATATATGTATATGGTAGCTTTGGCAAAAAGCTCTCTGGTGACGTCCATTT
>NW_024346409.1:0-682 GCF_902729225.1 Pteropus medius | reverse complement strand
TTTTTTTTATTAGAACAATTTCTATTAATCAGTATCTCTAAGTAGATACAAAAGAAAATATGTCTAGATAGTTTATTATCAAAAAATAATTAGCTTACTGAGCTTATTTTCTTGTAGTCTCTCAAAATTAGTTTGAATACAATTTTATTTAAAGTAAGACATTTAATAACTATGTGTATGAAAAGGTGCTTGGTCATTCAAATGAAGGTAAAATATAGCAAAAGTAGTAAAAAGAATAAAATAGCAATTGCACAACTGCTATACTGTCAGAGAAGAAATAATTAATGAGCTATAGAAATGGTTAAGAAAATTTGTGAGACTTGAACATGAATTCAAAGAATATCTTTCAGTATTGGTAGAGAAAAATCGGTAGCCCCATTCCACAGTATAGTAATGGTAGAAACAAAGATACATTGGGAACGAACTTTCTATGTTCCTTTAGGAGTGCCTTTAGAATTCCAGAAGCAGTGTTTTTCAAAGGCATAGCTGAAATTGAAATCATCAGGCTGTTAAAAAGATGCCTTTGGATTTCAACACGGACGTCTTTGGTGTGGCTCCTAAGGATCTCTGGTGATTGTCACAAGCACCACAGTTTAAGAGCCACCACATGTGGGTAAAGTTTAGCCAGTATACATCACTGTCAGTATACATCAGCCAGTACACTGGTGGTCCCTTTCCAAAC
>NW_024346408.1:0-512 GCF_902729225.1 Pteropus medius | reverse complement strand
CAACCACTGGAGGCCAGGCTGGTCCAGTGACTTGACCCCACCTCCTTCCCTAACGCTCTCACCCTCTATGTAGTTCCTGCTCTGCCCACAGTGTAGTCTCCATGAGGACAGGGATTCCAGGGATTCCTGCCTATGATGATCACACCGCACCACCTCCAGGCACAGAGAAGGGGCTAAGGCAGAAGAAGCTGTCAGTAATTATTTGTTTCAGGATGGATGGGTGGATGGATGGATGGATGGATGGATGGAGGGTCTTTTGGGATTTTTCATACTCAGTGAGAAAAACTTTATTTCTAATTTGGACATGGAGTTGGAAGTCCATGAGACTGTCCTCTAGAGGAAGGAGTGAGGTTATTCCACGTCTGCCCTCAGCCAGAGTTCAGTGCGTTTGGTCCGACTTTCCCCATGTTGTTCAGTCGGGGGAGAGTTGCTTGTTCACCAGTTCTCAGCTCACACATCACCTCCTCTACCCTCTCTATGACGGGTCTGTCTGAGTCGCACCCACTCTATGT
>NW_024346407.1:0-681 GCF_902729225.1 Pteropus medius | reverse complement strand
TTTTTTTTAAACCAGTTTTGGCTGACTTTCAAATGAAATAACACAGCTTAGAAAACAACTTACTGAAAACTATAGGAAAGATTTGGTTTTTGTCAAGGTTATTTTTTAGCAGGAACATTTTTAGGTGGTGTTAAAAATACTGCAGATTCATCCAACTCAGAGTTGCCTTCCCCAAATCACCAAATTAGTAATTAACGCCTCCAAATTTAAAGAGAAATATCAGAAGATCATCCCATTCTTCCTGAATTCTTAAAAAGTTTTCTTCTTTTCCCTCATGAGAATCTAAAAAAAAAAACTGTTGTGATTTTTACCTGTTTTTAGCATTTGCTGTGTTAAACTGAGAACGGCAAAATTTCATCCCCATACTCAACAGATAAAATAATAGCTTATGCTAAAAAACGCTGAGAAAAATGGAAGCAGAAACAAATATATAAGCCAGGGTGACTGGTCTTCTGTTTAGTGTGTTCAAATAAAAATCATATTTGGTTTCAAATAAAAATCATATTTGGTTCAAATAAAAATCATATTTGCCTCCACAATCTGTGGAGGCAAAGGCAATTTTGAAGATGAATACGTGTACATTGAAATAAAAACATATACTTCTCTGTTATCAGAAATGATGGCAGAAATGCAAAACAGGATTCAAGAAATGTATGTACAGGGATGTTAAATTCTGGCTCA
>NW_024346406.1:0-307 GCF_902729225.1 Pteropus medius | reverse complement strand
GCAGGTTTCCTTCGAAAATCCACCATATACATATATATGCATATAGATGAACATATATATGCATATATATGTATATGGTAGCTTTGGCAAAAAGCTCTCTGCTGACGTCCATTTTGAGCCAGAATCGCAGACTTCCGAGAAAAGACTCACTTGCGGCAAATGCAGAGCCCTCCCAGGGCCTTGGGGCTCTGTGGGCGATGCTCGGTCTTCTGCGGAGACTGGGGTTCCGAAGTTGGAGGAGCACTCACTGACACTTTGAGCTCCTACAGGTACAAACTACGTCTCATTCGTCTCTGTATGCTCTTGC
>NW_024346405.1:0-1656 GCF_902729225.1 Pteropus medius | reverse complement strand
GGGAGAGGGAGGTGTCTGCTTCCGTCCTGAAGTCTGATTTCCACTGCGGAAAGCGGGAAGGAGCCGAGGCCTTAGGAAGGAGCCCCTGGGCCTCTGGGATGAAAAGAGATCATGCGGAATTGTGGCTCTGGAACGCCCGGTGTCCACACTGCGGGGAGGTGGAGGTGCCAGGAGCGGCCTGTCTTCTGTGGTAGAGCAGGGGTCCACGCAGGTTTCCTTCGAAAATCCACCATATACATATATATGCATATAGATGAACATATATATGCATATATATGTATATGGTAGCTTTGGCAAAAAGCTCTCTGGTGACGTCCATTTCGAGCCAGAATCGCAGACTTCCGAGAAAAGGCTCACTTACTGCAAATGCACAGCCCCTCAAGGGCCTTGGGGCTCTGTGGGCTTATGCTCGTCATCTGCGTGGTACTGGGCACCGGTTGGAGGAGCACTCACTGACACTTTGAGCTCCGGAGGCACAAACTGCGCTCATCTGTCTCTGTATGCTCTTGCAGGGTTCAGGGCCACCCACACACAGCGTGGCCCAGGGATGCTTTTGGCCCTCTCGGCCCATGGCGTCACACCCGGGCTGAAAGAGTTAAGTTGGGGAGACACTGCAGACAGCTGTGGGTCTGACCCGCCTCCGTGCCTCAGGAGCTGGCGATCAGCCTTTTGAGCCTTTCATTTCTTCTACATTTTGAATGGCGTCCACGGGGACCAGCTACGACCATCCCAGGCAGAAAGGTGAGGGAGAGGGGAGGTGTCTGCTTCCGTCTCTGAAGTCTGACTTCACCGCGGAAAGCGGGAAGGAGCCGAGGCCTTAGGAAGGAGCCCCGGGGCTTCTGGGATGAAAAGAGATCATGCGGAATTGTGGCTCTGGAACGCCCGGTGTCCCCACTGCGGGGAGGTGGAGGTGCTAGGAGCGGCCTCTCTTCTCTGGTAGACCAGGGGTCCATGCAGATTTCCTTCGAAAATCCACCATATACATATAGATGCATATAGACGAATATGTATATGCATCTATATGTATGTGGTAGCTTTGGCAAAAAGCTCTGTGGTGACGTCTATTTTGAGCCAGAATCGCAGACTTCCGTGAAAAGGCTCACTTGCAGGAAATGGACAGGCTTGTCAGGCATCGGGGCTTTGTGGGCAATGTTCAGTCCTCTGCGGATAGTGGGTAAATACGTTTGACCCGCTCTCAAGGTCTCATTGAGCTCTTTCGAACAGAAAATTGGTGCAATTCCTCTCTGTATCCTTCTGCAGACTTCAGGGCCACCCACCGTCAGTGTGCCCAGCGATGCTATGGCCCCCCTTCCATCGTCCCATGTGCCCCTCCATCCTTGTGGAGGAGGAAGCCAAAATGACATCTTTTGCCTGGTAGAAACAGGTCAGTTTGGCAAACTTCAAACACCCGTTGGGTTGTATGTGTCTCTGTCACTTATTAGCTGAGCGAACACGTGTGTGGGACTCCGTTTTGTGAATTTTGAATGAGTGTACAGGAACCATGACGAGCAGCCCAGGCAGAAAGGTGGAGGAGAGGGAGGTGTCTGCTCCAGTCCTGAGCTCTGATATCAAATTGAAATAGTAGGAAGGAAGAGAGGCCCCAGGACTGAGCCCCAGGGCCTCTTGGATGAGCTGGGACACTGTCTCATTGTGGCT
>NW_024346404.1:0-10435 GCF_902729225.1 Pteropus medius | reverse complement strand
TTTTTGCCAGAGCTCCCCTAGATATATCTATATCTATATCTTTATGTGTATGTATAGATATCTCTATATCTATCTATCTATCCATCTATCTATCTAACTATCTATCTATCTATCTATCTATCTATCTATCTATGTATATATGGATTTCTCTCTCTTTCTATATATATATTTATATATATATGGTGATTTTTATAACAAAAGGCTGTGTTTTCCTTAGACATTGAGATCAGACAGGCCTCCTCAAGACCCCCTCCACCTCCCCGCAGTGTGGACACCGGGCGTTCCAGAGCCACACCAGCATGATCTCTTTTCATCCCAGAGGCCCCGGGGCTCCTTCCTAAGGCCTCGGCTCCTTCCCGCTTTCCGCAGTGGAAATCAGACTTCAGGACGGAAGCAGACACCTCCCTCGCCCTCACCTTTCTGCCTGGATGGTCGTGATGGTCCCCGTGGACGCATTCAAAATGAAGAAATGAAAGGCTCAGAGAGCTGATCGCAAAGCTCCTAAGGCACGGAGGCCGAATTCAGACCCACAGCTGTCTGCAGTGTCTCCCAGCTGACCTCTTTCCAGCGGGTGACGGCCCCCATGGACGGAGGGGCCAGCATCCCTGGCTACGCTGTCTGTGGGTGGCCGTGAACCCTGCAAGAGGATACAGAGACGAATGAGACGTAGTTTGTACCTCTAGGAGCTCAAATTGTCAGTGAGTGCTCCTCCAACTTCGCTATCCCAGTACCCGCAGATGACCGAGCATCGCCCACAGAGCCCCAAGGCCCCGGGAGGGCTGTGCATTTGCTGCAAGTGAGCCTTTTCTCGGAAGTCTGCGATTCTGGCTCGAAATGGACGTCACCAGAGAGCTTTTTGCCAAAGCTACCATATACATATATATGCATATATGTTCATCTATATGCATATATATGTATATGGTGGATTTTCGAAGGAAACCTGCCTGGACCCCTGCTCTACCACAGAAGACAGGCCGCTCCTCGCACCTCCACCTCCCCGCAGTGTGGACACCGGGCGTTCCAGAGCCACACCAGCATGATCTCTTTTCATCCCAGAGGCCCCGGGGCTCCTTCCTAAGGCCTCGGCTCCTTCCCGCTTTCCGCAGTGGAAATCAGACTTCAGGACGGAAGCAGACACTTCCCTCGCCCTCACCTTTCTGCCTGGGATGGTCGTGATGGTCCCCGTGGACGCATTCAAAATGAAGAAATGAAAGGCTCAGAGCGCTGATCGCAAAGCTCCTAAGGCACGGAGGCCGAATTCAGACCCACAGCTGTCTGCAGTGTCTCCCAGCTGACCTCTTTCCAGCGGGTGACGGCCCCCATGGACGGAGGGGCCAAAGCATCCTTGGCTACGCTGTCTGTGGGTGGCCGTGAACCCTGCAAGAGGATACAGAGACGAATGAGACGTAGTTTGTACCTCTAGGAGCTCAAAGTGTCAGTGAGTGCTCCTCCAACTTCGCTACCCCAGTACCCGCAGATGACCGAGCATCGCTCACAGAGCCCCAAGGCCCCGGGAGGGCTGTGCATTTGCCGCAAGTGAGCCTTTTCTCGGAAGTCTGCTTATTCTGGCTCAAAACGCCCTGTAGAGTGCTTTTACAGAGTTCTAGATATATCTATATTCATATCTTTTATGTGTATCTATAGATATCTCTATATCTATCTATCTATCCATCTATCTATCTAACTATCTATCTATCTATCTATCTATGTATCTATACTTCTCTCTCTTTCTATATATATATTTATATATATATGGTGATTTTTATAACAAAAGGCTATGTTTTCCTTAGACATTTGAGATCAGACAGGCCGCCCTAGCACCTCCACCTCCCCGCAGTGTGGACACCGGGCGTTCCAGAGCCACAATTCAGCATGATCTCTTTTCATCCCAGAGGCCCCGGGGCTCCTTCCTAAGGCCTCGGCTCCTTCCCGCTTTCCGCAGTGGAAATCAGACTTCAGGACGGAAGCAGACACCTCCCTGCCCCTCACCTTTCTGCCTGGGATGGTCGTGATGGTCCCCGTGGACGCATTCAAAATGAAGAAATGAAAGGCTCAGAGAGCTGATCGCAAAGCTCCTAAGGCACGGAGGCCGAATTCAGCCCCACAGCTGTCTGCAGTGTCTCCCAACTGTCCTCTTTCCAGCGGGTGACGGCCGCCATGGACGGAGGGGCCAAAGCATCCCTGGCTACGCTGTCTGTGGGTGGCCCTGAACCCTGCAAGAGGATACAGAGACGAATGAGACGTAGTTTGTACCTCTAGAGCTCAAAGTGTCAGTGAGTGCTCCTCCAACTTCGGTACCCCAGTACCCGCAGATGACCGAGCATCGCCCACAGCGCCCCAAGGCCCCTGGAGGGCTGTGCATTGCCGCAAGTGAGCCTTTCTCGGAAGTCTGCGATTCTGGCTCAAAATGGACGTCACCAGAGCGCTTTTTGCCAAAGCTACCATATACATATATATGCATATATATGTTCATCTATATGCATATATATGTATATGGTGGATTTTCGAAGGAAACCTGCGTGGACACCTGGTCTACTACAGAAGACAGGGGTCGGCCTCAGCATCTCCTCCACCTCCCCGCGAGTGTGGACACCGGGCGTTCCAGAGCCACAATTCAGGCACATGATCTCTTTTCATCCCAGAGGCCCTGGGCTCCCTTCCTAAGGCCTCGGCTCCTTCCCTCACAGAGTGGAAATCAGACTTGTGGACGAAGCAGACACCTCCCTCTCCCTCACCTTTCTGCCTGATGGTCGTAATGGTCCCCGTGGACGCATTCAAAATGAAGAATGAAAGGCTCAGAGAGCTGATCGCAAAGCTCCTAAGGCACGGAGGCCGAATTCAGACCCACAGCTGTCTGCAGTGCCTCCCAACTGAAGTCTTCCCACCGGGTGACGTCCGCCATGGACGGAGGGGCCAAAGCATCCCTGGCTACGCTGTCTGTGGGTGGCCCTGAACCCTGCAAGAGGACACAGAGACGAATGAGACGTAGTTTGTACCTCTAGGAGCTCAAAGTGTCAGTGAGTGCTCCTCCAACTTCGCTACCCCAGTACCCGCAGATGACCGAGCATCGCCCACAGAGCCCCAAGGCCCCGGGAGGGCTGTGCATTTGCCGCAAGTGAGCCTTTTCTCGGAAGTCTGCGATTCTGGCTCGAAATGGACGTCTGTAGAAAGTGCTTTTTGCCAGAGCTCCCCTAGATATATCTATATCTATATCTTATGTGTATCTATAGATATCTCTATATCTATCTATCTATCCATCTATCTATCTAACTATCTATCTATCTATCTATCTATCTATCTATCTATCTATCTATCTATGTATCTATGGATTTCTCTCTCTCTTTCTATATATATATTTATATATATATGGTGATTTTTATAACAAAAGGCTGTGTTTCCTTAGACATTTGAGATCAGACAGGCCGCTCCTAGCACCTCCACCTCCCCGCAGTGTGGACACCGGGCGTTCCAGAGCCACAATTCAGCATGATCTCTTTTCATCCAGAGGCCCCGGGGCTCCTTCCTAAGGCCTCGGCTCCTTCCCGCTTTCCGCAGTGGAAATCAGACTTCAGGACGAAGCAGACACCTCCCTCGCCCTCACCTTTCTGCCTGGGATGGGCGTGATGGTCCCCGTGGACGCATTCAAAATGAAGAAATGAAAGGCTCAGAGAGCTGATCGCAAAGCTCCTAAGGCACGGAGGCCGAATTCAGACCCACAGCTGTCTGCAGTGTCTCCCAGCTGACCTCTTCCAGCGGGTGACGGCCCCCATGGACGGAGGGGCCAAAGCATCCCTGGCTACGCTGTCTGTGGGTGGCCGTGAACACTGCAAGAGGATACAGAGACGAATGAGACGTACTTTGTACCTCTAAGAGCTCAAAGTGTCAGTGAGTGCTCCTCCAACTTCGCTACCCCAGTACCCGCAGATGACCGAGCATCGCCCACAGAGCCCCAAGGCCCCGGGAGGGCTGTGCATTTGCCGCAAGTGAGCCTTTTCTCGAAGTCTGCGATTCTGGCTCAAAATGGACGTCACCAGAGAGCTTTTTGCCAAAGCTACCATATACATATATATGCATATATATGTTCATCTATGCATATATATGTATATGGTGGATTTTCGAAGGAAACCTGCGTGGACCCCTGCTCTACCACAGAAGACAGGCCGCTCCTCGCACCTCCACCTCCCTGCAGTGTGGACACCGGGCGTTCCAGAGCCACAATTCAGCATGATCTCTTTTCATCCCAGAGGCCTCGGGGCTCCTTCCTAAGGCCTCGGCTCCTTCCCGCTTTCCGCAGTGCAAATCAGACTTCAGGACGGAAGCAGACACCTCCCTCGCCCTCACCTTTCTGCCTGGGATGGTCGTGATGGTCCCCGTGGACGTATTCAAAATGAAGAAATGAAAGGCTCAGAGAGCTGATCGCAAAGCTCCTAAGGCACGGAGGCCGAATTCAGACCCACAGCTGTCTGCAGTGTCTCCCAGCTGACCTCTTTCCAGCGGGTGACGGCCCCCATGGACGGAGGGGCCAAAGCATCCCTGGCTACGCTGTCTGTGGGTGGCCGTGAACCCCGCAAGAGGATACAGAGACGAATGAGACGTAGTTTGTACCTCTAGGAGCTCAAAGTGTCAGTGAGTGCTCCTCCAACTTCAGTACCCCAGTACAAGCAGATGACCGAGCATCGCCCACAGAGCCCAAGGCCCCGGGAGCGCTGTGCATTGGCCGCAAGTGAGCCTTTTCTCGGAAGTCTGCGATTCTGGCTCAAAATGCCCGTCTGTAGAGTGCTTTTTGCCAGAGCTCCCCTAGATATATCTATATCTATATCTTATGTGTATCTATAGATATCTCTATATCTATCTATCTATCCATCTATCTATCTACTATCTATCTATCTATCTATCTATCTATCTATCTATGTATCTATGGATTTCTCTCTCTCTTTCTATATATATATTTATATATATATGGTGATTTTTATAACAAAAGGCTGTGTTTTCCTTAGACATTTGAGATCAGACAGGCCGCTCCTAGCACCTCCACCTCCCCGCAGTGTGGACACCGGGCGTTCCAGAGCCACAATTCAGCATGATCTCTTTTCATCCCAGAGGCCCCGGGGCTCCTTCCTAAGGCCTCGGCTCCTTCCCGCTTTCCGCAGTGGAAATCAGACTTCAGGACGGAAGCAGACACCTCCCTCTCCCTCACCTTTCTGCCTGGGATGGTCGTAATGGTCCCCGTGGACGCATTCAAAATGAAGAAATGAAAGGCTCAAAGAGCTGATCGCAAAGCTCCTAAGGCACGGAGGCCGAATTCAGACCCACAGCTGTCTGCAGTGTCTCCCAGCTGACCTCTTTCCAGCGGGTGACGGCCCCCATGGACGGAGGGGCCAGCATCCCTGGCTACGCTGTCTGTGGGTGGCCGTGAACCCTGCAAGAGGATACAGAGACGAATGAGACGTAGTTTGTACCTCTAGGAGCTCAAAGTGTCAGTGAGTGCTCCTCCAACTTCGCTACCCCAGTACCCGCAGATGACCGAGCATCGCCCACAAAGCCCCAAGGCCCCGGGAGGGCTGTGCATTTGCCGCAAGTGAGCCTTTTCTCGGAAGTCTGCGATTCTGGCTGGCTCGAAATGGACGTCACCAGAGAGCTTTTTGCCAAAGCTACCATATACATATATATGCATATATATGTTCATCTATATGCATATATATGTATATGGTGGATTTTCGAAGGAAACTTGCGTGGACCCCTGGTCTACCACAGAAGACAGGCCGCTCCTAGCACCTCCACCTCCCGCAGTGTGGACACCGGGCGTTCCAGAGCCACAATTCAGCATGATCTCTTTTCATCCCAGAGGCCCCGGGCTCCTTCCTAAGGCCTCGGCTCCTTCCCGCTTTCCGCAGTGGAAATCAGACTTCAGGACGGAAGCAGACACCTCCCTCGCCCTCACCTTTCTGCCTGGGATGGTCGCGATGGTCCCCGTGGACGCATTCAAAATGAAGAAATGAAAGGCTCAGAGAGCTGATCGCAAAGCTCCTAAGGCACGGAGGCCGAATTCAGACCCACAGCTGTCTGCAGTGTCTCCCAGCTGAACTCTTTCCAGCGGTGACGGCCCCCATGGACGGAGGGGCCAAAGCATCCCTGGCTACGCTGTCTGTGGGTGGCCCTGAACCCTGCAAGAGGATACAGAGACGAATGAGACGTACTTTGTACCTCTAGGAGCTCAAAGTGTCAGTGAGTGCTCCTCCAACTTCGGTACCCCAGTCCCCGCAGATGACCGAGCATCGCCCACAGAGCCCCAAGGCCCCGGGAGGGCTGTGCATTTGACGCAAGTGAGCCTTTTCTCTGAAGTCTGCGATTCTGGCTCAAAAGGGACGTCACCAGAGAGCTTTTTGCCAAAGCTACCATATACATATATACGCATATATATGTATATGGTGGATTTTCGAAGGAAACCTGCGTGGACCCCTGCTCTACGACAGAAGACAGGCCGCTCCTAGCACCTCCACCTCCCCGCAGTGTGGACACCGGCGTTCCAGAGCCACAATTCCGCATGATCTCTTTTCATCCCAGAGGCCCGGGGCTCCTTCCTAAGGCCTCGGCTCCTTCCCGCTTTCCGCAGTGGAAATCAGACTTCAGGACGGAAGCAGACACCTCCCTCGCTCTCACCTTTCTGCCTGGGATGGTCGTGATGGTCCCCATGGACGCATTCAAAATGAAGAAATGAAATTCTCAGAGAGCTGATCGCAAAGCTCCTAAGGCACGGAGGCCGAATTCAGACCCACAGCTGTCTGCAGTGTCTCCCAGCTGACCTCTTTCCAGCCGGTGACGGCCCCCATGGACGGAGGGGCCAAAGCATCCCTGGCTACGCTGTCTGTGGGTGGCCGGGAACCCTGCAAGAGGATACAGAGACGAATGAGACGTACTTTGTACCTCTAGGAGCTCAAAGTGTCAGTGAGTGCTCCTCCAACTTCGCTACCCCAGTACCCGCAGATGACCGAGCATCGCCCACAGAGCCCCAAGGCCCCGGGAGGGCTGTGCATTTGCCGCAAGTGAGCCTTTTCTCGGAAGTCTGCGATTCTGGCTCGAAATGGACGTCACCAGAGAGCTTTTTGCCAAAGCTACCATATACATATATATGCAGATATATGTTCATCTATATGCATATATATGTATATGGTGGATTTTCGAAGGAAACCTGCGTGGACCCCTGCTCTACCACAGAAGACAGGCCGCTCCTCGCACCTCCACCTCCCGCAGTGTGGACACCGGGCGTTCCAGAGCCACAATTCAGCATGATCTCTTTTCATCCCAGAGGCCCTGGGGCTCCTTCCTAAGGCCTCGGCTCCTTCCCGCTTTCCGCAGTGGAAATCAGACTTCAGGACGGAAGCAGACACCTCCCTCGCCCTCACCTTTCTGCCTGGGATGGTCGTCATGGTCCCCGTGGATGCATTCAAAATGAAGAATGAAAGGCTCAGAGAGCTGATCGCAAAGCTCCTAAGGCACGGAGGCCGAATTCAAACCCACAGCTGTCTGCAGTGCCTCCCAACTGAAGTCTTCCCACCGGGTGACGGCCGCCATGGACGGAGGGGCCAAAGCATCCCTGGGTACGCTGTCTGTGGGTGGCCCTGAACCCTGCAAGAGGATACAGAGACGAATGAGACGTAGTTTGTACCTCTAGGAGCTAAAGTGTCAGTGAGTGCTCCTCCAACTTCGGTACCCCAGTACAAGCAGATGACCGAGCATCGCCCACAGAGCCCAAGGCCCCGGGAGCGCTGTGCATTGGCAGCAAGTGAGCCTTTTCTCGGAAGTCTGCGATTCTGGCTCAAAATGCCCGTCTGTAGAGTGCTTTTTGCCAGAGCTCCCCTAGATATATCTATATCTATATCTTTATGTGTATCTATAGATATCTCTCTATATATCTATCTATCCATCTATCTATCTATCTAACTATCTATCTATCTATCTATCTATCTATCTATCTATCTATCTATCTATGTATCTATGGATTTCTCTCTCTCTTTCTATATATATATTTATATATATGGTGATTTTTATAACAAAAGGCTGTGTTTTCCTTAGACATTTGAGATCAGACAGGCCGCTCCTAGCACCTCCACCTCCCCGCAGTGTGGACACCGGGCGTTCCAGAGCCACAATTCAGCATGATCTCTTTTCATCCCAGAGGCCCCGGGGCTCCTTCCAAGGCCTCGGCTCCTTCCCGCTTTCCGCAGGGGAAATCAGACTTCAGGACGGAAGCAGACACCTCCCTCGCCCTCACCTTTCTGCCTGGGATGGTCGTGATGGTCCCCGTGGACGCATTCAAAATGAAGAAATGAAAGGCTCAGAGAGCTGATCGCAAAGCTCCTAAGGCACGGAGGAAGAATTGTGACTCATTGTGCTGTCTGCAGTGTCTCCCAGCTGAGCTCTTTCCAGCGGGTGACGGCCCCCATGGACGGAGGGGCCAAAGCATCCCTGGCTACGCTCTCTGTCAGTGGCAGTGAACCCTGCAAGAGGATACAGAGACGAATGAGACGTAGTTTGTACCTCTAGGAGCTCAAAGTGTCACTGAGTGCTCCTCCAACTTCGCTACCCCAGTACCCGCAGATGACCGAGCATCGCCCACAGAGCCCCAAGGCCCCGGGAGGGCTGTGCATTTGTCGCAAGTGAGCCTTTTCTCGGAAGTCTGCGATTCTGGCTCAAAATGGACGTCACCAGAGAGCTTTTTGCCAAAGCTACCATATACATATATATGCATATATATGTTCATCTATATGCACATATATGTATATGGTGGATTTTCGAAGGAAACCTGCGTGGACCCCTGGTCTACCACAGAAGACAGGCCGCTCCTAGCACCTCCACCTCCCCGCAGTGTGGACACCGGCGTTCCAGAGCCACAATTCAGCATGATCTCTTTTCATCCCAGAGGCCCCGGGGCTCCTTCCTAAGGCCTCGGCTCCTTCCCGCTTTCCGCAGTGGAAATCAGACTTCAGGACGGAAGCAGACACCTCCCTCTCCCTCACCTTCTGCCTGGGATGGTCGTAATGGTCCCCGTGGACGCATTCAAAATGAAGAAATGAAAGGCTCAAAGAGCTGATCGCAAAGCTCCTAAGGCACGGAGGCCGAATTCAGACCCACAGCTGTCTGAAGTGCCTCCCAACTGAAGTCTTCCCACCGGGTGACGGCCGCCATGGATGGAGGGGCCAAAGCATCCCTGGGTACGCTGTCTGTGGGTGGCCCTGAACCCTGCAAGAGGATACAGAGACGAATGAGACGTAGTTTGTACCTCTAGGAGCTCAAAGTGTCAGTGAGTGCTCCTCCAACTTCGGTACCTCAGTACCCGCAGATGACCGAGCATCGCCCACAGAGCCCCAAGGCCCCGGGAGGGCTGTGCATTTGCCGCAAGTGAGCCTTTTCTCGGAAGTCTGCGATTCTGGCTCAAAATGCACGTCTGTAGAGTGCTTTTTGCCAGAGCTCCCCTAGATATATCTATATCTATATCTTTATGTGTATCTATAGATATCTCTCTATCTATCTATCTATCCATCTATCTATCTAACTATCTATCTATCTATCTATCTATCTATCTATCTATCTATCTATCTATCTATGTATCTATGGATTTCTCTCTCTCTTTCCATATATATATTTATATATATATGGTGATTTTTATAACAAAAGGCTGTGTTTTCCTTAGACATTTGAGATCAGACAGGCCGCTCCTAGCACCTCCACTTCCCCGCAGTGTGGACACCGGGCGTTCCAGAGCCACAATTCAGCATGATCTCTTTTCATCCCAGAGGCCCCGGGGCTCCTTCCTAAGGCCTCGGCTCCTTCCCGCTTTCCGCAGTGGAAATCAGACTTCAGGACGGAAGCAGACACCTCCCTCGCCCTCACCTTTCTGCCTGGGATGGTCGTCATGGGCCCCGTGGACGCATTCAAAATGAAGAAATGAAAGGCTCAGAGAGCTGATCGCAAAGCTCCCAAGGCACGGAGGCCGAATTCAGACCCACAGCTGTCTGCAGTGTCTCCCAGCTGACCTCTTTCCAGCGGGTGACGGCCCCCATGGACGGAGGGGCCAAAGCATCCCTGGGTACGCTGTCTGTGGGTGGCCGTAAACCCTGCAAGAGGATACAGAGACGAATGAGACGTAGTTTGGACCTCTAGGAGCTCAAAGTGTCAGTGAGTGCTCCTCCAACTTCGCTACCCCAGTACCCGCAGATGACCGAGCATCGCCCACAGAGCCCCAAGGCCCCGGGAGGGCTGTGCATTTGCCGCAAGTGAGCCTTTTCTCTGAAGTCTGCGATTCTGGCTCGAAATGGACGTCACCAGAGAGCTTTTTGCCAAAGCTACCATATACATATATATGCATATATATGTTCATCTATATGCATATATATGTATATGGTGGATTTTCGAAGGAAACCTGCGTGGACCCCTG
>NW_024346403.1:0-2057 GCF_902729225.1 Pteropus medius | reverse complement strand
TCCAGGAAAGTGGGAATAGAGGGAACATACCTCAACATAATAAAGACCATATATGACAGATCTACAGCTAACATACTCAGTGGGGAAAAGCTGAAAGTATTTCCCTTAAGATCAGGAACAAGACAAGGATGCCCACGTTCACCACTCCTCTTCAACATTGTATTGGAAGTTCTATTACAGCAATAAGATAAAAAAGAGAAATAAAACGTTTCCAAACTAGAAAGGAAAAAGCAAAACTGTTATTTGAAGGTAATATGATACTATATAAAGAGAACTCTAAAGATTTCACACACACACACACACACACACAAACCTGTTAGAACTAATCAATGAATTCATTGGGGTAGCTAGATACAAAATTAATATTCAGAAGTGAGTTGCATTTTTATACACCAATGATGAACTTTCAGAAACAGAAATTAAGAAACAATCTCATTTATAGTTGCTTCAAAAACAATGACATACCTAGGAATCAAATTTACCAAGTAGGTAAAATACCTGTTCACAGAAAATTATAAGTCATTGAAAAAGAAATGGAAGAAGATACAAATAAATGAAAGCATATATTGTGCTCACAGATAGGAAGAATCATTAAAATGGTTATATTACCCAAAGCAATCTATAGATTCAATGCAATCCCTATCAAAATACCAATAGCATTTTTCAGAGAGCTAGAACAAATAATCCTAAAATTTATATGGAGCCATATAAAACCCCAGATAGCCACAGCAATCTTGAGAAGGAAAAACAAAATTGAAGGTATCACACTACCTGATACCAAACTATATTACAAGTCTGCAGTAATCAAAACAGCATTGTACTGACATAAAAACAGATACACTGATCAATGGCACAGAATGGAGAGCCCAGAAATAAATCCATGCCTATACACTCACTTAATATATGAAAAAGGAGGTAAGAATATACAATGGGATAAAGACAGTCTCTTCAATAAATGATGTTGAAAAAAATTAAACAGATACATTCAAAAAAAGAAAAAGAAACTGGACCACCTTCTTACACTGTATACAAGAATAGACTCAATGTGGATTAAAGACTTAAATATAAGACCTGAAAACATAAAAATTCTAGAAGAAAACATAAGGCAGTAAACTCTCTGATATTACTAACAGGAATTTCTTTTCAGATATATCTCCTCGGGCAAGGGAAACAAAAGAAAAAATAAACAAATAGGACTACATCAAACTAAAAAGGTTTTGTACAGCAAAAGAAACCATCAACAAAACAAAAAGACAACCAACTGTTTGGGAGAAGATATTCACTAATGATACATCTGATAAGAGGTTCATATCCAAAACATATAAAGAACTTATACAACTCAACAACAAAAAACAAGCAACCCAAGTAAAAAACGGGCAGAAGACCTGAACAGATACTTCTCCAAAGAGGAAATACAGATGGCTAATAGACATATGAAAAGATGCTCAAGGTCACTAACCATCAGAGAAATTCAAATTAAAACCTCAATGAAATATCACCCCACACATGTCAGAATGGCTATCATCAATAAATCAAAAAGCAACAATTGATGGCAAGGATGCAGAGAAAAGGGAACCCTCATACATTGTTGATAGTATTGCAAATTGGTACAGCCACTAGAGAAAACAGAATGGAGGTTTCTCAAAAAATTGAAAATGGATATACCTTTTGACACAGCAATTGCACTTCTAGGTATTTATTCAAAGAAAATCAAACCCATTTGTAAAGATCTATGCACGCCAATATTCATGGCAGCACAATTTACAACAGCCAAGATATGGAAGCAACCTAAATGCCCATCAACAGACAATTAGATAAAGAAATGATTGTTCATATATACAATGGAATATTACTCAGCCATTAAAAAATATCCTACCATTTGCAATGACATGGATGAACCTAGAGGTTATTATGTTGAGTGAAAAGAGTCAGGCAGAGAAAAATAAATACCATATGATTTCACTTTTATGCAGAATCTAGGAATAAAAAGAACAAACTAATTGAAAACAGACTCACAAATATAGTGGACATTTGGTGACAGATAGAGGGGAGGGGGT
>NW_024346402.1:0-304 GCF_902729225.1 Pteropus medius | reverse complement strand
AGACAGCCAAAATGGGGAGACAAAGATGTCCCAAATGAAAGCACAGGACAAAAACTCCAGAAAAAGGACTAAACAGCATGGAGACAAGCAATCTACCAGATGCAGAGTTCAAAACACTGGTTATAAGGATGTTCGTTGAACTTAGGGGAAGACTAGATGATGAACTCAAATTAAAAAAGAACCAGTCAGAAATGAAGACTACATTAGAGGGGAGCGACAGTAGGTTAGATGAAGCAGAGAATCGAATCAGTGATTTAGAAGATAAGGTAGCCCAAAACACCCAATCAGAACAAAAAAAAAAAAA
>NW_024346401.1:0-31343 GCF_902729225.1 Pteropus medius | reverse complement strand
AAAGAGAAACCTAACTTTAAACCAAACCTAAACTGAACTCCAACGGTAACCCTAAACGTAACCATAATTTTAAGCTAACAATAACCCTAACCCTAACGCGATATCCTAAAACTAATCCTAAATCTAACGTTAATTCTAAAATGAACCCTAACCCTACCCCTAACCCTAACATTAACCCGAACTCTGAACCTAACTCTAACAATCAAGGTAATGCTAACCATAATTCTAAACCTAACACTAACTTTAACACTGATCCTAACCTTAACACTTTAGCTTATCCTAACCCTCATTCTAAACCTAACCCTAAATTTTATACTAACAATAACTCTAAAACTAACAGCTTATCTAACTTTAATCCTAAACTTAAATCTAACTCTAACCCTAACACGAACCCTAAACCTAACGCTAACCATAACCTAAACCTAAACCTAACCCTAACCATAAACCTAACCCTATACTAAACCTAATCCGAACCCTACCGATAACTCTAACCCTAACTGAAGCTAAACCGTAAGTCTAACACTAATATTAAACCTAACTTTAATCTCTTACCCTAATCCTAACCCTAACTCTGACTCTACCCCTAAAATTAAAGCTAATCGTAAGCCCAATTCTAACCCTACCCATAAAATTTACACTAACAATAAACCTAACTCTAAACCCATACCCTAACCCAATCACTATACCTAAATCTAACCTTAACCTTAAGGCTAAACATGACGCTAACCAAAATCTAAACTTTACCTTACCCTAACCCTCTATATAAACCTACCTCCAAATTAAAACTAACCTGAACACTAACAGAAACCCTAACCATAACCTAACCCTAACTTTAAGTCTACCATAAACCATAACTCTAAGCTCTTACATTAAACCTAACCATAACCATAAACCTAATCCTAGACCTGAAGCTAACCCAAACCCTAACACTATTCCTAACACTAACCCTAACCTTAACACTAAGCCTAACCCTAACTTTAACCCTAACCTTGATCCTAACCCTGAAACTAAAGCTAATCCTATCCCTAATTCTAAGGCTAACCCTAACACTAATCCTAACTCTAAATTTTACACTAACAATAACCCTAAACCTAATGCCTTACCCTTAACCTAAACCTAAACCTAACTTTAATCTAAAACTAACCCTAACCATAACCTTAACCCTAACATTACCCTAACCCAGATCCTAACCCTAAAACTAAAGCTAATTCTAACCCTAATTCTAACCGTAACACTAAATTTTACACTATCAATAACAAAAACCCTAACCCCTTACCCTAACCCTAACCCTAAACTATAGCTAACCCTAACGCTAATCCTATCCCTAAGCATAACCCTAACCTAAACCTAACCCAAACTCTACCCCTATACCTACACCTAATACTAACCCCTTATTGTAACCATAAGCCTAACCCTAACCTTAACAGTAACCCTGATCCTAATACTAAAAGAACAGCTAAAACTATACGTAATAAAAACCCTAATCCTAACTCTAACTCTAATCTAAAACTAACCATAAACTTAACACTACCATTAACCTAACTAGAAGCTAAACCTAACCTGGTCCTAACTCTAACCCTAACCGTAAACCGAACCCTAACACTAACCTAATCATAACCTGAATGCTAACATTAATTCTAACTCTAACCTTTTACCCTAAACCTAACCCTAAACCTAACCCTAAAGCTATCCCTAACCATACACCTATCCGTAAACCTAGACTTAACCCCAAACCTAAACCTAACCCTAACCTAACACTAAACCTAACCCCTTATTCTAACACTAACTCTAAGCCTAATCATAAGCCTAACACTAACAATAACCTTAAACACTAATCCCAATCAAACATTAACCCGAACCAAACCCTAACCCTAACCACTTACCCTAACCAGGAACCTAGCCCTAGCACTAACACTAAACCTAACCCTACCGTAACTCCAATCCTAACCCTAAACCTAACCGTAAATTGTACTCTAAAAAATAACCTTAACCCTCACCCCTTACCCTAAAACTAACCTTAACCCTTACTTTAACTCTAAAACTAAACCTAACCCTATCTCGAACCTTAACCCTAAACCTAATCCTAAACCTATCCCTAGCTTTAACACTAAAACTAACCCTAACACAAACGTTAACACTAACATGAAGCCTACTCCCGATCCTAAACCTTAAACTAAAGCTAACCTAACCCTAATTCTAACTCTAACCCTAAATTATACACTAACAATATAACTAACCCTAACCCTATAGTGTAACTCTAACCCTAAACTATAGCTAAAACTAACCATAAAACTAATCCTATCTCTAAGCATAACCCTAACCTACGCAAACTCTAACCCTAACTATAACCTTAAACTAACCCCTAAACTCAACCTAACCTGAACTCCAACGGTAACCCTAACACTAACCTAACCCAAATTCTAACCCTAATTACTAAACCTAACCTTAACCCTAACCCTAATCCTTACCCTAACCCCAAACTTAAACCCTAACCATAACCGTAACCCAATGGTAACCCTATCCTAAACCTAAAAGTAAAGCTAATCCTAACCCTAATTCTAACCATAAACCTAACACTAATCCTAACAATAAATTTTAAACTAATAACCCTAAACCTAACTCCTTATCATAAACTTAACACTAAATTTAACTTTAAGTCTAAAACTAACCCTAACTCTAACCCTAACCTTAACATTAACCTGAACGCTGATCCTAACCCTAAAACCAAAGCTAATGATAACCTAAATTTTAAACCTAACCCTAACACTAACCGTAATCTTGATATTAACCTTAACAGTAAAGTTTATCCTAACCCTAACACTAATGCTAACCTTAACCCTAACCCTAACCTAAACCTCTCCCTAATCCTAACCCTAATGATAACCTTACCTGAACCCTATAACTCTAACTGATAACTCTAACTCTAACCTAATCCTAACCCTAACAAAACCCTAAATCTGAACCTACCATAAAACTAAAGCTAATCATAACCGTAATTCTAACAATATGCTAAAATTTTATTCCAACAATAAATCTAACCCTAACCCCTTAGTGTAATACTAACCCTAAACATATCCCTAAAGTAAACATAACCTGAACCCTAACGATAATACTAACCTTAACCTATACTAATCTAACCCTAACCTTAACACTAATGCTAACTCTAACCTCTTACCCTATTCCTAATCCTAACCCTAACCCTAAACTTAATCCCTAACTCTAACCGAAATCCTAAACCTAACTCTGATCCTATCCCTAAAACTAAAGCTAATACTAACCATAATTTAACCCTGAAACTAACAGTAAGCCTAACTGTAAATTTTAAACAAACAATAACCCTAAACATAACCCCTTAATCTAAACCTAACCCTAAATCTAACTTAAAGTCTAAATCTAAGCCTAACCCTTACTCTAACATTAACCAGAACCCTGATGCTAACCCTAAAAATGAAGCTAATGCTAACGATAATTCTAAACATAACCTTAACAATAACCCTAATCCTGATTCTAACACTAAGATTAAAGCTTATCCTAACCGTAATTCTAACCCTAACCCTAATATTTACACTAATAATAATTATAAACCTCTTTACACTAATCCTGATTCTAACCTTAAAACTAGAGCTAATAATAACTAATTCTAAACCTAACACTATCACTAACCCTAACCCTGACACTAACCTGAAAACTAAAACTAATTCTAACCCCAAATCTAAACCTAACCCTTAATATCACACTACCAATAACCCTAAACGTAACCCCTTACCCTAAACCTAACCCTTACCCTAAATTTAACTCTAAAACTAACACTAAACATAACCTTAACCCTAAGCATAACCCTAAATTAAACTTAACCCAGACCCTAACAGTAACCCTAACACTATCTTAACCATACCCCAAACCCTAAACCCTAACCCTAAACCTAACCCCTTATTGTAACCCTAACCCTAACCTTAACCCTGATACTAACGCTAAAACTAAAGATAATCCTAAATCTACCACTAACACTACCCTAACCTTAACTCTAACCTCTTAACACTGAATCTAACCATAAACCTAAGGCCAACCCTAACTGTAACAATAATCCTAGCCCTAAATTTAACTCTAACATAAACCAAACCCTAATCCTAAGACTAACCATAAATCTAACCCTAAGCTAAATCTAACCTGACCCTAAATCTAACCCTGACGCTAAACCCAAACCTAAAACAAACCTAACCATAGCACTAACCCCAACATTAATTCTAACTCTAACGTCTCACCCTAAAACTAACTTTACCCCTATCACTAAAGCTAACTCTAACACTGATCCTAACCTTAACCCTAAACCGAAAGCGAACTCTAAACCAAACCCCATACCTTAACCCTAACCCAAACCCTAACCTTGATTCTAACCCTAAAACTAATTCTAATCCTTACCCTAACACTAACCCTAACCCTAAATTTTACACTAACAATAACCCTAACCCTAACACTTTAACTTAAACGAAACCCTAACTGTAACCTTAACCATAAAACTAATCCTAACCCTATGCTTAACACTAACATTAAACCTCATCCTGATCTTAACCTTAAAACTAAAGCTAATCCTACCCCTACGTCTAACCCGAACCCTAAATTTATACTAACAATAATATGAAAACTAACTTCTTACCCTAAACCTAAACCTAAACTACAGCTAACTCTAACAATAACATTAACTTATCCCTGAGCATAACCCTAACTTAAACCTAACATGAACACTAACGGGAACCCTAAACTAACCTAACACTAACCCTAACCCTATACCCTAACTTTAACTCTAACCTTAACACTAAGCATTAAGGTTAACCTAACCCTAAACCTAACCCCTTATTCTAACCCTAACCCTACCCTAACACAAAACTTAAAGCTAACCCTATCTCTAACATTAACCCTAAACCTAACACTAACTATAATCTAAGCCTAACCCTAACCCTATTCTTAAACCTAACACTAAACCTAAATCTAAAGGTAACATATATCCTAACCCCTACCCTACCAATAACTCCTAATGCAAATACTAAACCTAATCCAAATCCTAACCCTAACACCTTACTTTAAACATAACCCAAAACTTAAACTTGACCCTAAACCCTGACCCTAACAATAACACGAAACCTCACCCTGATTCTAACCCTAAAACTAAAGCTAATCCTAAACCTAATTCTTACCCTACGCCTAACACCGACCCTAACCCAAAATTTTACACTAATCCTAACCCTACCCCTAACCCCTTAATCTAATCCTAACCCTAACAATAAGTTTAACCATAAAAAATACCCTAACAATAACCTTACCCTAACATGAACCCTAACCCTGATCCTAGCGATAAAACTAAAGATATTCCTAAACCTAATAAAAGCCCTTACCCTAAACATTACACTAACAATATCAGTAACCCTAAGCCCTTACTCTGACCCTAACCCTAAACTACAGCTAATGCTAAACCTAACACTAACCCTATCCCTAAGCATAACCCTAAGCGACACCTAACCATAACCCTAAACTAACCTTAAACTTACCCCTAATCAAAATCTTACCTGAAACCTAATGGTAACCCTAACACTAAGCTAACCATAACCCTAACCCTAAATCCTAAAACTAACCCTAAGCCTAACTATAATTCTAAGCTTAACCCTAACCCGAAACCTAACCGTAACCGTACCTATAAGGCTAACTCTGATCGTAACACTAAAATTAAATCTTATCCTATCCCTAATCTAACTCTAACCCTAAAACTAATCATAATCTTCAATTTTAGACTAACAATAACACTAATCCAAACTTCTTATCCTAAACCTAACCCTAAATCTAACTTTAAGTCTAAAAGTAACCATAAATCTAACCTTAACCCTAACATTAACCCGAATCCTGCACCAAACCCTAAAACTACAGCTAATGCTAAACATGATTTTATACTTAACCCTAATACTAACCCTAACCCTCATCCTAACCCTAACACAAAAGCTTGTCCTAAACCTAACACTAATGTTAACCCTAATAATAAATGTAACCTAAACAAAACCCTAATCGTAACCCTAACCATAAACCTACTCCTAAAATAAACCTTCTCCGAACTCTAACGGTAACCCTAACACTAACCTAATCCTAAAACTAACCCTAGCGCTACTCCTAACCCTAACATTAACCAGAATCCTTCTCCTAACCCAAAAAATCAAGTGAAGGCTAAACATAATTCTAAAGCTAACCCTGACACTAACCTTAACCCTGATCCTACACTAACACTAACGCTTATCCTAACCCTAATTATACACCTAACCCTAAATTTTACACTAACAATAACCTTAGGCATAACTCCTTACACTAACCCTAACACTAAACCTAATGCTAACCAAAAACCTAACACTAACCCTAACCCTAACATTAACCTAAATGTAACTCTAACCATAACCCTATCCCTAATTCTAACCATAAACCTGAACCTAAACCTAAAACTAAAGCTAATCATAATACGAATTTTAACCTGAAGCATAACCTACCCTAACCCTGATCGTAACACGAAAACTATAGCTAATTTTAACCCTAATTCTAACCCTTAACCTAATACTAACCCTAACACTAACACCTTATCTTAACAGTAAGCCTAACACGAACACTTACCGTAACCTAAAACTAACACTAACACTAACCCAACCATAGCCCTAATCCTAACCCTTAACCTAATGCTAAAACTAACCATAACCCTTAACCCTAACCCTAATGCTAACCCCGACAATGATCCTAATGCTAAAACTAAAGCTAATCCTAACCGTAATTCTAAGCACGACCCTAACACTAACCCTAGCCCTAACCCCTTACCATAACCCTAACCTAACACTAACACTAACCCTAACCTAACTCTAGCCTGAACCCTAACCTTAAATTTAACCAATCCGTAACCTAAAACTAACCCTAAAACTAACCCTAACCCTAAACTTAACCATAGTCTAACCCTAAGCATAACCCTAACCCTAAATTTAACCACAGTCTAACCCTAAACATAACCCTAACCCTAACACGAATCCTAACTCTAACCTATTATCCTAACCCCAAAACTAATCCTACCCGAATTCTAACCCTAAACCTAAAACTGTCCCTAACACTAAATTTTACACTAACATTAACGCTAACCTTAACTTCTTACACTAAAACTAATTTTAATCCTAACCTTAACTCCATAACTAAACCTAATCATGACGTTAAGTCTAACATTAATCCTAAATCTGATCCTAACCCTAAACTTAAAGCTAATTCTAACCTAATTCTAACCCTAACCGTAACACTAACTCTAACCCTAAACACTTACCTTAAACATAAATATAAACCCTAACTCTAAGCCTAACTCTAACAGTAAAACTAAAACTAACTCGAACCCCTTATCCTAATCCTCACCCTACCACTATAGTAAACTTAAATCTAACCCTAAGCCTAACTCTACCCCTAACCTAAAACTAACCATAATCCTAACCCTAACCCTAACCTAATCCTAAACCTAACTCTAACAGATATCCTAACTCTATGCTATTACGCTAACCCTAAACCTATGGCTAAACTTAACCGTAACTATAACCCTACCCTAAACCTAACCCTAAACCTAACTCTAACTTAACCTTAACCCTAACTCTACTCTAACACTAATCTTAACTCTAAACTCTTACCCTAACAATAATCCTAAAACTAACTAACCCTAATCCTACCTCTAACCTTAAACCGAATACTAACACTACCCCTAACCCTGATTCTATCACCAAAGTAGAGCTAATTCTAACCGTAATTCTAAACCTAACCTAACAATAACCCCAACCCTAAATATAAATTAAAAATATCCCTAACACTAACCACTTAACCAAACCCTAACCCTAAACTCAATTCTAACCGTAAACCCAACTGTAACCCTTACCCTAACCTAACAATAACCTAAACCTAACCCTAACCGTAACTTAACACAAACCCTAACATTAACCCTATTGCTGAACCTAATCCTAAAATTGAAGTTAATCCTAACACTAATTCTAACCCTAATCCTCAATTTTACACTAACGATAACACTACCCCTAACCCTTACCCTAACCCTAAACCTAACCCTAAATCTAACCGAAAACTTAAACATAACTTAACACTAAACCTCACCCAGATTGTAAACCTAAATGTAAAGCTAATACTAATCCTAATTCTAACCATAACCCTAACACTAACCATAAACCTGATACTAACCCTAAAACTAAGGCTAATCCTACTTTAATTCTAACCCTAACCCTAAATTTTACACTAACAAAAAACCATAACCCTAACCTCTTTACCTAAGACTTACCCTAACCATAACCCTAAGCCAAACTCTACCCTAACCGTATCCCTAAACTAAAGCAAAAAGTAAGCCTAAATCTAACCCAAAACTTAAACGTAACCATAACACAAACCCTAAATCAGATCCTAACCCTAAATCTAAAGCTAATCCTAATCCTAATTCTTAACCTAACCCTAAATTTTATGCTAAGAATAACCCTAACCCTAACCCCATACACTAACACTAACCCTAATTCTAATGCTAACCTTAAATCTAACACTAACCATAACCCTAACCCTAACTCTAACCCTAACCATAACCTAACACTAACCCTTACCCTAACATGACCCTAAACCTAAACCTAACCCTAAACCTAACACTAACCGTAAACCTAACCTTAAGTTTTACACTAACAATAACCCTACACTCAATGACTGACCCTAAACCTAACCCTGACACTAATTTAACTCTAAAACTAACTCTAACCCTTACTCTAGCCCTAAATCTAATCCAAACCTTAAAAATAACCCCAACACTAACTGTAACACAGTTCCTAACACAAAATCTAAAGCTAATCGTAAATCTAATTCTAACACTAACCCTAAATTTTACACAAAGAATAAGAATAACTCCAAGCCGATACAGTAATCTTAACCGTAAAATTAATGCTTACTTTAACCCTAACACTCACCCTAACCCTAACCTGAACCCTAACCTAAACCTATTTCTAAAACTCACCCTAACCTAAACCCTAATCCTAACACTAACCCTAACACTAATTCAAAGAGTAATCTCTTACCCCAACCTTAACCTTAACCTGAACCCTAACACAAACCTAAACTTAACCATAACCTAAAGCAAACCCTCACCTTAAACCTAACCTTAACCTAACTCTAACCCTATCCTAAATTCTAACACTTGTCCTAACTCTAACCTCTTCTCCTAAACATAACGCTAATGCTAACTCTAACCCTAACACTACCACTAACCCTGAAACTAACAATAAAACTAAACCTAATCCTAACCCTAATTCTTACTCTAACCTTAATAATAATCCTAACCCTAAATTTTAAATTACAATAACCCTTAACCTAACCCCTTACATTAACCCTATGCTAAACCTAATGCTAAACCTAACCCTAACAATAATCCTAACCCTAACTCTAACCCTAACCAAACCCTAAGCATAACCCTAAACTCTAAGCTAAATATAAGCCTAAACCTAAGCCTAAGCCTAACCCTAACCCTAACTATCCTAAATGTAAATCTAACCTAACCCTAAACCTCACCCTCACCCTCACACTAACCCTAAACCTAACCCTAAACCTAAACTTAATTTTAACCTAACACTAAACCACACCATCATCCTCACTCTAACCATAACTCTAAACCTAACCTTAATTCATACGTAAAACTGAACACTGTCCCTAATGAACAATAACCCTAACTATAACCCTAATTCTAACCCTAACACTAAAACTAACCCTAAGCCCTCACTCTAACCCTAAACCTAACTCTAACATGAACCTTAACCCTAACCCTAACCCTAAATCTAAAGTTAACTCTATACCCAACCGTATACCTTACCCCCAACACTAACCATAACCCTTAACCAATCACTTACTCTAAAGCTCCCCCTCGCTTTAACCCTAAAACTAACCCTAACCTTAACCCTAAGCCTAATGTTAACCTAATCATAAACTTCACACTCTCCCACACTCTAACCCTAACCCTAAACTTAACCTTAAGCTTAACCGTAGCCTAACACTAAACACTAAACCTGACTCTAACCCTAACCCTAACCCAAACTTAAACCCTAACCCTTAAACTAATCCTAAATCCAAACCAAACCTAACCCTAACACAAATGCTAACCATTAAACCTAAACCTAACACTAATTTGAATTGTAACACAATGCTATACCTAACACCAACATTAACCCGAACTGTCAAACAAACACTCAGTCTGAACCTCACCGTCACTATAACCCAAAACATTACAGTAAACCTAACCCAAACCTCAACCTTAACCTTAAAACTTACCTAACATAAACCATAACCATAAAACCTAAATTTAACTCCAACATTAATACTAACCCGAAACTTAATCCTTACACTAACACTAACCTAAACACATCCGTAAACCTAATACTAATTCTAAACATAACCTAATCCTAACGCTAAACCTACCTAATTCTTAACCTCAACCTAAACCTGAACTAATTCTAACCCTAACCTTAAACCCAAAACTAAACCTAAAGCTAACACGAACATTATCCCTAAACAAATCCCTTAACTTAAACGTCACCTTCACACTTACCCTAACCCTAACCTAACACTAACCTTATGCTAACCATAAAAGTAACCGTAACCCTAACACTAAATAAAAGCTAATACAAACCTTATCACTAACCTCTACCCTAACCCGAACCAAACCCTATCGCTATCACTAACCCTAACACTAACCTAACCTTAACCTTAACCTGTAACCCTAACCCTAACCTAAACCTAAACGTGACCTTAACCCTAACTCTAAACATAAAGCTAACCATTACACTAACCATACACAAAACCTAAACTTAACCTAACCCTGAACGAAACCCTATCCCAAACCTCTAACCATAACCTTAACAGTAACGTAAACCATAGAAGCGAAAAATTGTAGACCGCACATAAGGATATGGAAATCAAGCATTCAAATGCTAGTTTCCTTTGTATGTGCTGCATACTTTCCACATATTTTACAGTATTTCTATCTCTTCTTAATGGCAAATAGTGAACCGAATAATTAAAACATCATACCACAGTTACTTGCTGCAGTCTCATATCTTTTCAGCATATACCCTCTCTTCCAAAACACAGAAGCCTGAACCCACTTCATACGAATTTCTACAATGAAAACTCACCGGTTTCCAGGATTGACTCCACACTTCCCAGTTTTTGGAAGATTCTCACTTTGATTCAGGAAGTACAATTATCAAGTCGCTTCTTAGAACAATACAGCAGCCCATTCAACTTACCTGAATATCACTTAGAGAAAAGGATGAGTACGGAACAGCGTTTCTAAACAGAAGCTTACGAAGTGGATGTGCATCTTTCCAAAGCCTTAGCCTCAAGTATTATTCGTCAGAGTGGTCAAACTTCTGAATTAAGTACATTAACATCTCTGCCTTCATGCTTCAAAGCTGGTCAGTGTCTGTCTAAAATCTTTGGAGACGGTTTCAATTTCCACATGGAGAAGCAAACATATGGTGTTCATCTATGGAACTGCGCTTCTGAGGATACAGATTCCTACCACATCCTCCCCAGAATGATTACCCTTCAAATTACCCTTCGACACTACAGGCCACATTGTGGCATTCTGATTTTTTTGGCACAGAAGAAAGACTGTATAGGAAAGCTGTATGTGTGGCACTATTCTCAACTACAAACAAGCTGCCACTGTATCACTACCTGCTCGTGCATTCTAGGCAGATGCCAACCTCCAGAACATGAAGGTCAAGAGTGTTTCCCACCAGCTACTTGGAACTGAAAGTTGGATACGTCAAAACAGATCTACTGTTATGTGACACCGAGAGTGAGCATCACTCATGTCACAAACAACGTTGCTAAGAACTTGCTCAAAGCAAAAAAATGTATTACCTGAATGACAGTCAAGAACTGCATTTCCCTTATATACATTGTTAGAATCCTGACCAACTTCAAAGACTATGCCAGTACGACCACCAAATCTTTGACTGAACTTATGCATGACAGAAAGAAGGCATTCAAAAAAGAATTTCCTTGCATGTGCTACAGACTTTCTCTACTGTTGATAGTATTTTTCTCTGTTCTTAATGGCAATATGTGAACCAAAGTATTGAAAAACCCTCCATGCATCGCTGTAGTCTAATGTATTTCCAGCATATACGCTCACCTCTAAAAACGGATGCCTGAACCTGCTTCATACGAATTCCCGCAATGAAAACTGCCAGGATTCCAGCATTCATTACACACTTTGTAGTTGTTGGAAGATTCCAATTTTGTTTCAGAAACTACTGTTTTCAAGTCACTCTTTAGAACAATACTGCAGCTCATTAAACATACTGGTATATCACTTAGTGGAAAGGATGAGTACGGAACAGCGTTTCTAAACAGAAGCTTATGAAGTGGATGTGCATCTTTCCACAGCATTAGCCGCAAGTATTATTCGTCAGTGTGGTCAAACTTCTGAATTAAGTACATTTACATGCCTGCCTTCATGCTTCAAAGCTGGTCAAGGTCCATCTAAAAACTTTGGAGACAATTTCAATTTCCACATAGAGTAGCAAACACATGGTGTTCATCTATGGAACCGCGCTGCGGAGGACACAGATTCCTACCACATCCTCCCCAGAATGACGAGCCTCCAAATTACCCTTCTACACTACAGGCCACAAACTGTGGTGTTCTGATTTTTTGGCACAGAAGAAAGACTGTATACAAAAGCTCTATGTGTGCCACTATTCCCAACTACAAACAAGCTGCCACTGTATTACTACCTGCTCATGCATTCTAGACAGATGCCAACGTCAAGAGCATAAAGGTCAAGAGCGTTTCCCACCAGCTACTTGGAACTGAAAAGAGGACACGTCAAAACAGATCAACAGTTATGTCACACCGAGAGTGAGCATCACTCATGTCACAATGTTGCTAAGAACTTGCTCAAAGCAAAAAATGTATTGCCCGAATGACAGACAAGAACAGCTTTTCCTTTAAGTACTTTGTGAGTGTCCTGACTGACCTCAAAGAATATGTCAGTATGACCACAAAATCTTTGACTGAACCGTATGACAGAAAGAAGGCATTCAAAAGAGTTTCATTGCATGTGCTGCAGACCTTCTCTACAGTTGATAGTATTTCTCTCTGTTCTTAAGGGCAACATGTGAACCGAGGTATTGAAACCCCCACCATGCCATATTGTTAATCTCTGCAGTCTAATGTCTTTCCAGCATATACACTCACCTCTAAAAACGAATGCCAGAACATGCTTCATACCAATTTCCACAATGAAAATTGCCAGGATTCCAGCATTCATTACACACTTTGTACTTGTTGGAAGATTCTAACATTGCTTCAGAAACTACTGTTTTCAAGTAGCTATTTAGAACAAGACTGCAGCCCATTCAAAATACCAGTATATCATTTAGAATACAGGATGAGTATGGAACACGGTTTCTAAACAGAAGCTTTTAGAGTGAAAGCAGTGCTTTTCAAACCTTTTCCTCAAATATGATTCATCAGAGTGATCTTATCTCTGAACTAAGCATATTTGGATGCAGCATAGATACTCCAAAATTTGGTCAGTGTCCCCTCTCATCAACCTTGGGAGACGGTTTCAATTTCCACATGCAGTACAAAGGATTTGGGATTCTTATATGGAATGTGGCTTCCAAGAACATAGATTTCAAGCACATTCTCACCAGAGAGATTTCTCTTCAAATTCATCTTGGACACTGCACACCACATACGGTCTGTTTCTGTTTTCTTGGGCAAAGATACACTGTCTTGGAAAGCTGGTAGTCTGACACTAGTATAAACAACAAGGAAGCTGCCACTGTATTATTACCTGCTCGTACACTGTAGGCAGATGGCTAGCTCGAGAGCATGGATGTCAAGATAGTTTCACACGAGTTCTTAGGTACTGAAAACTGCACATGTCAAAACAGATTTACAGTTATGTCAGACTGAGAATGAGCAACAATCATATCAAAAACAACGGGACTAAGATCAAACTCAAATTGAAAATGTATAACCTGATTGACGAGCAAGAATGGCAATTTCTTTCTGTACTTTAGTAGAGTGCTGACTGATTTCACAAAATATACCAATAGGAGGGACAGATTGTTGACTGCACTTCTGGATATGGAAATCAGGCATTTGAATGCTAGTTTCCTTTCTACAAAGTTTACGGTGTTTCTATCTCTTCTTATTGGCAAACGGTGAACCGACATATTAAAACATCATACCCCATTGTTACTCGCTGAAGTCTCAAGTCTTTTCAGCATATACCCTCTCTTCCAAAACACAAAAGCCTGAACACGCTTCGTAGGAATTATTATAATGTGAACTCCCCGGTTTCCAGGATTAATTTCACACTTTGTCGTTGTTGGAAGACTCTCACTTTGATTCAGGAAGTACAATTATCAAATCACTTCTTAGAACAATACTGCAGCCCATTCAACATACCTGTAAATAACTTAGCAAAAAGGATGACTACAGAGCAGCGTTTCTAACGCAACCTTAACACTAATGCTATCACTAACCCTAACCCTAACCCTAACCTTAACCCTAACCGAAACCTAACCCTCATCCTAACCCTAATCATAAACCTACCCCCAAAATAAACCTTGCCCGAGCTCTATCGGTAACCCTAAACCTATCTCTAATCCTAAACCCTAACCATAACAATAACTCTAACATTGACCCTTAACGTGATCTTAACCATAAAACCAAAGCTAGTCCTAAACCTTATTCTAACCTTAATCATAAATTTCACACTAACAATAACCCTAACCCTAACATCTTACCATAACCTACCACTAAAATTAAACCTAACCCAACCCCTAATATTTACCCTAACACTAACAGTAATCCTAACCCCGATATTAACTCTAAAACTAAAGCTAAATCTAACCCAATTCTAACCCTAACCCAAAATTTTACACTATCAATAGCCTAACCCTAATCGGTTTCCCTTACACTAATCCTTAACTATAGCTAAGCCTCATTCTAATACTAAGGCTATTTCTATGCGTAATCTTAACCTAAACCTAACCCGAACAATAACAATAACCCTAACACTAACCAAACCCTAACCCTAACCATAACCTAAACCTAACCTTAACCCTAACATTTACCATAAACCTACACCTAAACTAAACTCGACTCAAACCTTAAGGGTAACTCATAACGTAACCTATCCATAACACTATCCCTAACCTTAACACAAATTGTAAATCTAATGTCTTATCCTAACCCGAAACCTTAGCCGAATTCTAACCTTAAGTATAACCAAGATCCTAACCGTAAAAATAAAGATACTCCTAACCCTAATTGTAACTCTAAGCCTAACACTAATTCTAACTCTGAAATTTACACTAATGATTATCCCAAACCGAACAGCTAATCGTAAACCTAATCCTAACTATAACTTTAACTGTGAAACCAAACCTATCACTAACCGTAACACTAATCCTAAAGATAACTCTAATCCTAAGAATAACCCTAATACTAATGCTAAACTAACCACTAACACTAACCCTAACCCAAATCCTAATCCTAACATTAACCCGAAAACAAAACTAAACCTATGCCTAAATCTAACCGTTATCCTAAATTTTACACTAACAATAATCCTAAATATAATTCCTTACCCTAACCCTAAATCTAATGCTAACCCTAACCCTAAAACTAACACTAACCTAAACCCTATCCCTAACCCTTGCCCTAACCTAACCCTAAGCCTAACTCAAACACTACTCCCAACTCTAAACTATTACCCTAACACTAACTCTGACAATAATACAACCCCAAAGCTACCTCTAACCTAAATCTAACACTAAGCCTAACCCTAACACTAACCTAAACATAAAAGTATTTCTAAATTAACTCTAATCCTAACAATAACACCTGAAGCAAAACCAAAAACTAACACTAAACCTGACCCTAAAGCTTAACCCTAACACGAACCCTAACCCTAACCCTGATCCTAACCCTAAAGTAAAAGTAATCGTAACCCTAATTCTAACCCAAACTCTAACAATACTCGTAAAGATAATTTTAAACTGAAAATAACAGTAACTCTAACCCTTTACCCTAACCGTAATCGTAAACTTAATGCTAACCACAACCCCAACACTATCCCTAACCCTAATCCTAACCCTAACCTAAACCCAATCCCAACGCTAACACTAATCCTAAATCAAACTCTTACCTGAATCCTTACCGTAGTACTAAATCTAAACGTAACTATAACCCTAACACTAACCCTAAACATAACCTTAACCCTAAACCTAATCCTAAAACTAACCGCAACCTTAAACCCAACCCTAACCATAACACTAACCCATAACCCTAACCCTAACCCTAATCCCTTTCATTAAAACTAACTCTACCCTAACACTAACACTAAACCTAAACCTTAACCCTAACACTAAAAATAACCCTGATCCTAAGCCTAAAATTACATGTAATCCCAACCCTCATTATAACCGTAACCCGAACACGAACCCTAGCTCTAAATTTTACAGTAACAATAACTATAAACCTAACTCCTTACATTAACCTTAACCATAAACCTAAAGCTAACCCTAATCCAAACACAAAACCTAACCCTAACACTAAGCCTAACCTGAACTCTAACCTAAACCTAAACAAAAACCTACCGCCACACTAAACTAAACTGAGCCCTAACCGTAACCACAATGCTAACCTAACTCTAAACATAACCCTAACCCTAACTCTAATCAGAACTCTACCCTCTTATGCCAACTCACCCTGAACCTAGCCCTAACCCTAAGTTAACCCAAAACCTATAGCTAACACTAATTTCTTATATTAACCCTAACCATAACCATTGCCGTAATCCTAAACGTAACCTTAAACATAAACCTAATACTAACGATAAATCCATACCCTAACCCTAAATCTAACCTTAACCCTAAACCTAAAGCCTAAGCCTAACACTAACTCTAACAGTAACTCCAATCCTAACACTAAAAGTAAAGCTAATATTAACCCTACTTCTAACCCTGACTCTAACAATAATCTTAAACCTTAACTATAAACTAAAAATAACATTAACGTTAACCCCTTACCTTATCCCGAAAACCTAAACCTAATGCTAATGCTAAAACGAAAACTAACCTTAAATCTAACTCTAACTCTAACCTAAACCTTGCCCCAACCCTAACACTAACTTAACCCTAACCTTACCCATAACCCTACAATAATCCTAACTCTAACCTCTTACCCAAAACATAATTCTAACCATCACCAACCTAATCCTAACCTAAACCTACCCTTATCCTATCCCGATACCTATCTCGACCCTAACCCTAACCCTAAAACTAACTTTAATCTAACCTCTTACCCTAACCCTAAACCTAATCCTTACCATAAAACTAAAAATATTTCTAGCCTAATTCTAACCCTCAACCGAACACTAACCCTAACCATAAATTTTACACTAACAATAAATATAACCGTAACCCCTTAACCTACCTAACCCTAACTCTAACATTAAATACAAAACTAATGCTAACCATGAGCCTAACATTAACCCAAACCCTAAACATAAATAAGACCCTAAAACTAAAACTAATCCAAACCCTAATTCTCTCCATAACCCTAACACTAAGCCTAATCCTAACCCGAACCCAAACCTAAACCTAATTCTAACTTCTTAATCTAACTCGAATTCTAACCCTTATCGTAACGATAACGCTAACCCTAAATATTGAACTTACAATAACCTTAAACCTAAACGCTTACCCTAAATCTAACCCTAACTTTAATTCTAAAACTAACGCTAACCCTAACCCGAACCCTAATATTAACCCTAACCCTGATCCTAAACCCAAAACTAAAGCTAACTCTAACCCTAATTCTAACCCTAACCCTCACAATAATCCTAATACTAACTCTAACCCTAAACCTAAACCCAAACCTAAACATAACGCTAACCCTAATCCTAATGATAACTCTAACCTTAACACTAAAGTTAACACTAACCCTAACCCATAACCCTAACCTATCTCTACCCTAACCATAACCCTACACTAATCCTATCTCTAAAATCGTACCCTAACCCAATCGCTAAGCGTAAATCAAAACCTAACCTGAACCTAAACCTAACCCTAACCGTAACCTGAACCTAAACCTAAGTGTAACCCTAACCAGAAAACCTGACCCTAACCATAACCCTAACCATAAACCTTAGTCTAACCTCAAAACTAAATCTAACCGAAACCCTAATTCTATTCCGAACCCTAACACAAACCCTAACCCTCAATTTTACACTAACAATAACTGTAAGCCCTTATCCTAACCTTAACTCTAAACCTAAAGCTGACCCAAAACCTAACACTAACCCTAACCATATCCTTAACCTAAACCTAACCATAACTGTAACCCCAATCATAAACATACTGCTGAACTAAACCTAACCTTAAAACTAAAGCCTATCCGTAACTCTAACCTTAATCATACCTCAAATCCTTACCCTAAAACTAAAGCTAATATTAACCCAAATTCTAACCCCAAACCTAACAATAACCCTTACACTAAATTTTAAACTAGGGTAACCCAAACCCTAAACCCTTAAGTTAAATCTAACTCTAACCTCAAATTTAAATCTAAAACTAACCCTAACCTTAACCTCAATCCTAACATTAACCCTAACCCAGAATCTAACCCTAAAACTAAAACTAATCCTAAGCATAATTCTAAACCTAATGCTAACACTAAAAATAACACTGAACCTAACCTTAAAACTAAAGCTATTACTAACTTTAATTCTAACCATATCCCTAAATTATACACTAACAATAATCCTAAACTTAACTGCTTACCTTAACTTTAATCTAAACTTAAGGCTAATCCTAAACCTAAATCTAACAATAACGCTAACCCTAACCCTAATCCTAACCTAAACTTAACCCTAACCTAACCCTAAGCCTAACCTTAACCCTCAATCTAACCCGGACACTAAAACTAATCCTAACTCTAACATTTTATCGTAACCTAAACCCTTACCCTAATTTGAATCCTAGCATAACCTAACCCTACCCTAAAACTAACACTAACCCTAACCCTAACTAACTAAAACTAACACTAACCCTAACCCTAACCCTAAAGCATAACCCTAAACCTATCTTTACCCTAAAACTAAGCCTAACTCTAACTGTGCTCCTAACCTTAAAACTAAAGTTAATCTTATCACTAATTCTAACCTTAACACTAACAATAACCCTAAACATAAATTTAAAACTAACTATAACACTGACCCTAACCCTTTAACTTAAAGCTCACCCTAACCTTAAATTTAACTCTAAATCTATCTCTAACCCTAAACCTAATCCTAACACTAACCCTAAAACTAACCTTAACCCAAACATTAACCCTTTCCTAAACCTAACCATAACCCTAAAACTTACCATAAATCTACTCATAACCTAACCATAACCCTAACACTAACTCTAACACTAAAGTTATATCTAAGCTTTTTGCCTAACCCTAAAAATTATCCTAACCCTAACCCGAACCCTAACCTAAACCTAACCCTACCCATAACCCTAACCAAACCACTATGATTAAAGTCTAAACATAACAGTAACCCTAAACTAACCTTATTCCTGATCATAATCTTAAAACTGAAATTAATCCTAACCCTAATTCTCACCATTTCGTTAACAATAAGCTAACCTTAAATTTTAAACTAACGATAACAGTGACCATAGCCCATTACACTAAACCTAATTCTAGCCCAGACTTTTACTCTAAAAATAACCGTAACTCTAGCCCTAATCCCATCATTAACCCGGACACTGATCCTAACTCTAATCTTAATCTGAACGCTAACACTAACCCTAACCTTAAATATTACACTAACCATAAACCTAAACCTGACAACTTATGCTAAACAAAACCTTAACCCTAACTTTTACCCTAAAACTAAATCTAACCCAAACCCTATCCCTAAACCTCACCCTATCCTTAACTCTAACACTAACCCTAATCTTGATCCTACACTAAAACTACTGCTAATCCTAAACCTACTTCTAACCTAACCCTAAATTTTACACTAACAATAATGCTATCCCTAACACCTTATCCTCACCCTAACCCTTAAACTAAAGCTAAGCCTAACCCAAACCCCAACAAAAACTATAACCCTAAATATATACCTAATCCTATAATAAACCTTAAGAAAACCCTAATAGTAATTCCACACCGAACCTAACCCTAATCTTAACTCTAACCCTAACAAAATCCTAACTCTAACTTCTTGCCTTACAGTTAATGCTAAACCTAACCCTAACGCTAACCCTAATCTTACTCTAACCCTAACCCTAACCATATCCCTAACGCTAATACGATTCTCTTATGCTAAACGTAACTCTGACCCTACTTTAAAGGTAAAACTAACCCTAACCCTAAACTTAATCCTAACATTTACCATAAGCCTGATTCTAACCCTAATAGTAAAGCTGAACCTAACCCTAATTCTAAGCCTAATCCAAACACTAACCCTAAATCTTAACCTAGCCTAAAACTAAAGCAAAAACAACCTTTAATTCTAACTCTAACCTTAAATTTTACCAAAAAATAAACCTAAGCCTAACCCATTACCCTAAACTAATCCTAAACATACCCCTAAACTAAACCTAACTCAAACCGAACGATAAACCTAACCATAACCTATCCTAACCCTCACCTTAACCCTAATACTAATCCTAACTCTAACCTCTTATCCTAACCCTAATCCTAACTCTAACTCTTACCCTAACCCTAATCCTAACCCTAACCCTAACACTAATCCCTTATTCTAACCCTAACCCTAAACTTAATCCTGAAACACAACCATAACCCTAAAACTAACCCTGATCTTAACCCTAAAACTAAAGCTAATACTAACCATAATTCTAACCCTGACCATAAAACTAAGCCTAAACCTGAACCTAAACCTAAACTAAAACATAACCCTAACCCCGTATCCTAAACGTAACACTAAACATAATTTTAAGTCTAAAACTAACCATAACCCAAACCCTAACTCAATAACCCGAACCTGGACCCTCACCCTAAAAAATAAGGTAATGCGAACAATAATTCTAAAACTAACCCTAACACTAACCCTAACCCTAACACTAACCCTAAACCTAAACTTAACAGTAACCTAAACATAACCTTAACCATAACTCTAATCAAAAATCTACCACTAAACTAAACCAAACACTTACACTAACACTAAAGCCTAACCGTAACTCTGACCCTAATCATAACCCTGTCCCTTACCCTAAAAGTAAAGCTAATCCTAACCCAAATTCTAACCCTAAACCTAACAATAAATCTTACCCTAAATTTTGAGCTAACGGTAACCAAAACCCTAACCCCTTAACTAAACCTAACTCTAAACCCAACTTTAAATCTAAAACGAACCCTAACCTTAACTTCCACCATAACATTAACCCTAACCCTGAATCTAACCCCTAAACTAAAGCTAATGCTAACCATAATACTACCCCTAATGCTAACACTAACCATAACACTGAACCTAATGCAAAAACTAAAGCTATTTCGAACTTTAATTCTAACCATATCCCTCATTTACAACTAACAATAATCCTAAACTTAACTGCTTACCTTAATCCTAACCCTAAATTAAAGGCTAACCCAAAAGCTAACACTAACACTAACCCTATCCCTAATCCTAATTTAACCTAACCCTAAACCTAACCCTAACCCTAATCCTAACCTTAACTCTAACCAGGATCCTAACCCTAATTCTAACCCTAACACAAACAATAAACATAATGCTAATTTTTTCAATAACATTAACCCAAAACATTACCCCTTACCCTAAACAACATCCTAACCATAAATTTAACTGTAAAACTAACTCTAACACTAAATCTAAAGCTAACCCTAACCCTATGTATAACCCTAATCCTAACACTAACCGTAGCCCTAACCATAGCACTACCCCCTAACATAAACCCTAACGATAAACCTACCCCCTTATCTTAACCCTAACCCAACTCCTAACACTAAACCCTAAACCTAACCTTAACCCCATTCCTAGCCCTGTTCCTATCCGCAAAACCAATGCAAACCCTAATACTAACCCTAACCCTAACGCTAAATATTACACTAACAATAACCTTAAGTCAACCTCTTACCCTAACTCTAACAGGAAATTTGATCTAAAACTACCCCTAACATTAACCTTAACCCTAATGTTAACACTAACCCTGAACCTAACCCTAAAATAAAGCTAATCCTTACAGTAATTTGAACCCTTACCCTAATAATAAAAATAAAGAAAATCCTAACCATAAAAGTAAAGCTAATCTTAACCCTAAACCTAAACCTAAACCTATAATAAACCATTACCCTAAACTAAACCTAACAATAAATCTTACCCTAAATTTTGAACTAACTGTAAACCGAGCACTAACCCCTTAAGCTAAACCTAATTCTAATCCCAATTTTAAATCTAAAACTAACCCTAATGTTAACCTCAATCCTAACATTAACCCTAACTCTGAATTTAATCTTAAAACTAAAGCTAATCCTAACCCTAATTCTAACCATAACGTTAATACTAACCATAACCCTGAACCTAACTCTAAAACTAAAGCTATTCCTAACGTTAATTCTAACCATATCCCTAAATTATACACTAACAAATAACCCTAACCTTAACTGCTTACCTTAACGCTAACCCTACAGGCTAACCCTAAAGCTAACACTAACGCTAATCCTAAACCGAATTCTAACATAAACCTAACCCTAACACTAACCCTCACTTTAACACTAACACTAACTCTAACATTTTACCATAACCTTAAGCCTTACCCTAACTCGAACCCTAACATAATCTAACCCTAACCTTAAAACTAACACTAACCCTAAACCTAAAGCCTAAGCCTAACCCTATCCCAACCCTAAATCTAACCCTAACCCTAACTGCTCGTAACCTTAAAACTAAAGTTAATCTTATCCCTAATTCTAACCTTAACCCTAAAAATAACATTAAAAATGAATTTTTAACTAACAACCCTTACCCTAGCCCTTTAACATACAGCTCACCCTAACCATAAATTTAACTCTAAATCTATCTCTAACCCTAACCCTAACCCTAACTTAACCCTAATGCTAACCCTAAAACTAAACTCTTACCTAACCCTAACCCAAACTGTAATCCTAACCAAAACATAACCCTAACCCTAACCCTACACTAATCCTAACTCTAACCTGTTAGGCTAATCATAACCCTAACCATAACCAAAACTAATCCTAACCTAAACCTACCCTTACCCGATCCCGATACTTATCTCTAATCCTAACCCTAACCTTCACAGTAATCCTAAATCTCCCTCCTACCCTAACCCTAACACTAACCCTTACTGTAAAACTAAATGTAATCCTAATACTAATTCTAATCTTCAACCTAAAACTAACTCGAACCCTAAATTTTACACTAACAATAAATATAACCATAACCCGTTACCCTATCTAACCCTAACTCTAACTTGAACTCTAAAACTAATGCTAACCTTAAGCCTAACATTAACCCTAAATTTAACCATGATCTAACCCAAAATTAAAGCTATTCCTGATCCTAATTCTAATCCTAACCCTAAAACAAACCATAACACGGAACCTCACCCTAAAACTAAAGCCAATCCTAACTTTAATACTAACCATAACCTTAAAATATACACTAAGAATAAACCTAATCTTAAACCCTTACCTTAACCCTAACCCAAAACCTAATGCAAACCCAACACTACACTAACTCTAACCATAACCCTAACCTTACCCATAACCCTAAACGTAACCCCTAACCATAACACTAAATCTAGTTCTAACACTAACTTTAATCCCTTACTTTCACACTAAGTCTAACCCTGATCCTACACTAAACCTAAAACTTAATTTTATCCCTAATGAAAATCCTGAATCTAACCCCCAAATTAAAGCTACTCCTAACCCTAATTCTAAATCTAACCATAAAACAAATCATAACACTGAACATAACCCTCAAACTAAAGCCAATCCTAAATTTAATTCTAAGCTTAACCTTAAATTATACACTAAGAATAAACCTAATTTTAACTCCTTACCTTAACCCTAACCCTAAACCTAATGTAAACCTACCCTAACATTAACTCTAACCCTAACCCTACCCTACCCATAATCTTAACCCTGAAACTAAAGGTAATCCTAAACCTAATTCTAATCCTAACCCTAACCTTAAACCTAACTTGAACCGTAACCCTAACCCTAACCTTACCTGTAACCCTGACTCTAATGCCTAACCCTAACCCTAAACCTAGTACTAACCCTAATCCTAATCCCTTATCTAACATTAACTCAAACCGTGATCCTACACTAAACCGAAACCCTAATTTTATGCCTAATCCTAACATTGAATCTAACCTCCGAATTAAAGCTACTCCTAATCCTAATTTTAACCCTAACCCTAACACAAAACATAACCCTGATCTTAACCCTAAACTAAAGGCAATCCTAAATTTAATTCCAACCATAACCTTAAGTTATACACTAACAATAAACCTAATCTTAAAACCTTAACTTAACACTAACCCTAAACCTAATGCAAACCTAACCCTAAGACTAAATCTAACTCTAACACTAAGCGTACCCCTAATCCTAACCCTAAAATTAAAGGTAATCCTAAACCTAATTCTAACCCTAATCCTAATGCTAAACCTAACCCAAAATTTTACACGTACACTAACCCTAGCCCTAACCCAATACCCTAACCGAACCCTTACCTTAACTTCAAATATAAAACATACCCTAATCCTAACCATAACTCTAACATTAACCCTAATACTGGTCTTAACACTAAAACTAAAGCTAATCCTAAACCTAATTTTAACCCGACACTAACACTGAACCTAACCCTAAATTGTACACTAAAAATAAAACAAAACTTGACCACTTACCCTAATCCTAATCCTAACCCTAACATTTACTATAAATTTAAACCTACCCTAAAAATAACCATAAACTTAACAGTAACCTTAACTCTAACCATAAACCTACCCTGATCCTAACACTAAAACTAAGGCTAATCCTAACCCTAATTGTAATGCTAACCCAAAATTTAACACTACCAATAACCCTAACCTTAACCCTTATGTTAAACCTAACCATAAACCGAAATCTAAGCCTGATCCTAACACTGACCCTAACGCTAACCCTGATCCTAACCCTAAAACTAAATTTAATTCTAGCCCAAATTCTTTCCTTCACCCTAATATTAACCCTAACCCAAAATTTTACACTAACAATAAATATAACTATAACCCCTTACCCTACATAATCCTAACTCTAACTTTAAAACTAATGCTAACCCTAAAAATAATATTCACCCTAACCCTGATCCTAACCTAAAAACTAAAGCTAATCCTAATGCTAATTCTAACATTAACACTAACCCTAATCTGAACCCAAAACACCTAGTCCTAACCCTAACCTAACATAAAAATAACCCTAATCCTAACACTATTACCTTAAACTTAACCCTATCCCTAAAGCTAACCTTAACTGTAACTCTAACTCTAACCCTAACCCTACCCTAATCCTAAAATTAACCGTAACACTAACACTAACTATAACCCTAATCACTAACCCTAACCGTAAACCAAACTCTATTGCTAACCCTAACCCTAACTTTAACTATAACCCTAAACATAACCCTCATCCCTAACCCTAACTTTAACCCCAAACCTAACACTAACACTAACCCTAACCATAAACCTACCCGTAAATTAAACCTAACTTGAATCCAAATGATAATCCTATTCCTAAACCTAAACATAACCCTGATCCTAAACCTAAATTAAAGCTAATCCTAATCATAATTCTAATCCTATTTCTTACACAAATACTAGTCCTAAATTTTACCATAATAATAACACTAACCGTAACCCTAATCCTAACCTCAACCTAACCCTAAACCTTGAAATAACCCTAACCCTAAACTAATAATAACGCTAACCTTATCTCCTTGCCTAAACCTAAATCTAATCCTAACTTTAACTCTAAAAGTGATTCTAACCCTCAAACTAAGAATATCACTAGCACTAATGTAACGATACAGTCTTAACCTAATCCTAACCCTAACCCCATATTCTAACACTAACCGTAACCCTAATTCTAACACTAACATTAACCCTGATCCTATCCCTAAGAAAAAGCTAATCTTAACCGTATTCTAAACATAGCCCTAACAATATTTCCAACTCAAAATTTTAAACTGACAATTACCCTAATCCTAACTCCTTACCTTAAATTTCAACCTAACTCAATTTAACTCTAAAACTAAACTTAACCCTAACCATAAACCGTTCCACTAACCTCAACCCTAACTTTAACTCTAAAAAATATCTCTAATCTTAATCCTAAAACAAACCCTAACCCTAACCCTAACCCTATCCGTAAACTAAACATAACCTTAACCTTTACCCTAATTGTACCCTAAACCTAAACCTTACCCTAACACTAATCCCATCTCTAACCTCTTACCGTAACCCTAAACCTAAACCTAACGATAACCCTAACACTAATCCTAACCCTAATTCCAAACCTAACGTAAACCTAACCAAAACCCTAACTTAAAACTAACCCTAACCCTAACATTATCACTAAACCTAACTCTAACTACTTACTCTAACACTAATTCTAACCCTTACCGTAACGATAATCCTAGACATAAATTATTCTGAACTTACAATAACCCTAATCCTAACCCCTTACCTTAACCCTAACCCTAACTTTAAATCTAAAACTAACTCTAACTCTAACCGTAACCCTAATATTAATCGTAACTCTGATCCTAACCCCAAAACTAAAGCTAATCTTAACCCTAATTCTAACCTTAACCCTAACACTAACTCTAACCCGAAACTTAACCTTAACTAAACCTAACACTATCACTAACCCTAAACTAATCCTAAACTTAATCCTAATGCTAACACTTATTGTAACTCTAAACTATTACCCTAACTCTAACCTTAAAAATAACTGTAACCCTAACCGAAACCATAAAGCTAACCCTAACCTTAACCTTCATCCTAACTCTAAAACCGATCCCAACCCTATTCCTAACCATAAATCTAACCCTAAACTAACCCTAAAACTTACCCTAAGCCTAACTCTAAAGTAATCCTAACCATAATCCTACCCTGATACTAATCCTAATTCTAACCTCTTATCCTAACCCTACCCTAAACATAAATGTAACCCTAACCGCAACCATAATGCCAAAACTAACACTAATACTAACACTAACTCTAACCCTAACCCTAACCCTAACTCTAACCCTAACTTAACCCTAATCCTAACTCTAAACCAAAATTCTTACCTAACTCTAACCCAAACCTTAATCCTACCCAAAACCTAACCCTAACCCTAAACTAATCCTAACTCTAATGCTAACCCTAACACTAAGACTAACTTTAATGTCTTACCCTAACCCTAACCCTAAACATAACCGTAGCCCTAATCTAAACCATAACAGTAACACTAACCCTAAACCTAACCCTAAAACTAACCCTAAATTTAAAACTAACAATAACACTAACCTTAACTTCTGACGCTAAACGTATCCCTAACCCTCACCCTAACCTTAATTCTAACCTCTTCCACTAACCCTATTTCTCACTCTATCCCTAACCCTAAACCTAGAGCATAACCCTAACCATAAACCTAGCACTAACTCTGAAACTAAGCCTAAGCAAAAGCTAATCCTAACACTAATTTGAACTCTAACTCTAACAATAATCCTAAACCTTAATTTTAAATTAACAATAACCCTAACCCTAACCCCTTACACTAACGTTAACACTTATCCTAACATTACCCATAAACCTAACACTAACCCTAACCTTAACGCTAACTAAACTAGAACCCTAACCCTAAATATTACCCTAACCATAAAATTAACTCCACCGTAACACTAACAGTAACCCTACCCTAAACCTAATCTGAAACCAATCCTAACCTTAAACCTAACACTAACCCTACCACAAACCCTAACTTAAATCTAACCCAAACACTAATCCTAATTCTAAATTCTTACCCAATCCTAATTCTAACATTAACTCTAACCTAAACCTAACCCTAATCCTAACCCTAAACTAATCCTAATACTAATCTTAACACTAACAGTAATCCTAAATCTAAGCAATTACTCTAACCCTAACATAAAACATAACTGTAACCCTAACCCAAATCATAAAGCTAAACCAAACCCTAAACCTAAACCTAACCCTAAAGCTAATCCTAATCCTCAGCCTAAAACCAACCATAACTCTATATCCTGAAGCTAACTCTACCCTAAACCTAATCATAAATTTTACACTAACCAAAAACCTAAAATTAACCCCTAACCCTAAAACTAATCCTATCCCTAAATTTTACACTAACAATAAATCTAACCCTATCTTCTTACCCTAAGTCTAACACTAAAGTATAGCTAAACCTAACTAACACTAACCCTTTCCTTAAGCATAACCTATCTACACTAACCCAAACACTAACCATAACCATAAACCTACACCTAAACTAAATGTAACCTGAACCCTAACAGTAACGCTAACACTATCCTAGCCCTAACACGAACCCTAAATCCCAACCCTAAAGCGAACACTAACCCTAAACTGAACCCTAACTTCTTATTATAATACTAACCCTAAAGCTAATCATAACCTACCTTAAATAATACCCTAACCGTAAGCCTAAACCTAACCCTGATCTGAACCCTAAAACTAAAGCTAATCGAAACCCTAATTCTAACTCTAAATCTAACATTAACCCTACCTTAAGTTTTGAACTAATATCGCTAACCCTAACCTCTTATCCTAGACCTAACGCTAAACCTCACTGTAAGTCTAAAATTAATCCTAACATTTACCTGAACCCTGATACTAAACCTAAAACTAAAGCTAATGCTAACCATAATTTTAAACCTAACCCTAACACTAACGTTAACCTTGATCCTAACCCTAACACTAAAGCTGATCCTAACCCTAACAATATTACTAACCCTAACCCTAACCTAAACCTAACCCTAAACATTAACATATCGCTAAACTAAACCTTCAGTAAACCCTAAAGGTAAGCTTAACCCTAACCTAATCTTAAACGTAATGCTAACCCTAATCATAACCCTCACCCTAATCCTAAACCCTGACCACAACCCTAACCCTAACATTAAGTCTAAGCCTGATCCTAAACCTAAAACTAAAGCTAATCATAAACCTAATTCTACACTAAACTTTACACTAGAATTTACACAATTCTAACCCTAAATTTTACACTAACAGTAACTCTAAACCTAACTCTTTACACTAACCCTAACCCTAGAGCTTACGCTAACACTAACATTAACCCTATCTATATTCCTACCACTAACCTAAACCTAACCCTACACTAACCATGAACTGAACCCTAAACTAAACCTAAAAAGAACTATAACGATGATGCTAACCCCAATCAAACCCTAACCATAAACCTAAATCAACATAATCCTAACACTAACCATTTACCCTAACCCTAATCCAAACTCTAACTCTAAACCTAACGCAAACATTAACTTTAACTCTGAAACTAAATCTAACCCTAACCCTAACCATAATACTAACCCTAACCCTATCCCAGATCCTATTCATAAAAATAAAGCTAATGCAATCCCAATTTTGAACCTAACCAAAATATTACACTAAAAATAACCCTTACGCTAACCCTAATTTTAACTCTAACCCTAACCATGACCCTAACTCTAACCCTAAACCTAAAACTATCACTAAACTTAATGCCTTATTCTAACACTAATCCTAACACTAAATCTGAATCCTAACCCTAACTATAACCATAATCCAAACCCTGACCGTAACCTGAAAACTAAAGCTATTCCTAACTCTAATTCTAATCTGAACCCTAAATTTTACAGCAACAATAATACTAATCCTAACCCCTTATCATATACCTAATCATAACTATTTTAAACCTAACCCTAACAATAACTCTAACCCTAAGCATAACTCTAACCTAAACCTAATTTGTAACCTAACGGTAAACCTAACACTGAACCAAACCCTAACCCTAAACCCTTATTCTAATCATAATCCAAATCCTAAAACTAAACTAACCCTAGCCTTAAACCCTAAACCTCGTCCTAAATATTACACGACCAATAACCCTAAACTTAAACTCTGACCCCAAAACAATCCCTGTTCCTATTTAACTCTAAAACTAACTCTACCCCTAACAGCAACCTTAAATCTAACTCAAATTTTAAATGTAACCCTAACACTAATCCTAACCCAGATCATAACCCTAAATCTAAAGCTAATCCTAAACCTAATTCTAAACCTAACCCTAAAATTTACACTAAGAATAACCCTTACTCTAACCCCTTATCTTAACCCAAATACTAACCATAATGTTAACCGTAACCCTAATCCGAAATCCTAAGCCTAACGCCAACACTAACCCTAATGCTAACCTTAACGTAACCCTAACCCTAACACTAAAGCTAACACTAAATTTAATTGTAAATTCTTACCCTAACCATAACCCTAAATTTTATGCTAACAATAACCCTAACCTTAACCCCAGATCGAAATTCTAACCATAACCCTAATTTAACTCTAAAACTAACTCTAACCCTATCCCTAACCCTAATCTAACCGAAACCTTAAAGATAACCCTACACTAAATCTAACCCAGATCCTATCCCTAAATCTGAAGATAATCCTAACCTTACTTCTAGCCCTAACCCTAAATTTACACTAAGAATAAGCTAAACTCTAAACCCATACACTAAACCTAACCCTAAATCTAATGCTAACCTTAACCCTAACAGTAACCCTAACACTAAACCTAACACTAAACGTAACTATAACCCGAATGCTAACACTAAACACTAACCCTAATCCTAAACCTAAACCCCAACCCTAACCCAGCCCTTACCCTAATCTAACCTTAAACATAACCCTAAATCTAACACAAACCCTAACCCTAACCCTAAACTTAACTCTAATACTAACTCTAAAATCTTACCCTAAACCTAAACCAAACCTTTACCCTAACAGTAACCCTAATCTTAACTCTAGCACTAAGCCTAACCCTAACACTAACATTAACATTAACGTAACTCTAACCCTAACCCTAAACCTCACATTAATTGTAACTCTAAACTCTTCCCCTAACGTTAAACCTAACATTAATGGTAACAGTAACCCTAACCTTAACCC
>NW_024346400.1:0-613 GCF_902729225.1 Pteropus medius | reverse complement strand
TGCACGCATGAGCATGTGTGTTTATATGTATGTATTGTATGTGTCTGTTGTTCACCAACAGAGGGCCAGGGTCAGGGTAGTCTTCTGAAGCCTTCAGCAGTGGCAGTGATGTGACACGCAGCAATGACCTTCTCTGCAAAGACATGGCTTTGCTTTCATGGTGGTACGCTGATTTTCTTTCCCCCGATAAACTTAGCTCATCATCCAGAGGCCTTATTAACATCTGGTTACGAGAAAACAAACTCATCGAACATGAGAACAGACTCATTAACTTTTGAGGTTTTATTTGTCTAACTAGGTGTAAGCTGATTTTACAACAGGCAGTGTGACCCAATCTAAGAAGTTGCATAGTTATTTTGCATCCAACCTTATATCATTCTTCCTGGATTTATATAACAGAAAGTGAGTCTAGCGTTCTAGTATGAAGGCTCAGACACGCTAATAAAGTCATGGGATGAAGAGGCCATGGCGTGGCTCATTCATAGGCTTTACTTAGGTACCAGGCAGAGAGTGTGGTGATTATTCTTTTTCATGTTTCGCTCAGAGAAAATTAAAACTATAGTATTAACATCGATAATGAAACTTCCAAATGGATAATAAGACTTATAATAAA
>NW_024346399.1:0-436 GCF_902729225.1 Pteropus medius | reverse complement strand
GGTGGCACCTTGCCCTTCGCCCTGGCGCAGCCTCACAAAGGCCCAGGAAGCCCCGCCGTCCCCCGACGCCCTGGAAAACGCCGTTGGCGTCAGCGACCCGCAGGCAGTGTCGGCCGCTCTGGACGCTTGGGCAGTGCCTGTTCAGTTGTCACCGTCTCACCCGGAGTGTGGGGAGCGGGGCACCCTGCCTCCGGGGCAGCGGCGCCCCAGGCCCGTCGCGTCGCCCTGGTGGGGAGCGCTGTGCTGGGGACTCCGGCCTGCGCCGCGCCCATTCTCCTCGGCTTCAGAGCCCTGGGGAGCGGGCGGCCCCGGTTTGGAAAGCATCTGGATTCCACGTGAAGTCGACGCCGACCCCGGCCTCCAGCTCCTCGCCCACCGACCCGAGGGCCAGGCGCGCAGGCTCGGAGGCGGGAGTCCTTGATTTACGTTTCCTCCC
>NW_024346398.1:0-433 GCF_902729225.1 Pteropus medius | reverse complement strand
CGGGGCCCCATGACCTGCATCCTCGGAGTCTGGGGAGAATCTGCGTCCGGGCGGGGCCGTGGAGACCTTATAAACGGGCGGCGACACTGATTGGCTTCTCTAGACACCGGACGCGCAATGGGAGTGAGAACTGGGGCCGCGTCATGAGTATCCAGACAGGAGGACCCGACACAGGTTGTGTTAGGGAGAAGTGAAACCTCGGGGAGGTGGGGACTCCCCGACACTGAGTTTCACCGCCCTGGCGTCTGAGACCCTGAGAGCCACGCCCTGGGGACCTGGGACTTTGCCCTGACCGCTCCTCCTTCACCGACAGCTCTTTGTCACCCTGAGTCCTGTCTCCCTGAGTCCTGGCCCAGGAGCTGTGTGAGGAAACCAGGGAGAGACCCCAGGCGGGGACGGGCCCCTTTGCCTCCTCTCCTCTTCCCGGAGCCCT
>NW_024346397.1:0-833 GCF_902729225.1 Pteropus medius | reverse complement strand
TTTGCCTTCTAATAAATTTGGATACTGCAAATCAAACTTATTTTGGCCATTAGCAAAAGTTCCCCATTCCTTTACTGTGGACGCCTGCCAATATTCTCTTAGAGATTTGTTTCATCAAAGTAATATGAAAAAATGTTAAAGACAAAAACCCATATACTTAAATAGGTCCTAATTTTACTACCATGATGGAAACTGTATTTTATGGAAATTACTAATAAATCAATTTGACTGTCTTCAAATATCAAAGATTGCTTTAATTCACAGACCTCACAATATTTTTTATGAGGCTGCAAGAAGGACTTGTGAAGATCATGTAATAGAACAACTGGTCATAATGGGGAGGGGCAGGGGACTTGTACTTTCAGTTAAGATGTCATTCCTTTCTATATTTTACTTAAGGGAACTGTAAACTGCTGGTAATAAATACAGGGAACATGCTAACATATTAGACAGGAAACAATTATTTGGTACAGCATCTGTAGGCGGCTTTAGTGCTCACAACACACATGACAATTTTCTATGGGCTCCACTGCAGTTAGGCTTTTACTGAATGCTAGGCTAACTGCTTTCAAGGACCAGATTCAGGGAAAACTAGATGTAGTTCATACATGCCCTTAGGATACAAATGTTTATTCTTTACACTCTCCAAAGGGGCCGCCTTCCTATAATAGGCTTGGAGCTGTCACTTCCAGGCAGCAGCTGCGAATGTGAATGCGAAAGCGAATGCGAAAGCGAAAGCGAAAGCGGTGGGGGCGGCAGTGGGCAGCACTGCCAATCATTGTCTCTCAAGGGTCTTCCCTTCCCTGATTAGCCTGGGAGCGAGAAGAGCATCT
>NW_024346396.1:0-561 GCF_902729225.1 Pteropus medius | reverse complement strand
TACTTAAAGTTTTTACTCCTTTAGAGAGACAACTGTTGAACATTTGTTAATTTCTGTATGAAATAATTCAGCCTTGTAAGCCAGTTGCCATTTCTTTAAGATACACACAATCACACACATATACATATACACACTTACTACTATATACGTGTGTGTATATATATATGCATACTACTATATATGTGTATATACACATGTCTCATATGTATACATATATACATATTATATATATACATATATATATGTACACAATGTCATGACTATGCACATATGTGTGTGTGTGTGTGTGTATATATGTGTGTGTATATATATATATATATATAGTCATGGCATTGTTCAGTCTGGACGGAAATGATAAAGACATAAAGATAGCTCTTACATTGGCCATTGGCTAGCAGGTTTTGTGTAGGTTTCTTAAAATTTATGAGTCTTCTTTCCTCATCTGTGAAAATGAGGTCGTAGCAATATTTGCTTCTCAGGATTGCTCTGAAGATTAGGGAAGATTATGCAGGTGACACCACTTGATAAGTTATTAAGCACTGCATAACTTCAGTAAATTAA
>NW_024346395.1:0-534 GCF_902729225.1 Pteropus medius | reverse complement strand
TACCAGAAGGAGAGAGCAAAGAATTGAAAACCTATTTGAAGAACAAATGACAGAAAACTTCCCTAACCTGGAAAAGTAAATAGACATACTCATTCAGGAAGCGTATAGAGTCCCAAACAAGATGAACCCAAAGACGCCCATACCAAGACACATCATAATTAAAATGCAAAAGGTTAAAGACAAAGAAAGTATTTTAAAAGCAGCAAGAGAAGGACAACAAGTTACCTACAAGGGAGCTCCCATAAGACTGTAAGCTGGTTGTTCAACAGAAAATCTGTAGGCCAGAAGGAATTGACATGAAATGTTCAAAGTGATTAAAAGCAATGTTCAAAGTGATGAAAAGCAAGGACTTATAACCAAGATCACTCTACTCAGCAAACCTATCATTTAGATTTGAAGGACAGATAAAGAGCCTCTCAGACATGAAAAAGCTAAATGAGTTCATCAATGCCAAACCAGTTTTACGAGAAATGTTAGAAGGACTTCATCAAAAAGAAGAAAGAAAAAAAAGAGATCAAAATATGAATAATAAGA
>NW_024346394.1:0-454 GCF_902729225.1 Pteropus medius | reverse complement strand
AAGGCATGGATGATAAGCATAAGAAGTGAGAGAGTTGAAAAAGAAAGAAAAGAAAAGCAAACAACCTCTTTTCTAGTTCCGAGGCTCACTTACTTCCAAGACCACCAGCTTTCTGTCAAACACTCCAAGTAGAAACTTTCAAAAATATTTTTATTTTTTAGTTCTCAGTATAGTTATATAAAAAGTCAGAGACAAGAAATAAAAATGACAAGGAGATATATATATATATGTGTGTATATATATATATATATATATATACATATTTTTATGACACCTGGAAGATAGTCATTCCTCCATGATATAGAGAGTATTCATTTTTAAATTCTAAGTAAATTTAATTTAAATTGCTTCCTTTCCCTTCAGGATACCGCTCAAAGTATCTTCATGCCGTTGCCATAACCACAACCTTTTTTTTCCTGATCTATAAAAGATGAAATTCTGTTAAAAAAAAAAA
>NW_024346393.1:0-355 GCF_902729225.1 Pteropus medius | reverse complement strand
GGAAAAAACCTAGAAAGAAGCCTGCACGGTGGGCTCTGGATCTGTGATGATGGGTCAGAGTTATGGGGCATGGCACTTTTTAAAACTTTTAGTTGTACATCAGATTTGGGGTGCCAGGCAAATACTTGTCTATAAGTAGTTTTTGTTTTACTTTGTCTATAAGTAGTTTTTGTTTTACTTTGTTCCCCTTTATCTCCTATCTTAGTTAGTTAATTCTGATATCCATGTATCATGAGAATGGAGAGAATCTTAGTCGTCAGATTAGAGATATAGGTACATTACTACCATGCCATTTGTGTTAGTTATCTCTTGTTTTATGACAAATCACCCCCAAATTTAGCAGCTTGAAACAACA
>NW_024346392.1:0-512 GCF_902729225.1 Pteropus medius | reverse complement strand
GGGGGTGTGGTCAGAGCCCTCCATGCGGCAGCAGTAATGACGGTTAATGTTAATTGAGCACTTACTGCATGCCTGGTACTCTTATACGTTCTTTATGTCTACGAAGAGTGTAAGCTGTCGTCGTCCTCATCATTGTTATTATCACTGCCCCTTTTAGAGGTGAGAAAACCGAGGCGCAGAGAAGTAAACATCTCTGCAGTCAACAGAGCCAGCCAGTCTGACCCCAGCCCCGCAGCCCTCACGGGTTCGCTGCGCTGCCCCTGGGTGCATCTGGGTGTGGTTTCCTGGGCCTCCTCCTCCCCCCCAGTGCCGAGTTCCTGCTCAGGCTCTGAGCCTGGTGGCCTTTGTGGCCCAGCCAGTTCTAGGCCAGGACACAGGCCTCATGGGGATTTTTTCTTCTCCTTCCCAGGGATCAACAAGCGTGGGGCCAAGAGCTGCAATGCCATCCGCCACTTCGAGAACACCTTCGTGGTGGAGACGGTCATCTGCGGGGTGGTGTGAAGGCCTCCGCC
>NW_024346391.1:0-301 GCF_902729225.1 Pteropus medius | reverse complement strand
CTTTTCATCCCAGAGGCCCCGGGGCTCCTTCCTAAGGCCTCGGCTCCTTCCCGCTTTCCGCAGTGGAAATCAGACTTCAGGACGGAAGCAGACACCTCCATTTCCCTCACCTTTCTGCCTGGGATGGTCGTAATGGTCCCCGTGGACGCATTCAAAATGAAGAAATGAAAGGCTCAAAGAGCTGATCGCAAAGCTCCTAAGGCACGGAGGCCGAATTCAGGCCCACAGCTGTCTGCAGTGTCTCCCAACTGAAATCTTTCCAGCGGGTGACGGCCGCCATGGACGCAGGGGCCAAAGCATC
>NW_024346390.1:0-1254 GCF_902729225.1 Pteropus medius | reverse complement strand
ATACATCGGCTACGGGCCCCTAACACACGCCTGTGAGGGATCGGGTGTGAAAACATGTAGCAGATCTCTCTCCAAGTGTAAAGCGAAAAAGAAATTGTCATTATTCAGCCATAAAAAATGAGAAAATCCTAGCATTTGGGACAACATGGATAGACCTTGAAAGCATTATGCTAAGTGAAATAGAAGGCAGCAGAGAATGACAAATACTGTGTGATGTCACTTATACATGTAATCAAACAAGCTCATAAAATAAGAAATCAGAATGTGGCTACCAAGTTGGGGAAAGGGAATCGGAGGAAGGTGGTCCTAGGTAGAAACTCCCAGTTGTCTAAGATAAATAAGTATGTGGGATGTAATGGATAACTACCGCTTCTGTACGATACATCGAAAAGTCGTTAAAGGCGTAAATCCTAAGAGACCTCATCACAAGAAGAAAAAATTTTTCCCTCTATTCTTTTTGTCTTTGTTTTCTGTTTTTGTATCCATATGAGGAGACAGATGGTAGCTGAATATTGTGGTAATCATTTCACAATATATGGAAATCAAACCTTCACGTTTAATGCCTCAAACTTATATAGTCATGTGAGTCAGTTACTTCTCAATAAAACTGGAATAAAATAAAAATAATTTTTTTAAAACCAGTTTGTATCCTCTATGTTAGAGTTGAACAATATGCCATTTGCCATTGTAGACAGATATTTTTCATTTTCTTTCAGTCAGTGTGGTTCTTGTCGGCTTGTTAGTTCAACTGGTCCCCTTGAAGGAGAGATGGTCTGGAGAAGTGGCAAACTTATTTTTCGAGTGAGCAGAACCCAGTGGACTGCTCTTGGTCTCAAGGCAATGAGGGCTGCAATGGTGGCCAAATGGATTATGCTCTCCAGTATGTGAAGGACAATGGAGGCCTGGACTCAGAGCTGTTCTATTCATACCACGCGTGGTACACGGAGCTCTTTATCTTACCATTCCGGCTCTGCTTCTGAAATATGAACACTTTAAAAAAAAATGCCATATTTCGAATTCACGATTTACCTTGTAGAATCTATGCCTGCAAACTAAGGTATTAAAATTTATTACCTTGCATGGTTTTCTGATTAGATGGTTACCACGTAGCTGTTGTTACTTTTGTGTTATGTGGAGATATACATACTATTCTATATATAGTTCGAATTTCTCCAAAATGAATAACGTCTTATGACCAGGTGAGACCGAGAGTGTCTCATTAAATGGACACCAGCTAATTTTTGAATTTTAAAG
>NW_024346389.1:0-671 GCF_902729225.1 Pteropus medius | reverse complement strand
CAGAGCCATGAGCCCGATAGCCCGAGCTGCTTATTCCCTCAAGGCATTTGCTAATCATTCCTAAGTGACAGAGGAAGAGAAACTCAGCCAAAGCCACAGCCACGAAGACAAATGGAAACTCTTAGTACAAGAGAACCATGTTTGAATAAAAAGCAAACCCTAACTAAACGTTACTTGCAAACATAAGGACACGGGAAAGGTCAAAGGGAAAGGGTGGGAAAGGATACAGGATGCGAACCCAAATCAAGAAAAGCAGCCTGGTAATTTTAACATTAGGTAAAGTAGGCTTTAAGGCAAGAAACTTTTCTAGAGAGAAAGAGGCAGTTTTCATAACGAAAGGGGCCATCTACTAGGAAGACGTAACAGTTCTAAATTAGTAGGCACTAATAATATAGTTTCGAAATACGTACAAAGCAAAGACTGACAAGCTAAAAGGACAAATAGCAAATTCACAGTCATAATTGGGGGATTTAAAGACACCTCTCTCAGTAACTGATCGAACAAAAAAAAAATCAGTAAGGGTGTACCGATTTATTGTGTTTGTTTATTGTGGGCAACACAATAAACATACCTGGCCTCGTTAAGAACAATCGTAGAATACCACATGTCCTTTTCAAGCGCACATAGAACATTTACCAACATCGCCTATTTCCTGGGCCATAAAGCCAATC
>NW_024346388.1:0-558 GCF_902729225.1 Pteropus medius | reverse complement strand
GAGCACAGGGGCCAGAGGCAAAATCAAGTCTCCTGATTCTAAAACCATCATGGTAAAGATGATAAACTGCCTCAAGGGAAGCAACTGAACAAAATAATTATAGCAAAGCAGGGTACATGCAACCAGAGATTAAGACCTCAGGAATCATAGAATCTAAGTAGGGTTTTGAGGGATGAATAGGAGTTCCCCAGGGGGATAAGTGAACGAAGGGCATTCCAGGCGGAGGGAACGTATACTAAAGCACAGAAGGGAGAACCTACCTGGTGCTTCAAAAATGATAAGCCTGATGCTGCAGGGTAATTTGGAGAAGGGACAGAGTCAGCAGGAGCCCAAGAGGGAGCCGGGCCCTGAGGGTCTTCGCTCACTGAGTGAAGCTTATGCTGCAGCTTCTCATCCTGCAGATGAGGAAATAAAGAGCTGAGGTCCAAGCAGGCCGGGCCTTGGCTTTCGTGGGACCTAGAGCAAGTGTACAAATGGGGGTCCATGTACATTTACAAGGACATTTACACTAGACGTTTACAAGTTAGCGATCTGACTAGAAAACTGCTAACTGAAAAC
>NW_024346387.1:0-1857 GCF_902729225.1 Pteropus medius | reverse complement strand
ATAATGCTTTGCTGATAAGTTGAGTGCCTGATACAGGTGTCTGCTGTCTTTTGAATTATTGAAAGAAATCAACTTTGTTCATGTCACCTAAGGGAAAAATGTACTTATAATTTTTCCTTACTCCCTACCTCTCGCTTTGCAAAGATTAGATTCTTTAGCTGATAATACGGCACAACTAAATAGTGAATATTATTATGTAAGGTCATTTTTAAAACACACACACATATGCTCTAATGCGCTTACTCCTACTGAAATTGGGTCTGTGGGAAATTATTTTGCAGGGAATAACCTGGCCTGCAATCTTATGGGGCATAAATTCCCAGACATTTAAGTAGCAGACCTAATTACAAACGCATTCCCTGAATAGAGTTGAAAGCTGACTTCTAAAATTAATATCAAATTTTATAAGAATGAATTAACATTGATATTGTGAACCATTTATATTCCATGAAAGAGTTTTATTAGATTGCAATGCAGTATGGTTATGAAAACTAATATAAGATTACACTACAAGAGTCACACAAATATCTTGAGAAAAGTTATTCTCAATATAAAAACCAGTAAACAAAGATTTTAACTATGTGTACACATATTGTTAGCCAGGAATGATTCTTTCCTAATGATGTTTCTGTCCTGCGAAGTCAGCTCTGTTAATGTCACTTTAGGTCCGTCTGCTTATTCATCTAGCTTCTGTAGAAATGTGTCTTATTTGATTGTCAACTTTGAGAAGGATAAGTGAACCTGCTTGATTTAGCTCTTTCTTCCTGTGCGGAATGAGCCTGTGTGTTAAGTTCTAAATCTCGACTACCCAGACTGCTTACAACACCAGAGGTATGCCTGAGTCTAGCGCTGCTCCACCAAGCGTGCCATGTCCTGCAGCCCACAATCTCTCAGTAACAGGAGGTATTTGGATCTCTGACTTTTCTGATTTGCTCTACTTATCAACTTGTTCTGAGTGTGCAATAAGGGTGCAATATTTATTGTGGAGGGGCCTTTGGAGATCCCAAAATTTGTTTTCTTCACTAAGAATATTGAGAAATAAAAATAAAAGGTAAAATTTTAAGGCAGAAAATTTTGGGAGATTTTTATGCATTTAAGGGCCGTAACTGTAGGTCTTAGACTTTAGTGTGGGGAAGAAATGTATTAGTTATAGAAACTTATTTTAGAATAAACATATCTTTTATACTTTTGACTTTGAACTTCTGTAGCTTGGGAAAGAAGTTCTAGGTGTCATGAGCTATTTTGAACTTGACAGGTGACTTATTGAGAAAAAAAGACACAACCCTTCAGCTGTGCTGAAGGCCACGGGCAGACTGCTTTAGCTGACATCACAGGCCTAGCTTTCCCTCAACTGAGGCAAAGATCCTTTTGTAGAGAAGTTGTCCAAGTGTTTTAGGCATTGGCGATCAGAGACTATTGGCCACTGTTAAACTGCAGAGCAGCTCAGTTCTGCATATGAACAGAGCACCAGAGGTGCTTCCAAGCCTAGTTGGGTAATCTAGATCGGGTATTCCAGGTGCTACACCTCTTGAGGATCAAGGAGGTTGCTGTGGAGGGACTGGCTGACCTTGAATTCATGGCAATTATGCCAACTTCCAGCAGTCACTCTTCCATCCTAGAGTCTCAAATTGGCTCTGTTAATATCATAAGTTCTAACCCTGACTTGATATCCGAATCCAAATTGTGGCTTCGCCATAGACTTATGTTAGATTTAATGAACGAGTAAAAATGTGAGCCCTTATCAGAAAGAAGCTGCCATCCCCTTATGCTAGAAAATAAACTGAATGATATTACAAACCCAAAGACTTAGAAGGAAACAACACTGCCCTATGCCTGGAACTGTGTGCCTCTAATGAT
>NW_024346386.1:0-1676 GCF_902729225.1 Pteropus medius | reverse complement strand
GTGCCGGAGGCGAGGCCTTTGTCACAGGCTGGTCGCGCGGGGCCAGAGGCTCATTGCAGCGCACGGAACAGACTGTCCAGCCTGGAAACTGATTCTTTTAGAGAAAATCACTTTTCACAAATAGCAGTTGCAGGCAGACGAGGCCGTGGGGCGGCCCCGGCCATTTCTTCACCCTCGTCGGAGGCGGCTTTCGGCGGCAGTTAGGGGGCGGACGCCACAGTGCGGCGTGTGCTTTTGACGGCGGCCGGGGGTCCGGGAGGTGGCCATAGGACTCTCGCCAAAGGGGAGCTACATCCCTCAGACGCCGAGCCGAGAGGAGCATCGCTCGAAGGCTCGCCTGTGAAACGAGCAGGCGGACGCCACCTGCCCCTTCCCCCGAGTCCGTCCTACCTCCCGAGGCCATCCTGACCCGGGCGAGGACACGCGCTAACCCAGCCGGGCAGGGGGGCACGGTCCGTGTCCGGCGGCTCTGCGGCCCATCGTGGGTGAGTTCGCTCCTCTGTGGCCGCCCCGCTGGGCCCAGGTGAGCCCCCGACCTCGCGCACAGGCTCCTATTATCCCACAGGCCCTGTGCGACCATCGTCCTTACTATGAGGCTCGGACCGCCGAAGGTCAGGGAGCGCCCTACCCGTCTCTGCTTCCTGGGCAGCCAGGGGTGCCCCACACGGAGCCAGGCAGGCAGGGCGTCGGGCTGGGGCGCTGGGCTCCCGTCCCGTGCTTGGCCGCCTGCCGCGCCCGGCGGGTGTGAAGTCCCTTACACGCACCCCGTCCCCTGTGCTGACTCCCAGAGGGGAACAGGACATCGCGGCTCAGAGGACAGACGCCGGAGCTGGGCCGCCCGGGTTCGAGGCCCGGCTCTGTGGCTCCCTTGCCATGGGACCTTGGGCGAGTCGCTACTCCGCGTTCTCCTCTAGAAAAAGGAGAGAATTAACTCTGACGCGGCAGCGGTGCTGGAAGCCGGGCTGGGCGTGTGGCGGGCTAGAACCGGGTCCGCTCGGTCGTGAGCTCCGCCCAAGCGTCTTCCGCGAAATGGGCCGACCACGGCTACTGGCAAGCTCTGCCTCGGTCCTGCCGGGGAGGAAAGGACGTTCTGTGACACTTGGGTGGCCGAGCTCCCGCCTCGTGCCCAGAGCAGATGCAATCGATGGTCCGCAGACAGCTTTCCCTCCCTAAGCCTCTAAAAGAGCTCACAGTCCTTCTCAATGACGCGCAAGGAAAGAACCACCGAGCAGCCGTCACGGGTCCCCAGAGCCGAGATCTCTGCACCGTCCCGGGTGTGGGGAGCCCTGCTCTCGACACCAGCTGAGAAGCTGGCAAAGACTCGCGACGCCCCACGGGCCCAGGACACGCTGCCTGCACGGAGGACCTGCCGGGAAGGTCAGAGCGCACTCCTCCGGGTCCCTGCGTCTGGGACCGGGCACGGCGTGGCAGGGGAACCGCCCGCCGCCAGCCGCACTGTCTACACCACGGCCACACCCCTTTCTCAGACAGCTTCCCGGGAGTCTGTCCCGTGCGTCCAGACTGACTCTGTCCTCTAAAATGACAGCCTAACGTCCTCTGCTCTAACTTGCTCCAGGAGGGTGGACTTCCCTAGACTGGCACCCCTGTCCCACTGGAAGGAACGTGCCATCTGAGCTAAGCAGTGGGAGGCTCAGCGGTGGGGGAGGGGGCTCCTG
>NW_024346385.1:0-599 GCF_902729225.1 Pteropus medius | reverse complement strand
GCAGACACCTCCCTCTCCCTCACCTTTCTGCCTGGGATGGTCGTAATGGTCCCCGTGGACGCATTCAAAATGAAGAAATGAAAGGTTCAAAGAGCTGATCGCGAAGCTCCTGAGGCACGGAGGCCGAATTCAGACACACAGCTGTCTGCAGTGTCTCCCAACTGAACTCTTTCCAGCGGGTGACGGCCGCCATGGACGGAGGGGCCAATGCATTCCTGGGTACGCTGTCTGTGGGTGGCCCTGAACCCTGCAAGAGCATACAGAGACGAATGAGACGTAGTTTGTACCTCTAGGAGCTCAAAGTGTCAGTGAGTGCTCCTCCAACTTCGGTAACCCCGTCTCCGCAGAAGACCGAGCATCGCCCACAGAGCCCCAAGGCCCCGGGAGGGCTGTGCATTGGACGCAAGTGAGCCTTTTTTCGGAAGTCTGCGATTCTGGCTCAAAATAGACGTCACCAGAGAGCTTTTTGCCAAAGCTACCATATACATATATATATATGCATATATATATGTATATGGTGGATTTTCGAAGGAAACCTGCTTGGACCCCTGGTCTACCACAGAAGACAGGCCGCTCCTAGCACCTCCACCTCCCCGCAG
>NW_024346384.1:0-8292 GCF_902729225.1 Pteropus medius | reverse complement strand
TAAACCTAACCCTAAACCTAAACCTAACCCTAAACCTAAACCTAACACCTTATCCTAACCATAAACCTAACCGTAATCCTAACTTTAACTCTAAAACTAACCCTAAATCTAACCTTAACCCTAACACTAACCCTGACACTAACACTATCCTACCTCTTATTCTAACCTAAACCTAAACCTCACTCTCACCCTAACCATAACCCTAACCCTCACACTCAACTTAACCCTAACCTAATACTGAACCTCACCTTCATCCTCACTCCAACCGTAATTCTAAACCTAACCCTAAAACTAACACTAACCCTTAGCCCTTACTCTAACCCGAACCTAAACTTAACATGAACCTTAACCCTAAAACTAAACCTAAACCTAGTTAACACAACCCTTTACCCAACCATATAACTTAACCCCAAGACTAACCATAACCCTGAACCAATCACTTACTCTAAAGCTCACCCTCACTCTAACCCTGAAACTAACCCCAACCCAAATCGTAAACTTAACCCTATCATAACCCTAAGCCTAATATTGACCTAATCATAAACCTCACACTCACCCACACTCTAAATCTAAATCTAACTTTAACCTTAAGCTTAACCGTAACCTAACACTAAACCTGACTCTAACCCTAACCCTAAACCAAACTTAAACCCAAAGCAAAACCTAACCCTAAAACTTACCCTAATTCTAAACCAAACCTAACGCTAAAGCTAACGCTAAGCCCTAACCCTAACCCTAACACTAATCCGAATTATAATACAACACAATACCTAACACTATACCTAACCCCAACATTAACCCTAACCCTCAAGCAAACACTCAGTCTGAACTTCACCATCACTGTAACCCAAAACATTGCAGTAAACCTAACCCAAACCTCAATCTTAATCTTAAAACTAACCTAATATTAATTCTAATCATAAAACCTAAATTTACTCCAACATGAAAACTAACGCGAAACCTAATCCTTACACTAACACTAACCTAACCGTATCCGTAAACATAATCCTAATTCTAAACATAACCTAACCCTAACACTAACCCTACCTAATTCTTAACCTCATCCTAAAGCTAAACTAATTATAACTCTAAACCAACACTAATCCTAACCCTAAACCTAACACAAACCCTAAACCTAACACCTTACCATATCAATAAGTCTAAACTTAAACCTCACCCTATCTCTAACCCTAACTCTAACACTAAACCTAAAATAACCCTATCCTCACCCTAGGTAACGCTAACACTAACACTAAACCTAATGGTAAACTTAATACTAACCTTAACCCCTACCCTAACATAACCACACCTAAACCTTACCCTAAAATAATTTAACCGTAACCCTAATCTAAACCTAACCCTTCCCCTAACTGTAACCCTAATTTAAACCTAACCCTTACCCTACCAATATCCCTAAACCTAACATTAACCATAACCCTAACCCGAACCTTAAACCTAAAACCAAACCTCAAGCTAACACTAACCCTATCCCTAAACCAAATCCTTACCTTAATCGTCACCCTCACACTTACCCTAACACTAACCTTATCCTAACAATAAACATAACTATAACACTAACCATGAATAAAAACTAACACAAATCCTATCACTAACCTCAACCCTAACCTAAACCAAACCCTATCGCTATCGCTAACCATAACAAAAACATAACCTTAAACCTAACCTGTCACCCTAACCCTAACCTAAAACTAACTATGACCGTAACCCTAATTATAAACATAAAGCTAACCCTTACCCTAACCATACCCAAACCTAAGCCTAACCTAACTCTAAACAAACCTCTAACCCTATGCCAAACCTCTAACCATAACCTTAACAGTAACGTAAACCAATAGAAGAGACAAATTGTAGGCTGCACTTCAGGATACGGATATCACGCATTCAAATGCTAGTTTCCTTTGTATGTGCTGCATACTTTCTACAAAGTTTAGAGAGTTTCTATCTCTTCTTAATGGCAAATGGTGAACCGTAGTACGAAAACATCATACCACATTGTTCCTCGCTGCAGTCTCTTTGTCTTTTCAGCATATACCCTCTCTTCCAAAACACAGAAGACTGATTCCGCTTTGTATGAATTTCTACAATGAAAACGCCCTGGTTTCAAGGATTAATTTCACACTTTGTAGCTTTTAGAAGATTCTCAATTTGATTCAGGAAGTACAATTATCAAGTCGCTTCTTAGAACAATACTGCAGCCCATTCAACATACCTGTATATCACTTAGTGGAAAGGATGAGTACAGAGCAATGTTTCTATACAGAAGATTACAGAGCGGATGCACGTCTTTCCAAAGCCTTTGCCTCAAGTATTATTCATCAGCGTGGTCAAACTTCTGAATTAAGTACATTTACATCCCTGCCTTCATGCTTCAAAGGTGGTCAGTGTCTGTCTAAAATCTTTGGAGACGGTTTTGATTTCCACATGGAGTAGCAAACATATGGTGTTCATGTATGGAAATTTGCTTCTGAGGACACAGATTCCTACCAAATCCTCCCAGAAAGATTTCCCTTCAAATTACCCTTTGACACTACAGGCTACACACTGGTATTCTGATTTTTTTGGCACAGAAGAAAGACTGTATACGAAAGCTCTATGTGTGCCGCTATTCGCAACTACAAACAAGCTGCCACTGTATTACTACCTGCTCGTGCATTCTAGCCAGACACCAACGTCAAGAACATAAACATCAAGATATTTCCCACCAGCTACTTGGAACTAAAAAGAAGACATGTCAAAAGAGATCTACAGTTATGTCACACCGAGAGTGAGCATCACTCATGTCAAAAACAACGTTGCTAAGAACTTGCTCAAAGTAAAAAATGTATTACCCAAATGACAGTTAAGAACTGTTTTTCCTTTATGTACATTGTTAGCATCCTGACAGACTTCAAAGAATACGCCAGTACAACAACCAAATCTTTGACTGAAATTCTGCAAGACAGAAAGAAGGCATTCAAAAGAGAGTTTCCTTGAATGTGCTGCAGACTTTATCTACAATTGATAGTATTTCTCTCTGTTCTTAATGGCAACATGTGAACCAAAGTATTGAAACCCCCACCATGCCATATTGTTAATCGTTGCAGTCTAATGTCTTTCCAGCATATACGGTTACCTCTAAAAATGGATCCTTAATCCGCTCATGAGAATTTCCACAATGAAAACTGCCAGGATTCCAGCATTATTTACACACTTTGTACTTGTTGGAAGATTTCAACTTTGCTTCAGAAACTACGCTTTGCAAGTCGCTATTTAGAACAAGACTGCAACCCATTCAAAATACCAGTATATCACTTAGAATAAAGGATGAATATGGAACACAGTTTCTAAACAGAAGCTTCTAGAGTGAAAGCGGTGCTTTTCAAAGCCTTTGCCTCAAACATGATTCAGAGTGATCTATACTCTGTAATAAGCATATTTGGATATAGCATACATGCTCCAAATTTGTTCTTTGTCCTCTCATCAACCTTGGGAGACGGTTTCAATTTCCACATGCAATACAAAAGATTTGGGATTCGTATATGCAACGCAATTCCGAGAATACAGATTTCAAGTACATTCTCACCAGAGTGATTTCTCTTCAAATTCACCTTAGACACTGCACATCACATACGGTGTCTTTCTGTTTTCCTGGGCAAAGATACACTGTATCGGAAAACTGGGAGTCTGCCACTAGTACAAACTATAAAGAAACTGCCACTGTATTACCACATGCTCGTACACTGTAGGCAGACGACAAGCTCAAGAGCATGATGTCAAGACAATTTCCCACCGGCTCTTTGGTACTGAAAACTGCACACGTCCAAACAGATCTAAAGTTATGTCAGACTGGGATTGAGCAACAATCATTTCAAAACCAACGGGGCTAAGATCAGACTCAAATCGCAAATGTATAACCCGATTGACGAGCAAGAATGGCAATTTCTTTCTGTACTTTATTAGAGGGTCGACTGATTTCACAAAATATAACAATAGAAGGGACAAATTGTTGACTGCACTTCTGGATATGGAAATCAGGCATTCAAATGCTAGTACCCTTTGTACGTGCTGCACACTTTCTACAAAGTTTACAGTGTTTCTATCTCTTCTTAATGGCAAACGGTGAACTGAAGTATGAAAACATCATACCACATTGTTCCTCGCTGCAGTCTCATGTCTTTTCAGCATATACCCTCTCTTCCAAAACACGGAAGCCTGAACCCGCTTCATAAGAATTTCAACAATGAAATCTCCCCGGTTTCCAGGATTAATTTCACACTTTGTAGTTTTTCGAAGATTTTCACTTTGAATCAGGAAGTACAATTGTCAAGTCGCTTCTTAGAACAATACTGCAGCCCATTCAACATACCTGTATATCACCTAGTGAAAAGGATGAGTATAGAGCAGCATTTCTAAACAGAAGCTAACAGAGTGAATGTGCATCTTTCCAAAGCCTTAGCCTCAAGTATTATTCGTCAGCGTGGTCAAACTTCTGAATTAAGTACACATACATCCCTGTCTTCATGCTTCAAAGCTGGAGAGTGTCCGTCTAAAATCTTTGGAGATGGTTTCAATTTCCACGTGGAGTAGCAAACATATGGTGTTCATCTATAGAATTGCGCTCCTGAGGACACAGATTCCTACCACAGACTCCCCAGAATGATCGCCCTTCAAATTACTCAACACTACAGGCCACATTGTGGCATTCTGATTGTTTTGGCACATGAGAAAGACTGTATACAAAAGCTATATGTGTGCCACTATTCCCAACTACAAACAATCTGCCACTGTATTATTACCTATGCATGCTTTCTAAGCAAACGCCAATGTAAAGACCATTAAGTTCAAGACTGTTTCCCACCAGCTACTTGGAACTGAAAAGAGGACACATCAAAATAGATGTAGAGTTATGTCACACCGAGAGCAGCATTTCTAACCCAAACCTTGAAACTAATGCTAAACCTAACCCTAACCCTAACCCTAACCTTAACCCTAACATAAACCTAACCCTAATCCTAACCATAACCATAATCCTACCCCAAAAGTAATCCTTGCCCGAACCCTATCGGTAACCCTAATCATAAACCCTAAGCATAACACTAACAAGATCTCTGAATCTAACCCTGATCCTAACCATAAACCTAAAGCTACTCCTAAACATAATTCTAACACTAATCATAAATTTTACACTAACAATAACCCTAACACTAACACCTATCCGTAAAACTAATCTTAAAAGTAAAGTAACCAAAACCCTAATCGTAACCCTAACCCTAACATTAACCCTAACCCTGATCTTAACCCTAAAACTAAAGCTAAATCTAACCCAATTCTAACCCTAACCCTAAATATTATACTAACAATAGCATTAACCCTAACTGGTTTCCCTTATGCTAACCCTAAACTATAGCTAAGCTTAATTCTAACACTAAGCCTATCCCTACCCATAACCATAACCTAAACCTAACCTTAACCTTAACACTTACCATAAACCTAAACCTAAACTAAACCTGACCCAAACCCTAACGGTAACCCTAACCCTAACTGAACCCTAAACCTATCCCTGAGCCTAACACAAATCCTAAATCTAACTTCTTATCCCAACCCTCACCCTTAACCTAATCCTAACCCTAACTCTAACCAAGGTCCTAATTCTAAAAGAAGATAATCCTAACTCTAATTCTAACCCTAACACTAACACTAACCCTAACTCTGAATTTTACACTAACAATGACCCCAAACCGAACACTTAACCGTAAACCTAATCTTAACTATAATTTTAACTGTAAAATAACCCTATCACTAACCATAACACTAAACCTAAAGATAACTCTAACCCTAAGAATAACACTAACACTAATCCTAAACTTACCCCTAACACTAAACTTAAGCGAAACCGTAACCACTAACAGAAACCGTAACCCAATCACTCACACCTTACCTTAATGCTAACCCTATCCCTAATAATAAACCCTGACCCTAATCCTAACATTAACACTAACCCATTAATTCTAATCCTAAAACTAAAGCTAAACCTAACCCTAAATTTAACTCTAACCGTAACACTATCCCTAAATCTGAACCTAACCTAAAAAAGAAGATAATCCCAATCCTAATCTAAATCTAACCTTAAATTTTACTCCAGCAATAAACTTAACCCTAACACTAACCCTAACCCTGATACTAACCTTAACACTAAAGATTATGCTATCCCTAATTCTAAACCTAACCCTAAATTTTACACTAATAATAACTCGAAACCTAACTCCTTACCCTAACCCTGATCCTAACCTTAAAACTAAAGATTATGATAATCCTAATTCTAAACCTAAAACTAACACGAATCCTAACCATGTTTCTAACCTGAATACTAAAGCTAATCCTAAACCTGAATCTAAACATAACCCTGAATTTGACACTAACAATAATCCTAAACATAAACTGTTACCCTAAACTGAACCCTAAACTTAAAGACAACACTAACCCTAAGACTAACCCTATCCCTAACCCTAACCCAAACCCTAACCGGAACCTTAAACCTATCCTAAACCTAACAGTAATCCTAACACTAACCATAAAGCTACACCTAAAATAAACTTTACCTGAAACCTCACGGTAACACCAACCCTAATCTTATGCTAAAACTGACCCTAATTCTAACGCTAACCCTTACCCTAATCCTAAAACCTAACCGTAACCCTAATCCCATCACACACCATAACCGTGATCCTACCCCTAAAACTAAAGCTAATCGTAACTCTAATTCTAAACCTAAATATAAATATTACACCAACAATAACCCTAAGCCTAACACCTTCCTCTAAACCTAATCCAAAACAAAAGCTACCCAAGCCTTATAGTAATCCTAACCCTAACACTGAGCCAAATCCTGATGTAAACCCTAAAAAAAAGCTAAATCTAACCCAATTCTAACCCTAAACCTAAATTTTACACTAATAATAACTATAACTGTAAGCCCTTCCCATGAACATAATCCTAACCCTAAATTAACTCTAAAACTAACTCTAACCATAACCCTAACTCTAAAACTAACCTAAAACTAATGGTAACCCTAAGCCTAAACGTATCTCTAACACTAAGACTTATCCTAACTCAAACCTCTTACCCTAACCCTAAACGTAACCCAAACCATAACTCTAACCCTAAAATGAACGCCGTACCCTAACTCTAACCATAACCCTACCTCTAAAACTAAAGCCTAACAGTAAAACTAACCCTAATCCTAACCCTAAAATTAATGCTAATCCTAATCCAAATTCTAACCCTAACTCTAACAGTAACTCTTAACCTAAATTTTAATCTAACAATAACCTTAACTCTAACCCTAGACCCTTAACCTAAAAATAACCCTAAAATTAACTTTAACTCTAAAATTAACCCTAACCCTAACCTTAACCCTAACATTAACCCAGTCTTCAATCTAACCCTAAACTGAGGTAATCATAACACTAATTCTAACCCTACACCTAAAATTAATGATAACCCTGATCCTAACCCTAATATTAAAGCTAACCCTAAATTTAATTCCAGACACAAACCTAAGTTATACACTAACAATAACACCTACATTAACCCCTTACCTTAACCATAACCCTAAACCTAATGCTAACCATAAGTCTAACACTAACTTTAACCCCAGCCCTAATCCTAACCAAACCTAACCCTATCCCTAATCCTACCTTAAACCTAAACCCAACCCTAACACTAACTTACTTTAAAACTAACCCTAACCCTAAACTAACCCTAACCCAAACACTAATACTAAGTCTAAACTCTTACCCTATCCCTGACAATAAGCCTCATCCACACCATAACATAGCCTAACCCTAACCCTAAACCTAACACTAACCCTAACATAAAACCTAACCATAACCCGAAACCAAACCCTAATCCTGATCCTACCCTTAAAATTAAGTCAGTCCTAATCCCAATTGTAACTGTACACCTAACAATAACCCTCATCCTAAATTGTAAACTACCAATATCCTTAATCCTAACCCGTTAACATAAAGTAACCCTAACACTAAATTTAACTCTAAAACTATCACTGACCCTTACCTAATGTTAACATTAACCATTTCCCTGATCCTAACCCTAAAACGAAAGCTAATCGAAATCCTAATTGTAACTCTAATCCTAACACTAAACTTAACCCTGAACCTATGCCTAAATGAAAGCTTATCTTAACTATATTTCTAACCCTTACCATAAGTTTTAAACAAACAATAACCCTAAATTTAACTCTAACCCTAACACTAAACTTAACCCTAACAG
>NW_024346383.1:0-491 GCF_902729225.1 Pteropus medius | reverse complement strand
CGAATGACTACGATCGGATTAGACGGGCTTTGCTTCAGGGTCTGCCACCGGACGGGATGACTCGAGAACAGGAAATCCCCCTTCCAGTGAGCCGAAGCTCCTCCCGGCTGAGCTTTAGGAAAAGGTGCGTGTCCTTCCCCGCAGAGGACACCAAAGGCTCCCTTCCGGGATGTTTCGGGGACCAACAGACCCCTGGTTCTGACGCGTCTGGCCGCGGTGCACTCCAGGTGGGGTGCTGTCTGCGTAGACCAGGGCCTCACCCCCGGAAACCCTCTGCCTGGTCCAGAATACCCATTTCTCAGACGGCTCAGATGACACCTCGCCGAGGGGGCGCAAGGAAGGCTGGCCGGCATCCCGGCCAGTTCTGCCCGTCTGAACCCACTCGAGGAGGATCCGCCATGAAAGGGCCTCGGCCACCCCCTCTGCAGACGCGGCGGGCGAGCTGATGGGCCCACGGCGACCATGTGTTTCTGCGTTCACCGTTTTTTTTT
>NW_024346382.1:0-545 GCF_902729225.1 Pteropus medius | reverse complement strand
TTCCCAGAGGCGTCCCTTCTGGATGTTTTACAACTCCTCTCGCTGAGAAGTTCTTCCCTGAGTCTGATTCTGATTCTATGTAAACCTCTGAGAGATGCTTGTGTTGAGTCGAGTTGAGTGAGTGGAGGTGAGTGAGGTGAGTTGAATCTAAACATCCTGGTGTTGCCACCAATGACTAAATTTCATCAACACCCAGGGGAAACTGCAGAGCGGGCTATGTGTTTTCTCTCTGGACTCATTCAGAACCTGACAATTACAGAGCTCAGCTCCCTTTCTAGCTCCTTTCCTCTCTTTCATCCTCTATCCTGAAGGACAGGATTCTTATGTGTCCTGTGGCCTCCTGATTTACTTGGGGATGTCAGTGGCCTCGATATTATCTGACCTCCACTATCACCATCATCTAGAAGTTTTCTTTGCTTGTCAGAATGAATAAGTTACAAGATTGGGTTGTTCGGCTTTGTTTTGGGTTAGCTGTGAGCAAACAGGGCTGGGCCAGTGCAAGGCAAAAGGATTCTAGGGTACCCCTGGATGACAACTCCTAGAAG
>NW_024346381.1:0-325 GCF_902729225.1 Pteropus medius | reverse complement strand
ATATATATATATATATATATATATATATATATATATATATATATATATATATATTTATTTATTTGCCTGTGTAGGTACTCAGAACTATAAATATTTCTATATGTAACCATCTGTATCTATAATAAGCTAAACACGAGTTCATACTGTCTATAACTTTATTCCATTACTGCATTGATTATTCTAGCCTCTTCTCCTTGCTTACCTGTAAACTCCACCTCAAATTGGAATAAATCTGGCTGCCATCATTTGCCATCCATTTACTTAATTGTTCAGTTCCAGTGCATCTGTATGGTAGTATCAGAATCGCTACCCACATCACTGTGGG
>NW_024346380.1:0-1009 GCF_902729225.1 Pteropus medius | reverse complement strand
TCCTAAGTCTGACCACATCCTTCTCCCCGTGAAAACCCTCCAGCGTTCCCCACCATCCTCGGAACAAGGTGACGCCCCAGCCTGGCACTCCATGCCCTCACCCCTGGGCACACCCCCTCCACCCCTGCCCTCGTCCCTCTGCACACTGCAGCTCGTCATGTTCTCAGAGTCCCAGGCACAGTGGGGCACGCTCGCCCGAGTGCCACCTCGCCACCTGCAACGTCCTTCCCAGCCCCCTAGGTCTCAGTGTATGCCACACCTGCCCCGCAAAGCCTTCCCCGGCAGGACGAGCCACCTCCTCTCCGCTGGGCTGCAGTGCCCCGCGTATGGTGCGAAGTGAGCTCATCACGGTGCGTTTATGTGTTTACGTGCCGGAGTCTCCTCTCGCGAGGCGGGCAGACATCTGAGCAGGCCAAGGCTCTAAGTCAGACAGGCCAATCCCGTGTCTGCCACTTGCCCGGTGTCTGACCTTGACCACATTACTCGATGCTGTGATCTGAATGCTCGTGTGCCCGCATCACTCCTAAGTTGAAACCTGACGCCCCGTGTGATGGCGTTCGGAGGTGGGGCCTTCGGGAGGTGCTCGGGTCACGTGGGACTCATGCTCTTACATAAGAGACCTCGCCAGGCTCCCTCTCCCCTCCCCCCACGTGACGACACACTGAGAAGTCGGCGCCTGCAACCCAGGAGCTGCCTTCATCGGTGCCATGCTGGCTGGCACTCTGGCCTTGGGCTTCCAGCCCCTGGAATTAGGAGATGTAAATTCCTGTTGTTTATACGCCATTTAGTCTCCGGTGTTTGTTATGGCAGCCTGCACGGGTTAGGACACTAAAACCCTCTAAGCCCAGTGACTTCATTTAAAAACAAAAGAGAGAACGCAGTAGTACCGCCTCACTGTGAACGATCGTAAGGATCAAAGAAGGGATCTTATGTAACACACAGCACCGCGCTAAGCAGACACTCGGTAAACGCTCGTCACTCGGTCAGGTACCAAGGCTGGCATCGCGAG
>NW_024346379.1:0-399 GCF_902729225.1 Pteropus medius | reverse complement strand
TCGGAGAAGACGTTGGGAAAAAGCCTTTCCTTACCCACGGCCCTGAACGTACACATGGTCCTCATTGCTTACGCGGGTTCCAATGCTGCGGCAGCTTCCTCTGTCATCGCAAATCTGTTTCTCGGCACTATTCCCTCACATCGTTTGCTTGGCGGTTTCTGGTGCGGCACCAGGAGAGCACATTGACTGCAGTGGCCCAGGTAGGAACCGTGAAGGGAATTGTTCCTTTCTGAACCTGCAACCTGTCTTCTTACCTGTTCGATGTCAAACGAACAGTTCATATGCCTGGGATCTCATACTGAAATCGCCTGACTTGTGTCAAGAAGGTTCCGTGGAAGCCTTAGCACACTAGTCAAGCCTTAGAACTGCCTCCAACGCTGGCCTTTGCATCAAGTTACG
>NW_024346378.1:0-38020 GCF_902729225.1 Pteropus medius | reverse complement strand
GCAGAGTGACAATAAACAAGTTTTATTTTTAAATGGGTCAATGCAAGTGATCTTTACCAGTATTAACGAATTGCAAAATACAGTTCAGTTATTTCTGGTTTTTGATTTTTCTGTTTAAAAATGCATACATATTACATTTTCACCTCTAAAGATCAGGCTGTTATCTTCGTACGAGACTCATGAAGTAGCTCTTCACTATATATCTGTTCAGATGAACATAATATATTTGATCTGAACCCAACCCCACGGCGCACACAAATATGTCATATTTTCTAATGTGGCTGTTTTTATGTATGATAAAAATGAGAATCAAAATGGAAGACAATATTTGAGCATAAAATCTATGTAAATCCTGTGACAAATTCTTACAATATATACACGACTGCAACCCTGATCTTGGCCATCTTCATCTTCTATATAGATCGTTGCAATAACTTCCTATCTGGTCTACCTGCTTTCACTCTAGTTCACACTAAAGTATATTGTGTTGTTATTCATATTTCTTTCCAGACATTTTACTCCCTGCTAACAGTGTAAGAGAACACAATATATATGATTAGTGATTATGGAAGATTAAATGATATGGTTGTAAATTATTGAGTCTCTAAAAAAAGCCAAGTGTTCTACGTAGAGGGATCTATACTTGGAGATGAATGTTCACCAGAAAGTAAAGAAGACAAATACTAGGGAATCAAGGTGTTTCTGAAGGAAAAGATGTCAAATTATGGAATAAATAATACAACATAATATAATAAGGGTCAAAATAGAAATTACATTGGGAGGATATGAGAGTATTACATTAGAAAGTTTTAACTTTGCATGCGAAAATAATAGGTCACCTTTAGGGATATACCAGTGTAGTCTAATAGATAAACAGTAGTTTGATAGACATAGTGAGCGGTCTGGAGGGTCCAAAATTTTCCGTACATCCTGAAGAATATAGAGCAGCACCTTATATAGTTATATAACAAGAGAAACATAAATTCATTTCTTCTTATGTAAATACCTGTACCTTAAATAAAAATTTTCTGCCCATGGTATGAATTGAGAAACTTATCAAATAAACAGTCTAGGTGATGCAGAACTCTAGATAACTTCCAAGTTACATTCTTTGAGATTAAGATAGCCAAAAATCGAGACAGAACCCAAATTCCATACAACAGAAATAAATGAACAAAATAAAGCTTGTTCAAATCAGCATTGACAATAAATGACTTAAACATAGGGAGAATCTAGATAAATCTTAATACTCTTACTGCAAGCAAAGACATCAGGATAAAAAACACATTCTGATGGACTATAAATGATCGATAGCTACAGAAATCTGATCCGTGGTTCCCTGGGGATGGAGTAGAGAAAGGACCGATTGGGAATTTACATGAGGAAATGTTCAGATACTGTGAATGTTCTCTGTCATCATTGTATAGAAGCTTTCATGAGTGTACACATTTTTCAAATCCTATTGCATTTGACATCTCATTAAATCTAGTTGAATATTTGTACTCAATTTTCTGTAAATTATGCTGTAGTAACATTGATAATTTAAAAATAAAAATTATAATGGTATTGCATAGAAACAATTGTCTAAAAATCCAAATAAAATACATAAATATTTACCATACATAATTGTTCTGTTATGCAAATATACTGATAGAACTTAATTCTAAATGTATGTATGTTACAACATACTGTAGTCCACTGTTAGTGACCAAAAGTTAGGACGGTGGCAGAGTTTGGCTTAATACTCTCTAAATATGTTTCTGTGTCTTTGACACACAGTGAACAACATCTTCTAGCCCTCTCACATCATTGTTAGACATGCAATTAGTTCCATCAATGACATGTGGATAGAAGTGATGTGTCTCTCCTTCTATGCTGTCTCTTAAGAGCACACTTCTTTCCTTATTTTGCATGTGTCTGTAATTCCCAGCTCACTGAATGCTGAAAATCTAAAAGGGGACCACAAAGTACAAACTAGGGAGCCATGGGATTCTGGAGTAAGAGGAACCAGAGTTTCATTAGCTTTGATGCAACATTGTTCTGTGAAATGTGTGTAAGATGCTTCTCTATTTTGTGCAGCCACTGATATAGCTGAGGAATCATTTTAGTTTTTACAAGTTTTTTCAGTGGTGGTGATATTTAATTAAATAAGAAAATATCCCAATTCTCCATTTTAACAAGGGATGAACAGTCATTTTGTTCCAGTCTAAAAGGAAGCGACACACTTTCTGGAAGTATATTACACATACCTTTCTCATGATGGAAGCCCCATAAGAATACCATATTAGCCATAATAAAGAGCACAGTGTGCCGATGTATGAGAGGCATGCTGTAGTAAAGAATAAGAGACTAAAAATTAAAAAAAAAAGAAAATGTGTTTAGAATCATAAATCAGATACTCAAAGAACATTGAAACAGAAAAAAAACAAATATAGTTACCAGTAGAATCATTGTGTATGATAATGTTAACTCCACACCTGATTCAAAGTAGCTGAAAAGGGAATAAGAGTTTAGCGAACAGTTTCTTTGTTTTCTGCCTTAAATATTCTTTTTTAAAATGCTTTTTTTGCAGTTTACATTTTGAATCAGCTAGAAATTTTCCCTGATGCCTGAGAAGGTGTCATAAAATGACTATATCATCCAATTGTTTTTCATCAACAGACACCACATGCTTTAATTTCCACAAAATTTAATCTATCCACAGAGGTCAGCTCATGAAAAGGACTCTCACCACTCAATGTGTTGAATGTTCATGCCATGTTCATTTGATACAACTTGTGACACATTTTTCTGAAAGTGAGGATGATCTGGATTTGGAATAATTATGGGAAGAAAATTAAGGAAGGGAAATCCACACCAATTATTATGAGTCTGAAATACAATTTGTAGAATGCTTTCTAACTTTCTTCTGAAAATATTACTACACAGTAATTGGTGTTTCTTCACCAAGGGACTCCCAATTAAGGGGTGCTTCATGCAAAGATAGGGTGAGGAGTAGTGTAAGCCACCTACAAAGAAAATAGTTTTAAAAAATAAATGCTGATGATTTCCAAAAAGTGCTGTGCTCAGGATTTTAATTGACACACAAGAGAAGATTCCCCCTGGTGAGCGTGGCTGCTTCCTATTTAAGAGCAGCCAATGTTTGACACCAGCAAGAATGTCATAGAATTACAGTGGCTCCTCAACACGACAGAAGAACTTAACAATTTTACAGGTTAATAAACACCTCCGCTCACCTAGACATCTTCATGCAAATCTATAAAGGTAAGCTGTAATTGTTTTGTTAGACTATTTTATTTAAAGATAAATCTTAATTTGAGGATCAAGATACAAAAAATAAAACAGAAAAGTAAGAAATCCTAGATTCCTTCTTGGAAAATGAGTTATCAGCTATGATAACTCACGTAGTTCCTTACTTTCTTCATTATAAATTACTGAAAAAGACCTAGGTCAAATGACGATAGAAAACACATTTATAATCACCATTATTCATTCAAGTAATAGTGAGAACTTGTACTAACTAAAATAGGGAAATGTAAAAGACTATTTGTCTGAGTTATTAACCAAAGTATTAATGAAAAAATATCAAGTGTTGGTGCTAATAGGTAAAGATGTGTGTAGCAGAGTGATGAGATAGGAAACATAAACTTTGTTGTATATTTTGGAAAGTTAAAGAACAAATATTAATAAAGTATAGTGGAAATAGTCAAGCAGTATTGACTGCCTGAAATTAAATGGAATTAATATGAAGTGAAATAAAATTGTGTGTGTGTGTGTGTGTGTGTTTAAGTTTAATTCATAGACACCAAGCATTTGTATACTCAGAGAAAATATAATCGGACTTAATCAAGTTTACGCTTTAGGCAAAGTTATATGGGGCAACATGAGAAAGGGAATTGAATTTAGTTCAATGGAATTACGTGACATTAGAATCTTACCTAGGAAGGGAGGGAAATGTAAAAAAGTATTGGGATGAGTTGGTCATATTTATTGATTGAGTTAAAAGTTAAATGATATTTATCATATACTCTATGGGGATGTTAATAAGGAAAGTTATTGAGCAGTATGCTGGGATTATAGGTGTCCATATTTAACGTGAGTGCAGAGAGAGGTGCATAAAGTGGCATGATAATATTGCATATACTTATTGCCTCAGTAACAAAGGATTGCTCAAAGAAAATTGATTCTCATTAAACTATAAATGGAATGACTTAAAACACATTTTATATAAAACTTAAACAAAAGCTTTAGAGAAGCACTTTAAATTGAAAGAGGTAGAATAAATCAATCAATTCAGAAAGAAACTGTTGAATCCAGATAAATGCAATAGTAAAAGCGTATACCATAATTCTACTCTTTATGGGCATGAAGTAATTAGAAATTACTTCTAAATGATATGCTCTAAATAAGAATGCACACTTCTTATTTCTCTGGAATTATTACCTCAAAGAATAAAAACGTATATTCAGTTATATTTCTTTGATTGATCTCAAGTGCAAATCGATTTCTTTCAGAGGTTTCAAAATTCACTTTCAAGGAACATAGCAATGTGAAGGTGGACATAAGTTTAGAGATTATAAAAATATATTCATGCATCTAATGCAGTTAGCAGAAGAGGAAAATGTAGTTTAAGAACATTAATTAATTAACCATCTTGAATTTATCATGTTTGCAGATGGAATACCAATTAAAAACAGAAAAATCAAATATGACTACAATAACGGAATTTGTCCTTACGGGGTTTTCTGATATTCCCAATAGCCAATGGATTCTTTTTGGGATATTTTTGATCATCTACCTGACTATCCTGATGTGCAATTGCATCATAATTGTGATAACAAGCATTGACCCTGTCCTCCAGACACCCATGTATTTCTTTCTCAACAATTTTTCTTTTTTAGAAATCTGTTATGTAACAGTCACCGTCCCAAGAATGCTCATGGATCTTTTGACCCAGAAAGGAAACATTTCTTTGGTTGCTTGTGCCACACAAATGTGCTTTGTCCTTACGTTTGGAGTCTCAGAGTGTCTCCTCCTGACAGTAATGGCCTATGACCGCTATGTGGCTATTTGTAACCCTCTGCACTACCCGCTGGTCATGAACCACAAGGTCTGTGTCCAGCTGGCCATTGCCTCCTGGGTCAGTGGAGTTCCAGGAGGAATTGGGCAAACATGTCAGATTTTTTCTCTGCCCTTTTGTGGGTCTAACAGAATGAATCATTTCTTCTGTGACATCCCCCCAGTTCTCAGGCTTGCTTGTGGGGACACATTTCTGAATGAGATCGTAGTTTATCTAGTTGCAGTGGTGTTTGTCATGGTTCCATTTCTATTGATCATTGTGTCCTATGGCGAAATTATTGCCAACATTCTCAAAATATCATCAGCCAGCGGGAGGGCGAAAGCCTTCTCCACCTGTTCTTCTCACCTGATAGTTGTGGTCTTATTCTATGGAACGATTAATATCACTTACCTGCAACCAACAGCAAATCAATCTGAAGGGACTGGAAAAGTGATTTCTCTTTTTTACACCATTTTTATTCCCACACTGAATCCCATTATATACACTCTGAGGAACAAAGACATCATGATGGCATTGAGAAAACTAAGTAAGTTATTACGATGATGCAAAAATACAGAAAAGGACATTATTATATGTTTGGCATGTAGCTGCCAAAGGAAACAATCTAGTTTTATGTCTGATTCTAAATAGTGATCATTAACGTCATCAAAGGAAACTCACATTATGTTAAGGGACCTTAGTTTTATAGGGTTAGGTAAAGGGATTCTTTGTAATAAGAGCACAAATTATCTCCATTGTAACATTCTAATTTGAACATCCCTGTTTCCTTTCACTATGAACTAGTGAGTTAGAGTTGCCTGAGCAAAACAGTGATGGTTAACCAAGTGTGTTATATAACCAGGGATTAGAGTCATGCTCCGCGATATATTTTCTTTAACCTTCCCAAGTCTTCAGATTTCTTTACTAACCTCAGTATGCTGATTTGACGTAGCCAATGAGGAAAACCATCAACAGCTGAGATGGTGGAAGCAGGGTAATCTTAGTATTTCTTTTACATTTCTCCTTGTTTTTATTTTGTCACTGTCCATGGTGTTTTAATCCACAAATCCCCTCTTGTATTATCCCCAAACTAACTGTCCTCTGATAACCTCATTCCTTCACATTGTAGTTCACTTTGGGAATATTAATTTATTTTTAGAAGTTTCCAGGATTTTCACTTAACTCTCTATATCAATGTGTATTGTGTTCATGATGGGCTCTAATATATGTAAATCTAAACCTTCAGATGCGGTCTTACTTGAGGGGGAAAAAGGTCTTTGCAGATGTATTAAAGAATGAGATCATCCATTGTTAATGTGGGTACTAAATACTATGACCAGTGTTCTTATAATGCAGAAAAGAACAAGTAGTTTAGAAAACAGTTACAGAGGCATAGAGAAGAACATGTGAAGATGCAGGCAGAGATTGGAGTGATGCAGCCAAGAATCAAGGAACGCCAAGAGCCACCAAAACCTGGAAGAAGCAACAAATGGTTCTGTCTGGAGGGAATGAGACCTGGCCAGCACAGTGATTTTGGACTCTGGGTTCTAGAACTGAGAGAGAATAAATTTTTATTGTTTTAGGCCACTCAATTTCTAGTAATTGATTACAGTAGACCAAAGAAAGTAATACATGATTTAAAAAGTCTTATCATTAAAGTTCTTTTATTTGAATCATGGAAATAAATTCTTATCCTTTGGGGAGGCAGTAATTTGCCATTTTTTATCTTGTGAATGAAGAATGAAAATACTTCCCTTTTTAGTTAAAAAGATTTGTGTCAGCGTAACCTCATGTGGTATAAAGTTATTTACCCAAAAATAAGTTTTACATGTCCGTTGAAAACTTTTTTTTAAACATTATTTTCTAGAGCAAAAGAAAACTGGAAGCAAAGAAAAGGCACACTTGGTGAAATGTATTAAGACTTTGGAGAACATCTACACCATACAACACTACAGAGCTTCTCAAGACAATTAGATCTGCTTCACTTAAAGCATTACAAATTTCCTGATATGTGAGAAAGAGTGTATATGTATGTTAAATCATAATTGAGCTTTTATAAAACAAAAAGAATAGCTGTCCATAATTTCACATAATCTGTTGCTTGTGCATGTCTTTAGTGGGTGCTTGTTCATAGCACAATATCTGGGAGTATGTGGATTAGAAGAAAATACTGACTTCCTCACCTTTATCTTTCATCTTTATCCTGAATTCTTAAGATCTCCGATTCTTAAGGGTTTTTTCCCCCAGGTTTTTTTATTTAGTCAAAAACTATTTCTACTGTTTTAAGAGTGAAACTTTAAAAAATAGTCTATAGTTTTCCTACCTAAATAGCCCTTGTTAATTTTAATTTTTTTTATTTTAAAATAAATTTTGACTTAAAAAATAAGCAAATATAGTACAGTGTCCCGCATTTCTTTCAGATTCCCTTAATTTTAACAACTAACATAACCATAAGACACTTACCAAACCAGGGCATTGTTATTGGTTCAATAGTAATAACTGAGCTCTAGATATTACTCAGATTTCACTAGTTTTTTCCCCAATGTCTTTTTTTCTATTCTTGCATGCTACATCACATGTATTAGTCTGTCTCAGCTTTCAAAGTTGTTTCCTCAGTTCATCCTTGTTTTTCATGATTTTGACACTTGGATGAGTAATGATTAGTTATTTGCTAGAATATCTCTAAATTTGGGTTTGTCTAGTAATCTCTGATTGAACGTTATATATTTTAAGCCTTTTACAGAATAGCACAAAAGCAATGCTTGACCTTCTGAAGACATCATATCAGGAGAGATATAATAGGAATGTAGATTATAACTTTTAATGATAAATTAATCATTTGAGTAAGGCCGTGTCTGTTGACCTTCTCCACTGTAAAGTCACTCTTTCTCCCTTTGTAATTCATAAATACATTGGGAGAAATACTTTGAGACTATGCTAATGTGCTATTTCTCCTCGATGTTTGCCCACTGAATTTAGCATCCATCTATGGGATCATCCTTGCGACTATTATTACTGTGGTGTTGCCTAGTGGTGATTTGGTGTTTCCTTCATCCTTCTACATGTATTAATTGGAATTCTTCTGTAAAAAAGAGCTGTCATTTCTCCCCCATTTAGTTATTGTATTATTTATATCAGAATGAACACATAGATTTCTTCTTTGGGTCATAATCCCATATTATTACTACTTATTAGCTGCTCAAATTTTCCACTTTAGTCATAGGGAGTTCTATTAGCTTGACTTTTGTTTCCTTTTCACATAGCTACTTCTCCTTCTTTTTTTTTTATACCTTCTTGACTGTCTGATACTATAAGCTGCTCTGGGTTCATCCTGTATTTCCTTGTCTCAGCCCTTAATTAGTCATTTAATTCTCCAAGGAGCCCATATTTCGTTTATTGAGAATGAGATTTAGAAACCAAGTTCTAGGCAGTAAATATATTCATTGCTATTGAGGTGTCATTGTTCTTAGCCTTCTAAAGGTATTCTAATCATCATTCCAAGGAGGGTGGATTCCCCCCAAACCACTAAGCAATGCTCTGGACACCAACTGGATGTTCTACAAGTCAGCTCAATTTCTACAGCATCTACCTGGTGATGACGCCAGATCCCACAGGTTAAGGACTCAGGCTCACGAGACTTATCCCACACATATACACTTCATATACCGGTCACAAGCCCAGTTTGTCACCTATGCTTCTGTCCAGAGAGCTATTGATCAAAGGTTTCAAACACCACCTTCTTCGGTTCGATTAATTTTCTAGAGTGATTCACAGAATTCAGAGAAACATTTTAATTACCACATTATGGATTTATTATAAAAGGACTCAGGAACAGTCACGATGGAAGAGATGTCTAGGGAAAAGATACTGAACTTCCATGCTCTCTTCAAGGGCCACTCCCCGCAAGTCTCCCTGTGTTTACAAAGACCCACCAAGTGCACTTGAGGACTCGTAGTATTCTCAATCTGGACTTTTAGAAGGCAAGGTCATCCCTCAGTGTTTACAAGAATTTTCTGAAGGTAACCATGGATAGATTGGTCCCATGGGACATAAACCTCTGTCCTCGCATCAATGAGGTGGGAAAACTGTATAGTGGATAGGTGTACCGTTTCTGAAGTCAAAAGAGTTGTGTACCCTTAGGTAAATTTCTTCCTGACTCTGAGCTACAATTTCCTCATTTATAAGAAAGAATTAATTATATGTATAATTTATATCCATGTGTATATAATTTATATACATGTATGTATATATGAAAAATACTTCATTTACATGGTTGAAATAAATTTCTAGGCCCAAGATGGAGCTGCTCATGCCAGAGATACCAATCAGCAAACCAAAACTTAGATAACTTTCATGTCCTGGTAAGTGTTCCACTTGACCAGGAACTCAGTTGATCCAGTCAGTGTTCAAACACCAACCCAACTCTCAACCTTCTCACCCCAAACCAGGCTCACTATGTAGTCCCAATCAGATATATTATATTTTTTTCTTCCTTGTTTTTTATTTTTTATGTCAGAAAAGCTTTTGCTTTCCCTCATTCCATTTTGCAGTTCTCCAAAAGGAAACAGTCCACTTCATGAAGTGTTAGTTTGCATGATTTATTTATCATATTTTTATTTATTATTTGCACTTATTACAAAAAGAATGCAATATGTGAAACAAAAATATTTTATTCTCTTTTTGTAATCGAGGTATAATTGACATGTATCTCAGATGTCTAACATGAGTTGATGTTTCTACATATTGTGAAATGATCGACATGATAAGGTTACCTAACCTTCACCACTACACATAGTTACAAAAATTTCTTTTCTTATGAGGAAGAATTTGAAGATCTACTCTGTTAACATCTTTCAGATATGCAATAGAGTATTATAAACTAGGGACGCTGTGGCGTCCATGCGTCCCTGTGACTTATTTATTTTATACTGTCGGCTTGTACACTTTTCCCACCTTCACCCATTTTGCCCATCCTCCACCCCCTGCCTCTGGCAATCATCAGACTATTCTCCGTATTAGAAGAACATATTGACTTCTTCACAGTGGCAGCATTTCAAATATTTTCTGATTTATGTCCTACATTTTATATGTAGTTTGGATATATTTTAAAAAGAATGTGATATGTAAATCACAAGGCATAACTTTTATTTCTTAAATGTAAAACTATGTAGCAAATAAAATTCTTGCATTTCATCCTTGCTTATTGTTTCTAAATGTCTTAAGAAATATTTAGCATCCAGCAGAGAAATTTGAGAATCTGCCAAAAGATCTTTGATCCTTGAAAGAAAAAATAGATTTTTATAAACAAAAATATATATATAACAGAGTCATTTCTTTAAAAATAACTAAAAGAGCTGTAACGATAGATAAAGAGATGGACAAATTTAAGATTGTAAACATGGACATAGTCAAACTTAATGATTGCCAGTGAGCACTGAATGATGATAAATGAAAGAATCCTCAAATCAAGAAAGTAAAAAGTAAATGTAGTTTGTTATATACAATGAGACATTTTTCAGCCATAAAAATGTTAAATTAGTCAGACGGAAAAAATCGAGAACCATATGATTTCACTTATGAGGGATGTAAAAATGAAAACAACAAATGAATAAATAACAAACAACAAATGAATAATTGAAAAAACAACAAACAAAGCAACAAAAACTGATAGACAGAGACAACAGTTTAGTGGTACTGGAGGAAAAGAGGTAGGGAGGAGGTAGATAAAGGTAAAAGAGAGAAATTTCACTATGGAGACGAACATACAATGCAATCAATATGCAGATGATGTATTATAGAATTGCACACTTGTAATCTATATAATTTTATTAACCAATACCATCCTAATCAAGTTTATTAAAAATGAATTAAAATCATGCAATAATTATTTTATATACCTTACCAAATATTTATAGCCAAAATCAAAAGTCACTATCCTTTCTCTCCAGTCATGTTAACGCCTTCTAATGTCATTTTCCCATCCTCACTTTCTGATAGAGGAACCTTGAGACTTGGTTTACTATATCCCCTGTCCAGACACATCTTTTTCTTATGTAAATATCTGTAACTAAAAAAAAAAAAATGATCATGGCAGGAACAGAGAACATTAAAAGAAGTAATCTAGATGATGAATGAAATCTAGATAATTTCCAGGTTACATTCTCTGACAATAAGAAATTATTTTCTGTATATTTAAAATATACAGACTCTATGTAAAATGTCTATGCAAAATGCAGGTAAAGACATTAACAGGGTGGTTCCTATATAAAAAGTGTTCAAAAATTGTCAAAAATATAAAATAGTTTTAATTAATCAGTCCTATCTATCCCCATGGTTATCCTAGTTTATGATAGACAGAAAAAATAGTAAAGGAACTGGAATGCCCATGTTACAACTGAAAAATACCATTAACAGTTAATGGAGAGAGTAGATCAATTTCAGAAGAACATCAAATGAGATTATCTCTGGGGATTCTTTCATATATTAAATAAGATTTATGTTATATTTGCAATTAATTTTGCTTATATATCCATAACGATGTCTACTTTTCCTGTGTCCTCGACGTATAGGAGACTGGAACAGATGAGAGAAAAAAACTAAAAATAGAAGCCTGGTAAGTTGGCATGTTTTTCCCCAGGTATTGCTGCAGGTTTGTATCTACACAGCACTGAATAATCTACTAATTTTAAGCTCAGTCTTCCTGACAAAACACCTTCCTGTACATTGTCTTTTCTCCTAGACAGAAAAGGCTACTTCTAGGGCAGGATGAAAGATGAGCAAAGCTCAAAATAAAAGAAAAGAAATGTTAAAAGAGTAATGATAAAAACAATAAGCATGATAATAAGTATGATAACGATCATAATAACAATGCCTAATAGAACTGCAACTCTCTATTTTAAATCAAGAATTTAACTTACTCCTCAAAACATTTCCCTGAGTTACATATTATTATCACCGCATATAGTTTCAAACAAGGAAAATTAAGCTCTGATGGTTTAAATAAGGACATATTACAAAATAGAACTAATTTCCATTTAAAGTCACTCGATGTGAAGTTCTTGTCAGTGAGAACTGAAATCTCATTAAATTTTCCTGATGGAAATATTTATAAACCACTCATCTATTTAAGCACTCAAGTCGCTATTGGAATACAAAACCAAATAAGCATATGAAGGCATCCTCTTTGTCCTGGGAAATGTTTTATTTTCTTTGCTTTAACATAAAAAATAACAACATGATTGTGACATGACTGTTAGATCTGACAAAATCTCAGAGTAGATGTTGCTTTCCTAAATTGTCTGGTGCGCCCGTAACATCTGTGAATCTCTCTGCGTCGATTCCACACACTCTAGAGTGATACTTGACTCATCTGTCTGACTTCACCCTTAGTCTCTGAAGACAGAAACTGAGCTCATAGTGCTTACCATCAGCACCTTTAGCCTTAATATATTTTCTATATAATACATACTTTGAATTTATACAAAATAAACTACGATCTACGTTACAAAATATATATGGATTGATGTCCCGATCCATTCATCAAATATATCTGGGACTCTTAAAATTCAGTTATCTTTTTGTTGCAATTGTTTTTCATAAGGAATAACTTCTGAGGTGATAGAAAATCTTGAAATTTTGAGAAGACATAAAACGGAAAAATCACAAACAAAATGTGAAAAGAAATATAAAAGAGAAATAAAGGCCGGAAGAACAAAAATAGAGATGGAAGGAGAAGATTCAAGAAGTGCCCTCAGTCTCAGTTTATAGAACGTATTATTGGAATCTGAAATGTCCCAGGTCCTGGATCCCTCTTGACATTTTTGAGCCACAGCAGAGGTGAGTTAAGAAGAAACTTTTATCTTTCGGATATGCTGTGAAAAACTAACATGAATGTCAGAATAGAAGATTCACTGAACTAAGAAGGGAGGAGTATAGGATTAGTGAGAAGAAAGTAACGAAAAGTAGAAATTGTAGATTGTTTCAGTCCGTTGGGATTAGTGAGAGGGTAGAGGAACTGTGGTCTTTACAGGAGAAAAGGAGCTTGATTCTCTTGGAAGAGGAGACGAATTTGGAGTCAGGAATGGAGGAGAAACTTCAAAACTCAGGACAGTGTGGATATTGGAGTATGCCAATCTGTGACAAAGGTCACCGTTTAGCGTGAACGAAGGCTGGTAGGAAATCACAAACATGATGTCTAGGACCCAGCACAGTGGGTGAGAGAAAGAACTTACTTGATCTAAAATACTTAATTATTTAAGGAATTGGTTAGGTTAAATCTACACTGAATTGAGCACCCTGTTTTGTTTTAAAGGATATTCAAATATAGATATTTTAAATGTGTATTATGCATGATCTATTATATTCATAATATATGAGATATTAATTACATATTCTAATATATTTACATATTTATATATAGACACAAATATACTAAGGCTGATTTTATATTTCGTCTGGCTTCAGGTATGAATTTTCTTTGACATTTTACTTTCCCTTTTCTTCGTGTAATTACCCCATAAATACCTAAACATGATTACTCCTAAATTATACCAAAACTACACGGTATGAGTAGAGCTGTTAAGATTGTTGAGACCGTGGCAGGGATGAGAACATACTAAGAACATACTAAGAATTTCATATTCTGAAATTCAAGTGGACATATGACTTGTTCTGATATATTCTTACTAATGTAGTTTCTTGACTATATTAAGTGAAATACTTTTCTATGATGGAGCAAGGCTACAGTTCTTATTTTTCTGATCAGTACCTAAGTCTCTTCCCCACGTAGTTAAGAGGCTAAGACAGGACTGACTTGGGCCTGCAGTGGAGTCTGACTGATGACCTTGCCTTTTGCTTATCTGAGAGGAAGTTCACAGGGAAACATAAAAACAAACATGAAAACATCATCTAAAAGGATAGTAAATGAGAAGAGATTAGGCAAAGAAAAAAGAAAAAAGAAAAAAAAAACAACACAAAAGGAATGCAAATAGAGTCCAGATTGACCATGAAGGAGTTACAATTTTACATAGAGAATGTCACAAGTTCCCTAGAATAGTTCTGACCCTAAGACCAGGCCACCCAGCATGCTTTGCTCTTATTTTAATGCAGTCAGTTTGGCTGTGTTATGCATTTATTCATATTGTCAATATGAAAAGGAAGAAGACAGTTAAGATTTTCTGTTGTTTCTATATATTGGAATTTTAGGCTTTTGGATTTGAAATATATTCCCAAAATGTAAAACCAACAAACAGAAACACTGGATATCTATCCTGTGTCACTGGATTTGAAACCATGTATTTAATGTGTCCCGTTCTGCAATTGGGCCTAGTGGACTGAAGTGACCTCCAAGCCTCACAATCGTTTTATTCCTATATGGAATCCACATATAGGATTCCTTTCCCTGGGAGGACAGGAATCCTCCCAGGGCAACTGCTCTGCATCGATGGGTTTCATCCTGCTTGGATTTTCTGATGTTCCCGACTATAAGGATTTCTTTTTGGGGTGTTTCTAATCATCTATGTGATCATTTTAATGGGAAATAGCCTCATTATTATAATAACCAGGGTGGATTTTTACTTCAGACCCCTATGTATTTTTTCCTTGAGGACTGACCTTCTTCGGAAATATGTGTCAATCACTGTTCCAAGATTGTGAATAGATCTTTGCAGACAAAATAGAAAAAATTTTTTCTGGCCTGTGCAACTCAAATGTATTTCTTTCTGGTCTTGGGAGGTACAGACTGCTTTATTCTGACCATTATGGCTTATGACAGATATGTGGCCATTTGCAACCCATTGCTCTACCCTCTCATCATGAACAATTGGCTGTGTATTAAACTGGCAGCAGGCTGTTGGATGACTGGAATTACAGGACATGTAGGCTTCACCTACCAGATCCTCTTTCTACCCTTCTATAGATCTCACCAGTTGAATAACTTTTTCTGTGATGTACCTCCAGTACTTAAGCTTGCCTGTGGGGACACTTTGATGATGGAGATGTTGATTGATGTGGTTACTGTTCTAGTTGTAGCTATTCTTTTTATGTTGATTCTTGGATCTTATGTGAAAATAATCTCGACCATCCTGAAGCTGCCATCAGCAATTGGGCGAGCCAAGGCGTTCCCCCCTTGTTCTTCCATCTCATGGTTGTGGCTTTATTCTTTGGATCAGACATCATTACACATTTGAGACCAAATTCTAGTCTTTCACCAGGAATGGGCAAATTTCTTTCTCTTTTTAATGCCATTGTGACACCAGTGTTTAACTCCATAATATATTGTCTGAGAGACAAAGATGTTATGGTTGCATTGAGAAAATTCCTTCTGAAATTAATTGTTCGTGACTATAAAACGTATCTCCATAAAACTGTTTCTTACTTATCACAGTCTCACTACATTAATTTTTGTCATTCTCCACTACTGGTAGGAATCTTAATTATTCTGGATAAGTGGGATCATAATATTATCTCACCTAAAATGAATTCTGCTTTAATTTTTAAATTGTAAATTACTTCCAAACTAAATCCAAGGCATTGAAATACCTGAAATAACACATTTGAGTCATTAAAGGTAGACATTATCAAGGTCATAACATTATCCAATTTTAACACAATGTATTTTTGTTCTTTTAGCTCTAAAAAAGATGTTATCGAACCCATCATAAATAAGATGTTCTTATATTGTTTGAAAGCATTATAAAAAATATTGAGAGAATTGCTTTTTAGTATTTTTTAAACAATGTCACCTCTGCAGCTGATTTCTACCCCCTAGATCAGACAGTCTGTCAGTATGGAATACTGAAACTATGAAAGATTGTGTAGCCATGGAAAAGAGAGTGTATATTGGTGTAAACAGTGTTTGTATTCTAAATTCTATGTTTGGTCAACACCTTATTTACTCTTAAAATGTATAAACTTAAAATTCGATTCAACATTACATATTGGATATCCAGTTTGAGGAGATGAAATAAAGAAGAATAGTTATAAACAGCCATGAAACCCTGTGTGGTCAAGGGATTCTCGTAATCATGTTCACACAGCTTGACATTTTGGATGACAAGAGCAGGTATGGCATGTGTAGATCCAATATAAAAATCTCTATTTTTATATTGAGCTACTGAACACTATTTAGTTTTAAAAACATAAAATATTAACTTATTGGCAGTTTGAGTTCTGCTGACTCTGCAGAACGATGGGAAGGCACAGTCATAATTTGTGGCATTTGAATAGAGAAACCCTTTTAAAATTCTTGCAGCAAAAGGTGTGAAGGCAGGGCAGGAAGGTGTGGTTATTTACCTTTAGAACATCTCTCTTGAAGGCAACACTTGAAATAGGTTTCTAGAGTGCATAAGGTGTCACATAATTGACTTATGTAGACTATTTAGTTAAAAATGTATAAGCTAATTTATAAAGGAAGCACGATAAGGCCAATAGGTAAAGTAAAATGGAATTTAAAAAAATCTAATCCAAAAGAGTGTGGGAAAGAGAGAAAAGAGAATCGACATAGGAGGAGACAAACAAAAGCAAAGATTTTTCAAAAATGTCACTGATATTTTCAAATACACATGTGTGCATTGTATGTTCATTAAGTAAGCACTACAATTAAAAAGCAGAAAATATCACAAAGCCCGTCTCTAATATGTACTATCTACATGAAACACATTTTAAAGCTAAAATATATAGATAATGTAAAACTTGAGGAATAGGGAAACTTTACCATGCCAAGAGTAAGCACAAACAACTTGAGTAGCTGCTGTATCACTACACATAAACAGGTATATTTCATTTACTTGATAGTGTTGATTTATTAGGAAAACATAAACATCATACATTTGCTTCTGCCTGTAATCAGACTCTCAGAATATGGGAACTAACACTTAAAATATTTACTTGACATTTCTACAATCATTGTAGAAAATCTTCACATCTATGTTTCATTCACCTGAGGAGCTCCTAAAAAACCAGTAAGGGAATAGGTAATCTGGACAATATTACTCACAAAAGTGCATGAGATGCACCCTTTTGGGAGCTATTGGTGGGTTTACAAAGATAGCTCATATGCTGAATCTTAGAGTAGGGTTCAGTATTTGACAAACCAGAATGATAATTTTAAATTATACGAGTATTAACAAGTATAATTTTTTGATCTTGACAAATCAAAAAGAAAAAAATTAAATGTGTATGATTTTCGGAGATTACATTAGTGGTACATTTATAAATTGGCTATATGTCTCTTTCAGTATCAAAAAACTATAAAAAATGTTGTATGTACCTGCTGAAAAATAATTTTGAATTTTTTAAATCTCAAAAAATAACAATATGAAATAAGAACAATTTTAAATATTTCACTAACAATGTTGAAAATTAAGATCATTTAAATGTAGTCAAAAACAATGACAATAAAACAAGTATCTTAATTTTTTTGCGATCTCACCATGTTAAGTCAATTAGAAAAATATTTTGATTGAATATGTCAAATTCTTAATTGAACAAATGTCTTCTTTCCGTAAAATGTTATTATGAGACCTGCACTAGCAAGCACACAAGCAGAGGGAGCTTCAGAAATCACATGAAGCCACGGAGCCCCTTCGCACGTGCCCTTTCCTCTGTCACAGGCAGCATTGGAGGCCTGAGACACATCAGCAGCAGGCTTTCCCAGCGCCCTAATTCCCCCTCCATGCAAGACTGCAGGCTTCCTTGAAATGAGAACTGTGTTAGGAAGACTCTAACTTTTTTAGAGTTGAGAGAGTCAGAGGAGTGGGGGTGGGATTACCATTCCTCTTGGTCATGTATCAAGCCTGGATCGTCAAACCCGTTAGGACAGTTTCAGACCTTCAGTAAAGAAACTGACTGAGGTCTCCAGAGTAGTGTTAGACTTTACAGAGCCTGTCATAACGCCCACTGGTCTTATTTTAGCCCAGAGATATGAGTTTCTGTTATGAGAAATATTTATCAACTTTTTGTTAAAACAAAGCTTTCTCAAACACAAATGCAAAAGCACATGTCCTTAACTGTTCTGAACAGAAAAAAACAGCTACAACAAATACAGAAGAGAAAGTATGAATTATTTGGTGTCAATATAATTTTGTATTGACATTTTTCATTTATTTTAAAATACCAGAGAATTCTGAGAATCAAGATTCAACAGATATTCACCAAGTAAAGAAGTTTCTAAGCTCAAAATTGGCACTCAAAGCTGAAATTTTGGATTTCTTACTTCACGTGATAGGGGAAATTGAAAACAAAACATACAAAAATACTTTGAAGATCGTTAAAGCCTACATAAGTGCAGCATGTTTGTATTAATAATCCATCGGGTAAATATCTAAAACTTCATTGTACCAAACCTTCATAAATAAGCAAAATACTGGTTTATCTTTATATATGCTTCTATGACTCACTGCAGAAAATAGATATATGATGCATCAAGGAAGAATAAATCTATCATTTTTTTCCCTAAAACATATCATTTTCTAGAAGCGACTTTCTTATTAAGAATGGAAGAATTAAAATAATAATATACAAATACAGGACTTCTCATTTCTCATTCATTTTTATTTTTTCCCTCATGGGATTGTTGTGTTGACCTTAAAAACGAAGAGCCAGAATGAGATGCGATAGCATTTATATGAGCTCAAAGAATAGGTGTTCGGGAAACACTGATTCAGGCAGAACCCGAAACAGTGTTCCAGTGATGACATAAAGGCAAGAGGTATTAATGAGAAAGAGAAGGAAAATAAATACATGAACAAATTAAAGTCATTTCTACAGGTACAAATAACCTAAGTTATTCTTTAGCCATGTGTGGTAGTGCTAATTCTAAGGAATCTTTAATTTTCCGTACTGTAGTTAGATGTCTGCTTTCCTGTTAGCTCTGAAAACAGTTGTTTGGAATACAATATTGCTTTGACCTGATTAAAATGTTATTTTGCTCAGGTCAAATATTCCAAGGTTTCAAGAGTGAACGTTCAAGGCGATTCTTTTGGGTTGGTGGCTCTGACTCCATTTTGAAGTTGCTCCTTCCATATTATTTTTTACAGTTCTTTATATCTAAAAAGGAGAACTAAAAACTTGAAGCCAACGCTTCATTGTTTCATATTTAGGCAAATGTGTGATCATTGTATTTTTTAATAACTTATGCTGTTCAATTTGGATTCCTGTATGTGTCATCTCAGATACTAAAATGAGAATTTTTTAATGAAAACAACTATTCTCACAGATTATGAGTCACTTTAGGTTATAAGAACTAGGCAGAGTTCCTAAAATTATCTCATCTGTGCAATTCACTCCATAAGTCATTATTAATTAGTCAATCAATTGATATACAGAAAGGTATCAAATACTGCTGCAATGGGATATGACAAATGAAAGTTCTTGAAATAAAATGCCTGGTGATAATGTTCCTTGATCTTGATAGCTCAATTAAATAGGAATACGATTTCAAAGCAAAGTCCATGCAGAATGAGGAAGAGTTATAACAGTACCCTAGCTAAGGAAAGACACATGCTGTACGTGGAGAAGGTTGCATGGAAGTGTTGAGTTCCGAAGAAATGCACTGCATAATTTTATGGAGAGCATTCCACTGAGAATTGTGACAGATATAAATCTTTCTGCTGTGGGAATCTGTTAATATGTAGAGTAAAATGACTCATGTGCCAAGTACACAAACAAATAATAAAAATGCACATTTCTAGAACCCTTCAATTCCATTAAGATGCAAACTACTATTATGTGTGAATTGTCGAGATGGTTAGAATTTAGCATATCTTCACTATTGGACTTCACTGGGAAAATGAAAGGTGAAAGAATTCAAACTTAAAAGAAAAATAAAGTTCATGTGTCTATGGTACACAAATGTTATTTCTAAGCTTTGTAAAACATTCAGCTTTTAAATATTCTCACATTTGATTTTTTCCTTTCTTTTTGTCATAAATAAGAGATACAAAATCAATGGAGTGGTTAAAGAATCTGTAACTAATTAATTTGCTATATGTACATTCTACGTGGATGTTTAGATAAAGAGTTGGCACAGATGTAATCGTTAAAGAATTCAATAACCAAAAAAAAATTCTTCTAAGTCAGTTTTTTCAAACTCTAGATAAAGTATTAACATTAAAAATCAGTAATATCAAAATCATGCCATATGTAGAAGATTCTATGTTATTGAGTCCCAGAGATTATACCTAGCAAGGTAATATTATCAGCATTGGCTTTTTGATTACAAGAGTCATAGCACACTACACTGAGACCTCCAGATCCTCATATTTGCCTGCATATCAGGCTTGATTTGGCATAACTGGTACAGAAAAGACTACAGCAAGGAAGAATAAGAAAAAAGTAAGTAAGTGTCTGGAGACTCAGAATCTATTCTGGTTCTACTACTACTACGTGTCATCACATCCTCATTTATGAAATCGTATCTAGTCTATTTATTACATTGAATTGTCATCTAAGGCAAATGAGACTGCGTATTCAGAGCTTTATAATTGCTTGGTAAATAAACTTTTATATTTGTTTCTCAGTTACCTGAATGACTAAAATGAAATGTGTTGTATGACTCAGGCAACATGGATTTGAATGTTAGTTTTTCCCATTTCACAACTGTGAGACATTGAGCTCCTTATTTATTTTTATTCTTATTAATATTTAAATTAGAAATAGTAGTTACCAGCTAATCAGGTTCTTGTAAAGATTGGGATAACACCTTTAAATATCTACTCCATTATCAGCAGATGGTACTCATTTAATAACTGTTCGCTTTCTCTTGCTTTTGCAATTATAGCGCGCGCACACACACACACACACACACACACACACGCACACACAGAAAAGAAGAATTTCATAGTGGGCTATGCACGGTTGGAGTAAGCTAAAACTACAACAAAGAGGGCAATGAAAATGCAAAATTAATTTCTTTTACTTTGGCAAATTCTTTAAAGTAATGTAGAAACTTGGAACCTCTTTATGATTCAATGTGTGATTTCATATATCTTCACGTGATTATATATTTTTTTCCTTTAGTGATTTGACTCCACAATTAAATGCTATAATCTAGTACCCATGGTTACTCAATTTTCTTTAAGGAAAACAAGGTGCAGCAAAACATTATAAATAGGTAATTCGATATCCATTGCATTTCATTTGAAAATGAATTATTTCCATTAACATTTTTTAAAGTACAACTGAGAACTGATGATTACACAGGTAAGACACTGGGAAGACAGCTATAAGGAGTTGGATCTGTTATTCACTGAGTTGGAATGGTAGCTTGTCTGCTATTACATGGCATTATTTTGATAGTATACATTATAACTGGAAAAATAGTTAGGTTCTAGTTAAAACAATAGTTAAACTAAAGCAAAATCATTCTTTAGGATATGATAGATGTCAAATATTGGTTATTTTAAATAGTCACTATTTAGGCTGCATAGGATACACAAAAGCTATTTATAGGAGACGATGCAAACATTTGGAGTTGAGGAATAAACAGAGCGGTCTTCAGGGGAAAACCATGGATTACAATTAAACCCACACACCTGTTCAGAGAATGGGAGAGACTTCAGCAGGTGTTTTGTATCCTTTGCATTTGGCGTGTAGGAGGGTAGAGAAAATCTAGAAAAAACATACATTTTCCTTTCAGAAACTGAAGAGAAGTGTGTGGACTTGCCCAGTTCTCTGAGAGGACTACAACCAGATTTAGTAGACAATTGCTTAATAAATTTACATGCTTGTTCACTTGTCCACTAATTTTCCTCTTTCTTCAGTAACTATTTACTATGCTGCATTATCTATGTTAGGGTGTTTTTTTCCCATGTGTGAGTATCCTCATCAGCTTTTTTATGATTTCCTTAGAAAGTTTGGAGAGAAAAATATCTACACTTAATGCAAGTTTAAGGAGACACTATTTGTAACAAACGACTAAAACAGATTATATTTTGGTGACTGAATTCATCCTGTTGGGATTAGCAGACACGACGGAGTTTCAGATCACCCTCTTTTGCTTATTTTTTTTTTCTGTGATTCACATACTTACACTGTGGGAGAATGTTGGCATGATCCTCTTAATCAGTGGCGACTCCCGACTTCACACACCCATGTACTTCTTCCTGGCCAACCTGGCCTTTGTGGACGTTTGTTATTCCTCCACCATCACCCCAAAGATGTTGGTGGATTTATTGTCAGAAAAGAAAAGCATCTCCCTTGCTGGCTGCTTTGGGCAATTTTATTACTTCATCCTCCTGGCCACGACCGAGTGCATCCTGTTCGGGTTAATGGCCTATGACCGTTACGTGGCCATATGCAACCCTCTGCTTTACCCTCTGCTCATGTCCTGGACCGTCTGCCTTAAAATGGCAGCAGGGGCTTTTACAGCAGGGCTGTTGAACTCCATGGTAAACACAAGTTATGTAAGCAGCTTGCCATTCTGTGGCTCCAATGTCATCCACCACTTCTTCTGTGACAGCCCTCCACTTTTTAAGCTCTCATGTTCTGACACACAGCTAAATCAAAGCCTCTTTTCCACTTTTGCTGGTGTGAATATGATCGGGGCTCTGCTGGTCATCCGCACCTCCTACTACTATGTTCTCTTCTCTATTTTTCGCATGCATTCAGGGGAGGGGAGGCGTAAAGCGTTCTCGATGTGCGCCTCTCACCTGACAGCTATAACTCTGTTCTATTCCACTGCCATCTATACTTATCTGAGACCCAGTTCCAGCTACTCCCTAAGTCAGGACAAAGTGGCTTCTGTGTTCTACACAGTGGTGATCCCCTTGTTAAATCTTCTGATCTACAGCCTCAGGAATAAGGAAGTAAAGGCGGCTTTATGGGATGTTATTACCAGGAAAAGGATTCCTTCATTTCTGTGATTGTGTTATTTAATTTTCTGAACTTAGATAGAGTATTTAATGAACTTTCAAAGGCTAGTTTAAGCCAACAGATTTTTATTAGAATATTTTCTAGGAATCACATTCTGGAATATTCAAGTACATGTATCTGATTTGAGTATAAGATAAATTACCAAACTTATATGAGATGGTGAGACCTTCATGTCATTATTCTATATCTTCAGTAATAAGAAAGAAGGTTTATTTGCCTAGGGAAAGGAACGTACTGAATGTTTAGAGACAAAAGTCACAATATTACATAAAGCTAGCCTTTTAAAATATATGTAATTATGCTTATACTTTTTTCCTGTGAATTATTTTTTAGTATTTATGATTTTAAAGGTTATTATATATCACATTTATCCAAATGCTTTAAATTTAAAGTATATTTCCATTATAATTTAGTGTATTATGTCACATCTCATTTAAAAGTTGGCATACATGTCATCTGGGATGTGGCATAGTGGTCATTATGATCTATCACAAACAGGTCATCTGCTGGTCCTTTCCATACTCACAATGCTCTGTGTAGGTGACTTAGGCCAGATGGATGTTCATGAAAGTATTGGTGGTGTCTGAGCACCCGTGCGCCATGCTCTCAGCCCACAGGTCTTCAGTGTTACCTGGCCCCGGAGGCCTGTGGTAGAACGGCGGGGCTGTTCTCAGAGGGGCTCGCTCTTTCCCTGCGTAGCCTGCCGGCTTCTTATGCACCAGCTGGCAGCTGTTGGCTGCATGCTTTCTGCTTTCCCTGTCCTGGGAATGTAAGGAAATCATATATGGAACCAAGATGTTTCACTAGTAAATACTAATACTATTTTCCTTCCATTAAATACTTTAGTTTCTAGTAAAACAGAAATAGAAACAGTGTTTTGGGAGATGAATCCAGTTATTCTGACATTTGGGGTAGTAGACACTTTATAATTTGTGCTTGTTCTCTGCTCTCTAATTCAGCTTTCTTACATTTCATTATTCTCATGTACAAGGTCTACGAATGTCTTCAAATTTGGGAGCTATTATCACTAATGATTTTGCTAATTTTCAATTTATTGAATATAGGCTTCTTATGTAGATTTTGATTATTTCTTAAATTCATCTTTATTTATAAAAATATTTTTAATTATTATATTTTCTTGTTTATTGTTCAGTGCATTTGTGTGAAAAATATTTCAAATATTCTTCTACTTTCTTTCACTCAAAAGCAATTTAAATTGTAAAAGCTAAGAGGCTTCAAATTTTAATATTGAATCATTCTTTTCTTTCTTTAGAACATGACAATATTTTTAACCCTCCCTTAAGAGTGTGATTTTTTTTCTACCCTTTACTATACTCTCTATTACCTTTTGTCTTCTATTTTTATAATCTTTTGTTTCACTTGGATGGTTAATGTTACCACACTCCTTAAATATACAGATATCAATCAGTGTTTTGCCTTTTTGTCAGGGGATTTGAATAATTTATTTATTAAAATTTTGAGGGAACTTTGAAATATATGCTTTAGGCTGTGTTTTAGTCAACATTTTTATCAGTTGGACCAAACAGAGAATAACCACCAAAACTGTGAATGTCACACATTTAAAAAAATAAGCACACCAGACGGAAGGAGTGAAAGAATCAATATTTAAGAATCACATAGATCCAAATAAATAACCAAATATATAATGTTATTAATAGATGAAGTCTTGCATTAAATATTTGCATATGTGGTACTGTGAAAGAAAAGGTTAACTCAATTGCCTTGGCTGCCCAAATTCTACATTTTCCTAAGTTCTTCGGGACCAAACCTTGACTGGCACTCTAGAGACAACCTCTGAAACCTTGGAATACCTTGCCTGATAAGAGCGTCATTTCATCTTGGGAACCAAACCAAACACGTTATGCTAATGATGTGAGTTGTGCTAACCAAACCAAACACGTTATGCTAATGGCGAATGCCTGTATTTGTACATATGGGCTTTTGGGAGAGGTGTTGTCAGTTTGAACACTGGGGTTTGGGGGTGGGGCAGTTGGAGACCAAGTAACTATGGACAGTTACGTTTTGTCTCCACATCTGTGTACTGACTCCCTGTAAAACCCTGCACTCCAAGTCTTGGTTAACGATTTCTGGTTGGCGATGCTTCACACGCATTGTCAGACCACACTGCTGGAAGCGTCAAATGCTGGCGGCATGATTCCACCCGAAAGGACAAGTGGAAGCTCATGCCTGGTTCTCCTAGACAATGCTCTACACACCTTTATCCTTTGCCAATTTCAATCTATTTCTTTAGCATAATAAAGCATAACCATAAGTACAAAAGTTCTGAGTTTTGTGAGCCCTTCTAGTGGATCATTGAACCTGATGAGGGTCTTAGGCACTGTGGACACAAGCATTAAATTCAAAAAATTTTCTCAAGCTTTTTTTTTGTTTTAATTCTTTATTTTTATACTATGTAAAATATAAAATTTTAGTTTACTCTAAAATATAAAATAAATAAGTAAATTAGGAAACAAAGTAAATAAACACATATAAACTCACCTCTCGAATTAAATTAAAAGGAAACAGTATCACCATAATTGTAAGTTCTCTGCATTCATTTCCATTATCCTGCTTTCTTGATAGTGACAACTACACTTGTGAATTTTTTATTATTCTCTAGCTTTTACTTTTAAAAATGAATCCATCCATATTCTTTAAACTATATTTAATACACTTATTTTCAGCATTACAAATATATTGTACATAATTTGTCTTCTATATTGCTTGTATTTTTCTTCATTATTACATTTCTAGTATCCGATCATGTTTGTATGTATTTCTGCACTCTAATTGCATAGCTTCGTGGTATTCTTTTTCTTTAATATGTCATAATTAAATTGTCTATTATCTTCTATTATGACCCATGTGGGTATGAATATTCCTTTACATGTCACTCAGGTACAAAAATTCATCCTGGTATATCCCTAGATGTGGCACCGATTGTATATGTACTCAAGGTTTACATATGTTCAATTTTAAAACATAACAAACTCTTTTCTAAATTTCTTCCTTACATTATACTCTCAACAACAGCACATAAGATCTTGGTTCCATATCTTTGCTAACACTTGTTACAGTCGTTTAATTTTTTTCCCTAAGATAGCGCGGGTGACAGATACTTAAATGTTTAACACATTAGGGGGGACTTTTTGTCTATTGCGTTAGGTAGGGATCTTTTCTTTTTTGAATGCATATGGCATATTCACCCCTACACACTGCTTTTTTTAAACATATGTTCTCCATTTATATTGAATGATACCGTATGAGAGGTGAAATTTTTCATTTATGTGTGGATTCCTATAGAATCCATTTTGATCCACAGGCAATGTTAAACTTTCTTCACTGGCAAGCTTTCTTTAATAATGGCATTAGTTACTCCTAGATATTTATTCAGAAATGGCTTGGTCTTTTTGTTCTGGGTAATTTTAAGAAATTCTCAATTACTTTGCATGGATATAAAAGTTAGACAGCTAAGAAGGCTAATAGGTAAAAAAAAAATATTTTATTTGACATATAATGTTGGAGGAGAGCTCTCAGGATACCCCAGAGCACCAGAAAGAAGAAAACAGGTGGCTCCTAAAGCAAATTAAGCCTGAAACATTCTGCATGCAATATGACAAAACTGAAGTTCCCTATTTCGGGCACATCTTGAGAAGGCAGTATTCTTCAGAAAAGACAATAATGCTGGGAAAAATAGAACACAGCAGGAAAAGAGGAAGGCCAAACAGAACATAGATCGTCTCCATAAGAGAAGCCATAGGCGTGAATCTTGAGTTGCTGAGCAGGGCTGTTGAGGACAGGACATTGTGGACATCACTCATTCATAGGGTCACCAGAAATTGGAACCGACTCAGGGACACGTAAAACAACAATTTCACCTAAAATGTTACACTTAACCTTGCACTTTCAGATCATTCGTATTAAATCTAATTGAAATTATGTTTGAGCCTCCAAATGCAATATATCTGGATTATTCCACATTATTATGTTGCAAAGGAAGATAGAAAAACATTTTGAAGTGATAAATTTTGGAACTAAAATGCAAGCCAATAGATCTTAAAACTTTAACCATTAAATTGCAAAAGAAGACATAACATTAAAGGTGACTATCCACTATTTTTGAAAGCATCTTCATATCACCTTGTTAATCTACAAACTTGCAATGCTAATGCTATCGCTTTTTGATACAAACTAACCTTTCAAAGGGAATGCCCAACGAGCCTCATTAACAAAAATCTTTCGTGACTTTTTCAGGTTCAATTCAAAGAGAATACAGAGCATGTATTAATGAATGGATAAGTACCAAAAGCAAAGATTATCCTGAGAGAAAACTGATGAGTATGTGATAAAGACATGAGGACTCCTTCCCAACTCTTTTTACTCTAGTGCAATGAATCCCTTGATAATGGCAAATTCCTACCTTTTGCATTGGGGATAATACAAGGCTCAGCATCAGAATATATCCTAATTATGTTATTTCTTATTGAATCTCAAGAGAAATCTATAGACATTACTGTTATTTGGTTAATCAACATGTTTTTCAGTCTGCTACCGAAAAAAGCAACCCACCTATGCGTTTTAGAAAACAATGATGAAATAAAGAAACTATTCATCCTATATGCTTAATTTACAATTTACTACATGCATTTGCCTTATTAATTTGTTTAAACAGTGTAAAATATTAGCATATTGAAGTAATTCTCAGATAAGTGATATACAGAAACATGTATATAATCTAAGAAATGATGAATTATGAATCTCATCATTGAGAAAAAAATGACATATTTAAAGACTGAAATTTACATTTTAAAAATGTAATCACTTTCTTTTATCTGTTACCCACAAATGTTTATTCAATGCCCTCCATATGACAAGCACTGTTCCATTAACTTGTCAATAAATGTAAAAGTTTCTGCTCTGAAAACTTTATTAGCTAATTAAAAAAAATAAAAATAAATAAATAAATAAATAAATATATATATATATATATATATATATGTATACACACACACACACACACATATAAATGAGAAACTAAAAATGAGAAATTCTGTTATTACTATGTCCTGTGAATGAAAGAGATTCCATTTTTAATTAAGGGCTTCATTCTACCATTGATGTTGTAGTTTTTAAAATACTCTTAAATAGAGTATGAAGCAATCTTATCTCCGAAAAACAACATTTGTAGAAATCTTACTTAAAAAATTGAATATCCGTATTAGGTAACCCAAATGTTAACAAACATATTAACTCATCATAACAATGCTTTTTAACTCCTTTTACATTGAGTTTCTTTTTGGTAATATCTGAGTCAGTGACCTGTGAAAATATAAAACTTATTCTACATTTCATGAACCATAATGTCTATTTGATGAGTACCCAATTTATCTGCAGTCAAAAGACTGGAAATCTCAGAACACTAAAGTTTATCTCCTATGCCCCGTCTGTGAAAGTCAATATCTGCATTACCTCATAAGATAATCAGGAAAAAAAAATGTATAAATAAATAAGTAGAAAGAAGTTTGCACAGATGTGTAAAAGTTTTCCGACACATTATTAAAGGACAAAAATAAGTCCATTGCATTAGCAAAAACAAATCACTTATGGCACTGAAGAGTTAACTATCAGGAGCAAAGGCACAACAGAAGGTAGGAGTCTCAAACTAAGATATCTCTATCAACATATATTTCCTAGTCTTTCTCTGTGTTGAAAATAATTGTAAAAATGTCAACATTTTAGCCTTGAAATTATTGACTTTTCTATAACACAAATGAACATATTACGAAGGAAATAGCAAAAACAACAGTTCTCGTCAAAGTGATTGCCCCAGCCGGATTATCAGCCTACTTGAGCATTTTTAAACGTGCTATTGCTACAGTAGCCTATGCTGGTCTCTGTTTTTCTTGTATTGTCACAACAGGAGTAATTGGTAGCAGGATAGTAATGTTTGCACCTTTGAACATTATATCCTCATTAGGAAAATGATCCCATAAGATGTTTCTCTAAGAATGAAAAAGTCAAAGAAGTCATGGATACTTCGATTAGATATTGTAGTGAGGAAGGTGAAGGCAAACCCTCCACCACTTATTGGAGGTTAAGAATCAGGATTTAGAGGAGGCTTGGAAGCCAGAGGTCTTCGATAGAGGAAACGTATCAACATATCCCGCTCACCACCTCATTCATCCATGGAGATACGGGTTACCGCTAGATATGAATGCAGCGGGTTTGCATTCCAGTAGACAGCCCTATCCCTGTTGCTTACTTTTTTACGAAGTCAGTATGTGCGTGTGAAGAAGGCTATAAGAAAAAAAAAAAAGATTCATTCAAAATGTGGTATTGAAGGAGAGCTCTAGAGATACCCTGCACTGCCAGAAAGATGAACAAATGGTTTCTGGAGCAAAGTAAGCCTGAAACATTTGTTGAGGTAAAATGGACAAAACTGAAGCTGTCCTACTTCAGGCACATCATGAGAAAGCAGAATTCTTTGGAAAAGACAATAATGCTGGGAAAAGTTGAAGGTAGCAGGAAAAGGGGAGGATAAAGAATGAGGTGGATTGACTCCATAAAAGGAGTGAGTCTACAGGAGATGAACAGGGTTGTTGAGGACAAGACGTTTTGGACGTCACTCATTCTTAGGTTCACCAGGAGTTGGAGCTGATTTAATAGCCTGTAACAACAACTACAATACGTATTGGGTCTTATCATCAAATGTAGATTTACTGAGCAAGGAAGCTTACTTAAGAGGCTCGTCTTGGGTGGAAATGAGAAGAGGAGATATCCACAGATACCATCCTGATGGTCTTAACACTTTGCTCTGTCAGATGCATATCTGAAATAGCTGCTAGCAGGTGAATACTAGGCAGGACATACACTTCAAAGACAGGGGTGAGGGGGAGTGGGGATAAAGAGCCCTTGATTGTCTAGGTCGTGCTCAAGGGTCAACTGCTGGTCATGTCCTCTCTCTGTATGGTTCCATTCTGATCACATTCTGGAAAGGGCAAAAGCATGACACTATTCACACCAGTGGTTTCCCAGTGGTTATCAGAGACTGAGGGAAGGGATGGTATTGTCTACAAAAGGACATAACGAAATTCATTAGGCTGGAGGAAATATTCCGTCTTGATTGTAGTAGTGGTTACAAGACTGTAGGTGCTTGGCAAAGCTCATCAAAGTGTTCACCTCAAAACAGTGATCAATTCCTGTAAGAAACGTATTGTGCGATAAACCTGTCTTTAAAAAACTGGTGGTTTCCAACTTATTATTTTACTATTTTTAAGTATATTTAAATTGAAATATTATTATTGATTGTTTTTCTGCTCTTCCTCAATAAAACTTCTTTCAAGATTTCAATTATAATATTTTGTTCAATCAATAAAATCTGCTTATTTGTACCTTTGATATCATTAATTTATTACAAAAGAGACATGGAAATTATTTACATGATGAAAATTCAGAACTTCAGTGAAATCGGCAGCTTCACGTGATGCCATTTCAATAATGATTAATATCAGTCTACATACTTTCCAAGGATATCACCATCTCTAAATGTCGTCTAGAACTACTTTGGTACCTCCACATGTGGAAGAGCTTTGTCCCCCATGTTCACGATAACTGGTTGAATCTCTCCACCCTCTCCCTTAGACCCCGACCCAACAGGTGCTACTGTTGTTCACAATATTTTCCCTTGAGATTTTTCTGGAAGCATAATGCCTCCTTTGGTTACAGTTCCCACAGCACTCCTTGCAACTAGCAGTCAATCAAAGAGGGGAAGAAACTGTCTAAATGTCTGTCCTGCCGTGACTTCTGCCGCCACAGTTCTTACTCTGCTCTGGAGCCACCGCCACAAGGAGACATCTGCAGTCAGACTGCCCGGGCATGTGAACTTTGGAAAAGTCAATCTCCTTTTTGATTTTGTTTTCTTTAGAATTTAATCATCTCTTCTTTCTTCTTACATTTTCTCCATCCCCTTCTTCTAGGATAACTCTCTGTGCTGATTCTTCTCCTGTCTCTTTTAATTCATGTTTCTGGCTGCTGAAGTACAAATTCTTTTTAAATATTTCCATTTCTTAAATTGTTAATTAAATTTCTTATATCAATAAAGATATAACCTAGTTCATAGATGTCAATTGGGGTACTTTTTATTGGCACGGTGGTGGGATCTTTACAAGTCAAGTTTTGAGGTAATGTCTTTCATGATGTTTTAGATTTATTCTGCCTGCTCTGATGATTGAACGATTGAATTTACTAGAAGATACACACACGCGCACACACACACACACACACACACACATATAATCTTCTAAATGAGAAAATGAAATTAGACAGGAAAATAAGGTAGCTGGATATTAACACTCTTTTGAAGACTGTGCTCGCGTCTATTCTACTTCCTAACACTTTATACATTGGAAAGTTTTCTTATCAGCATGAAGTTTTGCTCTCTTCATCTGCAAAATGTGTAATATAATAATGCTTCCTCAAAGACTGATGTAGCAAATAAATGGAGAATTTAAATGGAAGAGTGGAATACAGAATTTGCTGTGTGATACGTTCTCTATGCAGACAGAGTCTCTATACATATGGACGCTCAATGTGTTTTATTTCACCTTGTTTTCCTTCTGCACTGAGAACTGGGAAGCCTGTACTCTCATCCCCTTGTAGGATCACAATCAGACAATAATTGCAATAAGCCAACACAATTTTGATATCATAAAAAAGAAGTTAGATTTTCCTACTCATTGTTCTATTTGCTGGAATATTTCTTTAAACGTTGTACAATGGATTTCTTTAGTTTCTTCTCATTAATTTCCCTCAAGAACAGAGTTGGGTGCTCACTTCGGCAGCACATATACTAAAATTGGAACAATACACAGAAAAGTAGCATGGCTTCTGTGTAAGGATGACATGCAAATTCATGATGCGTTTTATGTTTTTATGGTCATATATACAATGGAATAGTACTCATCCTTTAAAAAAATGAAATCTTAACCATTCACAACAATATGAATGGACCTAGAGTTTATTATGCTTAGTGAAATAAGTCAGACAAAGATAAATACCATATGATTTCACTTATATGAGGAATCTAAGGAACAAAATGAACAAATGAATCAGAAACATACTCACGGATATAGACGACAATCTGGTGATGGACAGAGGAATTGGAGTTTGGAGGTCTGGGAGAAGTGGGTGAAGAGTTAAAGAAGTACAATTAGTAGTTGATAGATGGTCACAGAAATGGAGAGCAAGCCAAGGGGGTGCAGTTAGCATTAATGTAATGGCTAGGTGTAGAGCCAGAGGAGAGAACAAATAGTTTTATAAACTATGTAAATTTCTAACTAATGTGCTGTACAATTGAAACTGATAATAAAATAAAACTTAAGACATATACAGAGTTGGAAATGAAGGTTGAACTTAATTCTAAACACATTGCCACACACAATAATAATACACACACACAATACACACATGTCATTGCCGGTCATTGTATTTGTAATAGCTTGTTGTTACACAATGGGCAAAGGGAAGAATAAGAATAAAATAATAACAGTTAGTGGAATACTCATCCATTTGAAATAGGCTAAAATACAAAAAAAATAGGCAATGTAATAAGTAATTACTTTTTTTTTTTAACTTTGGCAAAAGGCTCTAAAGTAACACAGAGATCAGGATCAACTTTGTGATACCATGCATGATTCCATGTATTTCCATGTGACAGCTTTCTAGTCTCTTGAGAATGTGAATTTCCTTTAGAGGATTGACTCCAGAATTAAACCCTATTATCTCGTCCCCCTGATTACCCATTTCTCTTTACGGAAACAAAATAAATGTGCAGCAACATGTATTTACTCAGAACGTGTCTCAAATCTTTCAAATAAGTTATGCAAATTTTCACTGCATTTCATTTCATTTAAAAAATGAAATTCCTTTTTTCATTTTTAATTTTCTACTGAGAATCAATTAAAAAAAAAAAAGAAAATCACAATCTGCACAATTAAGACAGGCCTGGAAGCAACTGAGGATTTGGTACTGTTTTTCACCGTGGGGGACAGGTACAGTGCCTGATGCTACATGACATTAATTTGACAATGTGCTTTGAAATGAGAACAATTATTTAGTTGACTTTTAAAATACTACAAAATCATTCTTGAGTTCATAATAGATGTCCATCATCGATCATTTGAAATTGTCACTATTTCACTGCTTGAGTCACATGTGAATTCGGGGGAGGCAGTGAATGAATCTTGGAGTAAAAGATTAAACAGAGTGGTCTTGAGGGAAAAGAAAATGGATTTGAGTTCAACCCACACAGCTGTTCAGAGAATGGGAGAGACTTCCACAGGTGATCTGTTTCCTTTGTATTTGGGGTGTGGAAGGGTAGAGAAAAACTAGAACAACGTACATTATACTACCAGAACCTGAAGTAGTGTGTACAGAGTTGCCCAGTGCTCTGAAACGACTACAACCAGATTTAGCAGACAATTCCTTAATACATTTACATGCTTGTCCACTTGTCCACTAATTTTCCTCTTTCTTCAGTCCCTCTGTTTATTATGCTATATTATCCTAGGTTATTTTTTTCCATGTGTGAGTATCCTCATGAATATTTTTATGATTTCCTCTAAACGTTGGAGAGGAAAATATCTATACCTAATGCATGTTTGAGATTATATTTGTAACAAATGACTAAAACAAATCATACTGTGGTGACTGAGTTCATCCTGTTGGGATTGACAAACACACTGGAGCTACAGATACCCTCTTCTTGCTGTTTTTCATGGTTTACACACTAACAGTTTGGGGGAATGTTGGCATGATCCTTTAATCAGGGCTGACTCCCAACTTCACACACCCATGTATTTTTTCCTGGCCAACCTGTCCTTTGCAGACGTCTGTTATTCCTCCACCATCACCCCAAAGATGCTGGTGGATTTATTGTTGGAGAAGAAAATAAACTCCTTCACTGGCTGCTTTGTGCAGATGTACTTCTTCATCACCTTGGCCACGACTGAGGGCATCCTGTTCGGGTTAATGGCCTACGACCGTTATGTGACCATATGTAACCCTCTGCTTTACCCTCTGCTCATGTCCAGGACCGTCTGCCTTAAAATGGCAACAGGGGCTTTTACAGCAGGGCTGTTGAACTCCATGGTAAACACAAGCAGCTTGCCATTCTGTGGCTCCAATGTCATCCACCACTTCTTCTGTGACAGCCTTCCACTTTTTAAGCTCTCATGTTGTGACACATGGCTAAATCAAAGCGTCTTTTCCAACTTTGCTGGTGTGAATATGATCGGGGCTCTGCTGGTCATCCTCACCTCCTACTCCTACATTCTCTTCTCCATCTTTCGCATGCATTCAGGGGAGGGGAGGCGCAAAGCAGTCTCGACGTGTGCCTCTCACCTGACAGCTATAACTCTGTTCTATTCCACTGCCATCTATACTTATCTGAGACCCAGTGCCAGCTACTCCCTAAGTTAGGACAAAGTGGCTTCTGAGTTCTACACAGTGGTGATCCCCATGTTAAATCCTCTGATCTACAGCCTCAGGACTAAGGAAGTAAAAGCGGCTTTTGGGGATGTAATTACCAGGAAAAGGATTTCTCATTTCTGTGATTGTTTTGTTAAATTTTCTAAACTAGATAGAGTATTTAATGAACTTTCAAAGGGTCGTTCAAGTCAATGGTTTTATATTAGAATATTTGCTAAGTAATCATGTTCTGTAATACCCAAGTAAATGATCAAACTTACATGAGATGAGACAATGAGACCTTCATATCATCATTCTACATCTTCAGTAGGTCTTAAGAAAAGAAGCTTATTTGTAATAACATCTTGCCTAGGAAAAGGAAGACATTGACTGTTCAGAGACAAAATTCATAATATCATATGAAACTAGCCATTGAAATTACTTGTAGTATCCATTTTTTAATTCCTCATACATTCCTTTCCATGATTTATAGTTTGTAAGTGGTTGTTATTTATCGTTTATGTCACAATGTGTTAAATTAAAAATAGATAACCACCTTTAATTATTAAATGATCTCCTAAGATGATAATTTTAAATTTAAGAACTTTAGTTTTAATTGCTACTGTAAAATTCCCAGCTTTAATTTCTCTTAGTTCCCCTTTACACATTATATTCCTTAAAGAATAAAGGTGAGTTTGTTCAAAAGTGCGCTATCAGGATAATTGTGGCCTGATTACAATGTACCAATTAAAACATTTCTCTCACACACTTACTTCTCCTGAAAGTTTTCCATTTCTCTCACTTTGTCTCTAGCAGACTGATACACACACACAATCCATGTGGACACATATTTGGCTGCTACAGAGTTCACAGCATGAAGATTTCAATGGATGAATGTAACACATATTCTTTAAAATAGGCTCCTAGATATCCTGAGTATAAACATCTTCTAACAATTTTCAATGAAAATCAATGAGACTTATCTTAATATTAAAGGGAAGCATTATTAATATGAAGGTAGACTGGAAATTGGCTTAGCAGAACCCTGAAAGAACTGAGTGGGAGTCAGGCCTTGCTAAGGACACAGCCACATTTACAGTTTCCAGAGTGAAATTTCCCATGTCCCTTTCCTTACCCTTGTCACTGAAGTCACACTTGATAGAACCTACAATGTATAAGTCATCTGAAATGTGGCATAGCAAACTTATGCTTTGTCACAAAGAGGTCACCCAACTTGACTATTCAATAATGACCTCAATGGTACATGTAGGTGATTTAGGCAAAAAGGATGTTCGTGAAGGTATCGGTGGTGTCTGAGCATCCGTGGGCCATGCTCTCAGCCTACAGTTTGCAGTAGTTGCCTGGCCCTGGAGGCCTGCGATAGAACGGCCAGGCTGTTCTCCGAGGGGCTCGCTCTTTCCCTGCGTAGCCTGCCTGCTTCTTATGCACCAGGTGGCGGCTGTTGGCTGCATGCTTTCCGCTTTCTCTGTCTTAAGTAGTTAATGAAATCATACATGAAAATAAGATGTTTCACTCAGAAATACTAATGTTATATTCCTTTCATTAAATGCTTTAATTTGCAGTAAAACACAAATAGAAACAATGTTTGAGAGATGAATCCAGTTATTCTGAGATTTGGGGTTTTAGACACTTCGTAATTTGAGCCCTGTCCTCTGCTCTCGAGTTCAGCTCTTCTACATTTAATTAGTCTCATGAATGGACCTTGAGATGATCATGCTAAGTGAAAAAAGCCACACAGAAAAAGTTGAAAACCACATGACATCACTTATGTATATGTGGGATATAAAACTAAAAGCAACAAACCAACATGACAAACAGAGACTCATGGACATGGACAGTGGTTCCTAGCGGGTGTGGGGAGGAAGCTGGTACATGAGGTAATAGGTTTCAAATATGTGGTGACAAAAAGAAATCTATGGGCAGTAAACATACAACGTGATATATATATGACTTACGGTTGAACTGTACACTTGAAACACTACATTTCGTTAACCAATGTCACTGTAATAAAAAAAACCTCAAAAAATAATTAATCTCTTACACAAAATCTATAAATATTTTCAACTTTGAGAACTATTATCACTATTGATTTTGCTACATTTTAATTTATTGAATATAGGCTTCGTATGTAAATTGTGATTATATAAATACAATATTACTTATAAAAATATTTTTAATTATCATATTTTCTGCTAATTGTTCAATGTATTTGTGTCAAAAATGTTCCAAATATTTTTCACTTTATTTAACTCACAAGAAATTTAAATTGTAAAAGCATTAATAGACTTCTAATTTTTATATGGAGTGTGTTTTATCATTCTTTTTTTACCTGACAATATTTATTAAACCGTCCCCAATGAATGTAATATTTTTTGCTTCTTTGCTTTGCAACCACCATTGCTTTCTGTTTTTCTAATATTCCTGGTCTTTTATTTTACTTGAATATTTAATGATACTACATTCCCCAAATATACACATATCAATTAAAGTTTTGCCTTATTCAATGTTTTTTATGTAATTTATTTATTAAAATTAATGAAATTGAAATGTATCCATTTTAAGTATGTTTTAGTCAATATTTTCATCTGTTACTAGATGAGACAAAATAGACTATAGCTCACAAAACCTGTGAATGTTACAATATTATAAAAATAAGCCAACAAGATGGAAAGAGTTAAAGAATCAATATTCAAGAATCACAGAAAACCACAAACAACCAAAAAATCATGACTAGATGGAGTCCTCCATTTAGGCAGAAACAATGTGAAAGTGTGATATTACTATATCAAAGTAATTTTGGATTTAGTTTAAGTGTAAAATAACAGGCAATGTAATTTTCAAGAGTCTATAAAAAATGGAAAGACATACATATTTTAAGCAATAATTTTAAAAGCTAAGGCAAAGATAAAACGAAGTAGTAATCTCATTCATCTCCACACTGGTCAAATAAAATCAAAGAGAATGTGTTAATTCATAACATATTTAATGGTCAGAGATAAACATTTTTATGTCAAGGAGGTAATGCCCAAGTGGCAGGGGTGTATAAGGAAAAAATCAATTACAAAGTAGTTGAATTGATGTGAGAATATATAATCCGTGGGAGAGGGATGTACAAAGAGCTTTAGGGAAAACATATAGCTTGAAACTGATCAGAATAGTATTTCTGTTCATTTACTGACAAATGTAACCACTTTTACAGAATAAAATTATGTAGCATATTTACAAGCAATGTGCTCACTGACTTAAATAAATCGATATTTAACTGTTAAAAAAGAAAATATGTAGCTTTATAGAAACAATATTAAAACAAATAGATTTATCGAAAATAGATGAAATGAGTGTCAAATAGTATGTTTCATCAGACAGCAGAAACGTGGACACTTGCTGCTAAACTTACATATAATTTACTGCTTTGGCTGAGAAAATTAGAATATATTGTTTCTAAGAATATCTTATTATTTTGTTTTTAATCATGAAATTGTTGAATACGTCCACACATCACTACTGAGTCTCAGAAGAGACCTTCTGATATTTCAGACATTTAAAAGAACTTATTGCTTCCAGATTTGTTTCTAAAGAAAG
>NW_024346377.1:0-853 GCF_902729225.1 Pteropus medius | reverse complement strand
ATTCTATTTTTCGTCTCTATCAATTTGCCTATTCTAGGTATCTCATGTAAGTGGAATTAGACAACGTTTGCCCAAGCTCGCCCTATGCCGTATCCTTTGTACCTCCTCTTCACCATTTCCCCACACCCCTGCGAGTGTTCCGGTTAGCCGGTCACTCCATTTCACCAAGGAAGAGAAAGCTAAGAGCTCCAAGGCCCCTAGGGGGTACGAACTCCTGAGCTGAGGGACTCCAAGAGCAGTGCTCACACGGTCAGGGCAGCCGCTCACCTCTGCCTGGGAGGGACCAGGGGCTGGGCCACTCCCAGAGTTTGATGGGAAACGTGCCAGGGAACATAGAGCAGGTCCCAGTGTCACTGCAGTTGCCTCCGGCTGTGCTGGCATCACCTCTCCCTGGAGCTCTCTGGACAAGGGCCTGGGGGGAGGGGCGGGACAGGCTATCAGAGCAACATGGCTCGGGGAGTCGCTCTGGGCGAAGCAGAGTCTGATCAGGGCTGTGGCTGGCCCCCAGGCGACCCACACTGCCTGCTACAGTCCCCGCGGCCCGCCTCCCTCAGGCTTCCCGGGCTCTGTGTGCTTGGAGAGGGCCGGGGTGCCTAGGAAGTGCTTAGGAACTGGGAAACCCATTTCCCGTGCTCTCCGCGTGAGCCTGGGGACATAAGTGAGTCAGGCCTCTGGCGAGGGAAGGGGAGTTGGAGAGGTTTCCCTCAGCTCCCACTCACCTTCTCAGTCTAACGCGGAAGGCCTTTTGTGTCCATCTGGCTCATGTGTGTCCATCTGTGAATGCCGCTAGCCACTGACCGACCCTTCCACAGGTTCATTCGCTCACTCATTCCTTGGGCAACTGCGGCTACGG
>NW_024346376.1:0-421 GCF_902729225.1 Pteropus medius | reverse complement strand
CTTTATAACTTCATAACTTATGCTAATGCTTGATATCTACTTTTAAAATATTTTCTAAATTAATGAGCAATTAATGAATTTGCATTTTAAAGTCTTATTCTTGAAAACAAACAAAATGAAAAGTTCCATATCTCCTTTCGTAGTTATTTTAAGGTCTTGAGAAGGTCATTCCTTACTGCCATTCACTGTCATACACATTTTATTTTCCCTCAGAGGTCACTGCTTTATACGTCTGCTCTGGATGCTTCTTTGGCCTGGAATGTCCTCACAGCCAAACACTTGATCTTTCAGAACTCAGCTCAAGTGTTATCTTCTTTACCTGCCCGTTATGTCATTCTGCATCCCTTCATTATTTTGAACCTCAGCTTTACCCAGGCATGCTGTTGTGACAGAGCCTGTAACATTTCGTTAAGCTTATTTA
>NW_024346375.1:0-328 GCF_902729225.1 Pteropus medius | reverse complement strand
CCAGAATCGCAGACTTCCGAGAAAAGGCTCACTTGCGGCAAATGCACAGCCCTCCCGGGGCCTTGGGGCTCTGTGGGCGATGCTCGGTCATCTGCGGCTACTAGGGTACCGAAGTTGGAGGAGCACTCACTGACACTTTGAGCTCCTAGAGGTCCAAACTACGTCTCATTCGTCTCTGTATGCTCTTGCAGGGTTCAGGGCCACCCACAGACAGCGTACCCAGGGATGCATTGGCCCGTGCGTCCATGGCGGCCGTCACCCGCTGGAAAGGGTTCAGTTGGGAGACACTGCAGACAGCTGTGGGTCTGAATTCGGCCTCCGTGCCTTA
>NW_024346374.1:0-465 GCF_902729225.1 Pteropus medius | reverse complement strand
GCGCGCAGACCGGCGGTCCTCGTCCCTCAGCTTGCTTGGCGATCGGCAGGCACCCTTGGCGGGGGATCGGGCGTCTCCTCTCCTGGGGATTCTCCCAGCTGTGACGGGAATGGAGACCTTGGTGGTGTTGGGAGGCAGATCTCGGCTGTCCCCTGCCCCTGCTTTCCTTTTTCCTATCTGTGAGGAGAGAGGGGTGACCGTGGCCTCCTCGGCTCGTGGACCCTCTCCTGTGACTCACCCCTCCTCTGACTGTGTCGTAGAACGTGACAGTTTGGTTGGGGTTATGTGGTGGCTGCCATGTCGCTCTGGTATCAGGATGTCTGCTTCTCTTCCCTCTGTGATGACGCCGCCCCCGCCACCCCAGTCCTTCCTGGGGACACTCCAGCCCGTCTCTTGCCTCGTGTAAGCCCGAGGCTGAAGAAGAGGCACGAGGCTCAGGGCGCCTCTCGTGCCACAGCTGGCTGG
>NW_024346373.1:0-353 GCF_902729225.1 Pteropus medius | reverse complement strand
GGGGACCATTACGACCATCCCAGGCTGAAAGGTGAGGGAGAGGGAGGTGTCTGCTTCCGTCCTGAAGTCTGATTTCCACTGCGGAAAGCGGGAAGGAGCCGAGGCCTGAGGAAGGAGCCCCGGGGCCTCCGGGATAAAAAATGATCATGCTGAATTGTGGCTCTGGAACGCCCGGTGTCCACACTGCGGGGAGGTGGAGATGCTAGGAGCGGCCTGTCTTCTGTGGTAGACCAGGGGTCCACGCAGGTTTTTTTCGAAAATCCACCATATACATATAGATGCATATAGATGAATATATATATGCATCTATATGTATATGGTAGCTTTGGCGAAAAGCTCTCTGGTGACGTCCA
>NW_024346372.1:0-873 GCF_902729225.1 Pteropus medius | reverse complement strand
GTTTAGAATTACCAGCAGTTGCAGAGAGATTTTATGGAGGATGATCACGAGCGAGCAGTGTCCGTGACTGCTCTGTCTGTCCAGTTCTTCACTGCACCTACTCTGGTGAGTAGTGCTTGCCTTTTCTTTGTAACTGATAGCTGGCACTCCTTGCCTTTTTTTGCCTTCTTGATAGAACTATGAGCGTTTGCAGAGTGATTATGTGACAGATGACCACGACAGAGAGTTTTCAGTCGCAGACCTCTCGGTTCAGATATTCACAGTTCCTTCACTTGTAAGTACTGAAAGACTAAGAACAACTTTTTCTTTTCCATTAACAGAAGTAAAGCCTAAAAATAATAGAGAACTAAGGTCTGTATATTCCTGCATAGAGTAATATTTTGTTAATGAGTGATAAGACTTCAGATACCTTCAACCGTACTAGAATATATCCTCGAATATGTAATCTGGAGGGAGAAAGTCATTTACCTTAATCTGTACTTTCTCATAGTACCTTCCTGAGGTTTTAAACTGATTAGTTAAAATTAAGCTGATCAGTTTAACAAATTTATCCAATAGAAACAGACAGCATATTATATATAAACTTACATTTTGAGAAGCCCTCTTCCCCAATAAGGAAAAGGCTAGCTAAGGCAGTTGAATCACAATGATTAAGTAGTCTTGTATTAAGTTTCACTCATTGCTCTGGAAGACATCACTGTTTTAGTACTATTCAGTAATTAAAATTCATTTAATTTAACAAAAATTTATTGAGTGCCTGTTATTTATTGGGACTTCTCAAATTCATTGTTTTGTCCAGTTCCATGCCAGTACCCAGTTTTAATAATTTTATTTTAATATTCCATTTTGATATCTTACACAATCAAATCTTTC
>NW_024346371.1:0-580 GCF_902729225.1 Pteropus medius | reverse complement strand
TTGAGGAACTGCATAACCATTTTCCACAGCAGCTGTCCCATTTTACATCACCCTCTCCCAGCGATGTTATGAGGGTTCCTATTTCTACATATCCCCACTAACTGTAGTCATCCTAGTGAGTGTGAAGTAATATCTCCTTTTCGTTTTGATTTGTATTTTCTTAATTATCAATGATCTTGAACTTTTTTTTCATGTGCCTGTGGCCATTTATTTTTGGAGAAATGTCTGTTCAAATCTTTTATTAATTGAATTGTCTTTTTGCTGTTGTAAGAGTTCTTTATATATTTTGGTTAGTTATCACATATACAATTTGAAAATATTTTTCCCCATTCTATAAATTGCCTTTTCACATTTTAATAATGTACTTTTAAAAAAATTTTATTTTAATTGAAGAAATGATTTAAATTTTTTTCTCCCTGTTTACCTCACCTCTCCCCCACCGCTAACTTTAATAATGTACTTTAATGCACACATATTTTCATTTTTGTGAAGCTCAGTTTACCAATTTTTTCTTTTGTTGTTTATACTTTTAGTGTTAAATCTAAGAAACCATTGCTAAATCCAAGCTCATGAAGATTTA
>NW_024346370.1:0-590 GCF_902729225.1 Pteropus medius | reverse complement strand
GTGTTAGTCTGCAGCCCGGGGGTTGGAGACCCCTCATTTAAAACCTTTGAGCATTCCTCCTCCACTGTTGCCCTCTCCTCCAGCCTCACAGCTTCCCCTCCCCCAGATACACCGGACACTTTCTTAGCTCCCTGGCTTTGCCCATGGTGTTTACTCTCAAAAGCCACTTTTATCCAAACTTTTGTTCTGAAAATCCTACTATCATTTAATGCCCAGCTCAAGCGCATGTGATCCATGAAGCTCTTAGCTATAAGTAGCACCTGTTACACTCTGCCTTGCATCACACTCGGGGACATGTTGTCTCTCCCCATTTGGGACCACATTGTACACTCTCTTCACCATCACCTCATGAGTATTCCTTCCCTTGCCCATGCTGCTCACCTGTCTGGGATGTCCTACCATTTTACCTACCAACATAGTCTTCCTTTCACCTTTCATGCCTCAGCTCAGCTCAACTCTCAAAAGACTTTCCAATGTTCTCCAATCTTTCTACCTACACTACCGGCTCTATTTATTGAGTGGGTGTTCTGTGCCCAGATGTTTGTCTACAGTATTTCTAATCCTTGGAATGCCTCTGCAAAGTAGGTACA
>NW_024346369.1:52611-57815 GCF_902729225.1 Pteropus medius | reverse complement strand
ACTGTATGCCTGAAACTAATTAAAATAAACAAATTAAAAAAAAAAGTGCTCCACTATAAAGGAATTTTGCTTTTGGGTGAAAAATAAGATCATGACATTTAAAGATATAATGAAGTAGGTGATTGACTTTTGACATGATAGTCTGAGGAGCTTCATGGAACCACACCCCAACGAAACTGGTGAAAATATAAAAAAAAAATAAGGATTTAAAACCTGTGGAAAAGGTCCTAAGGCAAACAACAAATGAAGAAACATTTATTCAAAAACATCTGAAATTTAGTAAGAAATGTTGAAAGTAAAAGGATGGGAAAATATATATCATGCAAACAGCATCTAATTAGAAACTAGAGTGGTTATACATTAGTCTTTAAATACAAAAAAAGATTTTAGAGATTAAAATAGGCTTTAATTAAAAATTTAAAAATGTTGCTAAAGATAAAGGGGGGAGATATTATGATAATGTGTAAATGTGTTCTGGGAGACTGTGAGAGCCTCGAGAGCAGGGACAATGCAATTTTCATTTCTGTATCCACAGGACCTCTCACAGAGCCACATTCAGTTGCTCCACATTCTTACCATGATTTTGTATTTTTCCATACTTTTCATTTGAGCTTTTTATTGGGTATGCAGTAATATTTTATTGTGGTTTTAATTTTAATTTCTGTGATGACTAATGAACTAATGATCTCCATAAGTATATCCTCTTGTGTAAGATATCATTAAATCTTTTGCCCATTTTTTTTCTATTGGATTGCCTGTCTTTTTCATGTTGATTTATAAGAGTTCTTTGGGTATTCTGGTTATGAGACCTGTGTCAGATATATACAGAAATATCTTCTCCAAGTTTGTGGATTGGCTTTCATTCAGTTAATAGTATTATTGGGAAACAGAAGATTTTAATTTTAATAGAATCTAATTTATTAATTTTAATTTCGAAATTAGTGCTTTAAAAAATCTTGTTTAATAATTTTCACTAAATCTTTACCAAGGTTCTATATTTTCCAATATATCTATAAAAGATATATTGTTTTACCTTTTACATTTAGATCTGCTGTAAATCTAGAACGATTTTTGTGTCCAATGAGGGAGAGATCAAGATAACATTTTTCTCCGCAAATGTAGCAACATAACTGATCTATTTCCATTCATTGAAGAAACCATCTTTTCCCTGTCCCTTGTTGTGTAAATCTTTACATTAGTCAGGTGACTGTATATATGTGAATCTGTTTCTGGACCCTGTTTTATTTGCCAATTTGTCTTTCCTTACATCAATACTCCACTCATTAATTACTATATCTTCTGATAGGATTGATATAAGGTTTAAATTCTCTGTTTTCTTCTACAGTACCTCTTCCTTTAGCTATTCTTGGCTCTGAATTTCCATATAAATTTTAGAGTAAGCTTGCCAATTTTCTCAAAAAGATATTTTGACAGTATTGAAACTAGATTAATTTAGGGGAGAATGGGCATCTTTGCAATATTGAACCTTCTAACTTTTGAATTTGGTATGTTTCTCCATTTTTTTCTTTGATTTATTTCATTAACGTTGTGTAGTCTTCAGTAGAGTTCTTCTCCATCTTTTCTAGATTCATTACATATTTGATGCTTTTAAATGCTATGGTAATTGATGACATTTTAAAGATTTTTTTTCCCTACTTGTTTACTACTCATATATAGTAACACAAAAGATATTTGCATATTGATCTTATATCAGGTGATCTTGCTAGGGATGCCAATATTCCCATTGGTTTGTAGATTCCTTTGTAATTTTTATGTTTACATGCAGGTTTGTGAATCTGACATTTTTTTCTTCCTTTCCAATCCTTATACCTTTTATTTCTTGTCTTGCAGCACAAACTAGGCCTTTCAGTACAATGTTGAATAAATGTGGTGATAAATGGCTCTTGCTTCTTCATTGATTTCAAGGAAAGCTTTAAATATTTCACAGTTGTGTATGTTTGTTCTGAATCAGGTCAACAGGCTATACTTTGTGAGTAAAATCTACCTGCCATTTGGTTTTGTAAATAAATTTTATTTGAACGCAGCCTGGTTCCACTCATTTACATATTGTCTATGATTGCTTTAATGCTATAATGACAGAATTGTGCAATTGTTTATTTATTTATTTGCATATGAACTTTTATATTATGTTAAAATACACATGACATTTACCACCTTAGCCATTTTTAAGTGTCCAGTATAAATATATTTAAGTGTCCACTAGTATAAATATATTCACATTGTTATGCAGCCATCGGTACCATCCTTTCTTATAACTCTCTTCCTCTTGTAAATCTGATACTCTGTACCTATTAATTTCCCCTCCCCCAAGCCCCTGGCAGTCATCATACTTTATGCCTTTATGATTTTGAGTATTTTAAGTACCTTATACAAGTCGAATCACGCAGTATTTGTATTTTTTGTGACTGACTTATTTCATTAAGCATAATATCCTCAAGATTTGTCCATGTTGCAGCATATTGCAGAATTTACTTTCTTATAAAGGCTATATAATATTCCATTGTGTGAATATACACATTTTAATAATTCATTTATTGGTTGATTTGACACTTGGGTTGCATCTGTGTTTTAGCTATTATGAATAATGCTATAAACATGGGTATGCAAATATTTCTTTGAGACCCTGCTTTCAATTATTTTGAGTATATATCCAGAAGTGGAATTACTGTGTCGTATGGTAATTCTATTTTTAATTTTTTGAGGAATCTCCATACTGCTTTCCATAGCTGCTATACCATTTAAATTAGCACCAACAATGCACAGGGTTCCAATTTCTCCAATCTTTGCCAAGGCCCAGGGCTGTTTTCTGCATTTTTTTTTTTTTTTTTTTTTTTTTTTTATAGCAACCATCCTAATCGGTATAAAGGAGTGACTAACTGTAGTTTCGATTTGCATCTCCCTAATTATTGGTGATTTTGAGCATATTTTCATGTGCTTATTGGCCATTTGTGTATCTTTTTTGAAGATTAGACATGTTGATTAGACATCTGTATAATTTACAAAGTAATCACCCCGATAAATCTCATACCCGACTGACACCATACATAGTTATTACAAAATTATTGAGTTTATTCCTTATGCTGTACTTTATATCCCCATGACAATTTTGCAACTATTAGTTTGTATTTCTTAATCTCTTCCCCTTTTTCACCCATCCTTGCAACCCTCCTCCTATCTGGCAACCACCGAAATGTTCTCGTCAGTATCTATGAGTTTGTTTCTGTTTTGTTTGTTCATTTATTTTATCTATAGAGTCCACATGTGAGTGAAATCATATGACATTTGTCTTTCTTTGTCTGACTCCACTCAGCACGATATCCTCTAGGTCCCTCTGTGTTGTTGCAGATGGCAATATTTCATTCTTTTTTTTTTATGGCATGAGCTAAGATACCATTCGTATGGAAAACCACTGGAAGAGGCTTGGGTAGGCCTGTGGGTTGGGTGGGGCTGGGTCTCAAGGGAATCACCAGGGAATCACCATTGTTAGCCAGGTTGATGGAGACTCAGATATGGTGGCCACCTGCGTCTGCACCTGGGAGCAGGGAGGACACAACAAAGATAGAATGCCAGCACTTTTGTCTGGGAGAAAACCACCCTCCAGCTCTTTCCCTAAAGTCAGATAATCCAGTTTCTCTCTGTATGTTCCTGGTGCCTTTCAAGCTTCTTCCCCAGCAGTGGAGCTCAGAGTGAATGAATCTGTCAGCAGTAAGCTCATGTGTGGACTCCAACTGCCCTCTGTCTCACTCAGCCACAATCTTTGCTGGTTTCCACAACCAGAAGTTCTGGGGACTTCTCTTCCCAGCACTGGAAACCTAGGCTGGGGAGCATGGTGTGGGGCCAGGACCCCTTGCTCCTCCCAGAGGAGCCAAGATATCCCTCCCGAATTTTAACGGTGTAACATGGGATTGGGACCAGCCCGGTTTTCATCTCTGCCTCTCCTACCAGTCTCAATGTGGCTTCTTCTGTATGTTTTTAGTTATAGACTCATATTCAGCTAGATTTTGGGTGGTTCTCAATGATGCTTGTTCTGTAGCTTAGTTGTAATTTTGATGTGATCGAGAGGCTGCAAGCACAGCATCTTCCTACTTGGCCATCTTGACCAGAAGTCTATCTCCATTTCTGTAGGGTTGGTAATGGAGTTTTACTTTGTTTCTTTATGGTGACATATTTTCCTGATTCTTTGTGATCCTTGTAGCCTTTCATTGTGTGTGTGCATTTGAAGAAAAGTCACTACTTCTAGTCTTTTTCCTAGGCTGTGGCAGGAAAATCTCTTTAGTGATCTCCCTGGCAGAAGATCCTTCATGGGTCAATTGGCAATATGAGTGGTTCTGATGCTGGCATCCGTGGGTGGGCAGGTCAGGTGCTGGTGTCACAGGTAGAGAGATATGGTTCTGGGCAATGTGGGCAGGCAAGCACACTGCTAGGGCTTGCAGGCCAGGTGGTATCATGCTGGAGTCCATGAGCAGGTGGGCCTGTTGCCAGGGTATGCAAGTGGGTAAGACTATTTCCAGGGGCCATAGGTTAGCAGGCTTGCTGCCAAGGACTGTGGATAAACCTACTGCCAAGGGTGAAGGCCATTTGTTGATCCATATGCTGGCTGTTGAGTACCCCAGCCTCTTTTTTTTGTTGTTCTCATCTCCATCCAGGCAATCAGGCCATGCCCATTACCTGTGTTCTCAGTGAGTTGTGAATCAAGCAGGCCTATCAGATAGTGTCCTAAAATCCTGGGAAAATCTAAAGCTCACTTCACTCACTTTCCCCCATGGAGGATCTCATGGACTGAAAGGAACTCTCTCTGTTCAGATCTGTACCATTTTGCGAAAGAGATATGTGGGAAAGTGAAACTCTTCTTACCCTTTCAATGCATCTTTACTTTTTTCTATCCTCCACTGGGGTGATGTAAACTCTCATCTGAATCTTAAAGCTCTTATGAAGGTAATTTTGTGCATAGATAGATGTTAAATTGGTATTTCTGTGAAAGGACGATAACTGGAACCTCTTATGCTGCTATTTGCTGAACTAACTCATTTGGATATGTTTTGAAGTTATTTTTATCTGATGTTAATATAGTTATATTGTTTCCTTCCTTCATTCTTTCCTTCCTTCATTCTTTCCTTCCTTCTTTTCTTCCTTCTTTCTCTCCCTTCTCTCCCTCCCTCCCCCTCCCCCTCTTTCTCTTTCTT
>NW_024346369.1:0-52591 GCF_902729225.1 Pteropus medius | reverse complement strand
CTTTCTTTCTTTCTTTCTTTCTTTCTTTCTTTCTTTCTTTCTTTCTTTCTTTCTTTCTTTCTTTCTTTCTTTCTTTCTTTCTTTCTTTCTTTCTTTCTTTCTTTCTTTCTTCTTTCTTTTCTTTCTTTTTCTTTCTTTTTCTTTCTTTCATTTTAGAGGCAAAAGGAAATTTATTAGAGAAGGCATAATGCCCCATGCACAGAGACCTGATCTTCTCTCCAGTCAGAGACTTAAGTTCTCTTTTGATTAATATTTTCCAGATATGTCTGTTTTTGTTCTTTTAACCTTACTTTTTTGTATTTTTATGATTTTAGTGCGAGTCATTGAATATATACATTTCTATATAAAAAAAATTAATCTGTTAAACATTGCCTTTTAACCAAAGAGTTACGTCCATTTACATTCACTATAATTTTGTCTATTTCCCTCAGTAGATTGTGAGCTTTTTATTCATGTTTGGAATCCAGTTTGAAGTCCCTAACAGGTATTCAGTCATTCATCAATTCTTTCAATCAATTGATGTTTGACTTAGTGAATATGAAATGAATTCAACTTTACCTGTCAAAGTCTACGTCAGTGCTGATTTATCTGTAAAGTTTTTCCCCTCACAACCCAGTGACTAGTGTCATCAGTTACTATTCACTTATATCCATTGCATTCTTCCAAGGCAGGTTGAACCTGAGTTGAAATTAGGTCTCATAATTACCTCTTCCCTTTTTACTGCCTCCATCACCACTCCTGCTTATGAATGTGTGTTGATATGCTTGAGAATTTTATTTAGAAAATGGATGGAGTTGTTGCATGTAGAAGAGATGTGACGTGAGGAGCTACAGAATTAAAGGGCAGGGTATACTTCCCAAGAATGACATCTGATTTCATGTAGAGAAAAGAAGTGCAGGAAAAAGCCAAGAGGCAGTTTTTCTTGGAGGTCTGAGGGACAAAGACAAATCTAGAGAAAGGAGAGGGATCCTCAGGCCATCTCTGCCTGAGCAGCAAGTTCCGAAGGACTCTGGGTCATATTAAAGCAATGGTAATTTTACTGGCAGAGTTTTATATCAAAGATATTAATGGTATTTTCTCCAAATGCCTTAAAGGTAGCAGGCTCTCTAGAGAAGGCCAGGACTCAGGAACATGAGTGAACGTGTGCTAGAAAACACAAGTGACTCTTGTAAGCCATAACTGGGTTCATTTTTAAATGTTTATATGGTGTCATTGTAGAATTGCAGTTAGGTAAGTTGAAGGATCTTATTCTGTAAACTTCTGGTATTAGTGTTAGAGTGACCTTATTTATTTCCAAGGCTTTTGTATTTAGGGGACATGGGTTACATATACATGTCTTTTCTTCAGACAGATGTACAAGCTCATTTGGAACTGGAGTTAGTCCCAGTCACTACTTCTGTACACACACCCCACATGGTAGAAGAAATTTCCAAAGTCCATTCAGTGCCTCCTTTTCAATATTACCCTCATGTCAACCTTTGAAAGCCTTTCCCTAGAAGTAGTTTTCCCAAAGCCCCATGCATGTCCTTGTTCCTCAGGCTGTAGATGAAAGGGTTCATCATGGGGGTGACCACAGCATACATCACTGTGGCTACAGAGTCCTTCATGGAGTAGGTTTGGAGGGGCTGCAGATATACCATACAAAGAGTCCCATAGAAGAGGGAGACCACAGCCAAATGTGAGGCACAGGTGGAGAAGGCTTTGTACTTGCTAAAGGCTGATGGTATTCGGAGGATGGCTCTGACAATCCGGACATAGGACGTGATCATGAACCCACAGGGGGTGAGGAAGATAAAGCAGCCTGTGGCAATTAGTACCATGTGAATAATCTGGGTGTTGGAACAGGCCAGCCTCAGAAGGACGTACATCTCACAGAAGATGTAGTGTATCTTCTGGGACCCACAGAATGTAACCCTGGACATGAGGAGGGTGAGAGTGAGGCCATAGAGGATAGAGAGTGCCCAGCATGATGTGAGGAGCAACATACAGAGCCCAGGGCTCAAAGCTGTGATGTAGTGGAGGGGGCGGCAGATGGCCACATAGCGGTCATATGCCATTATGGCCAGGATAAGATTGTCCAGTGTCACCAAGGAGACCAGGAAGTACAGCTGTGTCAGGCATCCCATGTAAGAGATGGCTTTGTTCTGGGACTGAAGGTTCACCAGCATCTTGGGGATTGTGTTGGTGACAAAGAAGAGGTCGGTGAAGGAGAGGTTGGCCAGGAAGAAGTATATGGGAGTGTGCAGGCGGGAATCAAAACTGATGGCCAGGATGATGGAGACATTTCCCACAACCGTGACCAGGTACATGGACAGAAACATCCAAAACAGTACCCGCTGCTGCTCAGGATTCTCTGAGAGCCCCAGGAGCAGGAACTCGGAGACCCCACTCTGGTTGTCTCCATCCATTTTCCCAGTAGCATCAACATCAGTAAGCATCTGCTGAGTGCTCTCTATTGAATAAGGACATTCAGATAAACAAAATCAACTGTTTTCTTAGCATTAAAAATATCTTAGGCTAAATTTTATAATTTCTTTTTATACAAGAAATGAACTAATAACAAACAAAAACAGAATGTAGAAGATTTTTATGTACTTTAATCATTTCAGCAACTTCTAATTTGGCATACTGAATATAGAGGACTTATTTCTATGTCCTATATTTTAAAATCTAGCATCTTACAATGCTCTTGTAGTGCTTCAAGATTAATATATTGTGTTATGAAATTGCAAAGGATTTTCAATGATATTTAAATATGTGTATACATTGTAAAATGGGTTATATATAAATGAACAAAGAAAGAGTAAATTAAAATATAGAAAAAAAGGAAAAATTATCATATGATAATCTATCTGTGAAATCTAAGATAATCAACCAAAACGCCATTAGAAATAAAAAGAGTTTGCATTAAACCAACAATCACACAATATATGGACCCCAAACTAATGGTGCTCTGTAAGGCATGTCATTCATACAGTGACTAAGGCTGTATTATTAGAGCATTTGAGTTTTGTCACTTGTGAATTCTCTTTTCATAGTTGAATTCTTCATGTCAAAATGGGTGAGAATAATATTAAGTAATAATATGCTTAATGCAGAAATCTGGTCTAGTTGAGTAGTAAAAATATATTGCCTATTATTGTTATTAAATGTAAACAGTTATTAGGATAAAATATAATCCCATACATACTCTCAACGAGCGTAGCTGTGCATTAAGAGGTTAACAAGAATCAGAACATTCAAAATCTTTAGTGAGGCATAATGTACAAATTTAATAATAGATACACTCTGATACCAAATGGAAAGATAAATTTATTGTAATGGTGCATATTCTCTTGGATTTATCTAAAATTTATCATATTGAAGCTTAAAATTTTAACCTAAATTTCACCTACAAATAAGCATGAAAATAAGCTAGAAAAATGTTGGCTGAGTAAGAAATAGACACTTGCTCTGTGAAATATCAAAAACTTAAAATAGTACAGCACATATGTTAGAAGGAAAACATCAACGGAAAAGGATAGAAAATTTAGAAATAGAGCCAAGTACATGTGGGGTTGGATAGATAATTAAGATACCATTTAAATCGGCAGAAAAAGGTTGTATTATGCAATAAATAGCATAGGGATATTCATTGTCTATTATTTGACAAAAATGTAAATCAATATTTTTATATTACTCAACAAATTTCAAAGATAGTAAAATCTAAACTCTCTTAATACATCTTTTATTTTCTTGAAAACAACGTTTATGGGGTAAAGATTAAAAAAAAAAGAAAAGTGACATAAATGAATTATACCAAGTTCTACCATATAGAGTTAGGTAACAACTGCTCACATGTTGGTGTAATTTTGGCTGAGGCAGGAAAGGCAAAATAAGTCAGTCTTGTCAAACACTGGGCAAAGAGCTCCCCAGTTAAGAGAGCTGTATTGTGGCAAGGACCTTGAGGGTGGGAGACAGGTCTTGTTGTGTTCAAGGAACTAAGTGAGAACCAGTACAGCTAGAGTGAAGAGAATATTAGTGACACAGGAGGTTGTGCAGTAAGTAGTGACCAGATCATGTGAGCCTTGTCGAGATTTAAACATTTTATTCTATGTGCAGGGAAGACTGGTAAAGGAATTCAAGCAGAAGTGGTTGTGTATATTTAGCAACTATCTTTCTCTTTGTATTGTACCAATAATATTTTTAAAATTGGGTACAGCTGTTACATTTTTAATCAAATACTTTTCCTGTGCCTGTCAAAATATATTATGTTAATAGTTTTTCTAATATTAAATTACACTTGCCTTTGTGATATGAACACACAAGTGTGCATTTGATTTGCTTGCACACTTGATTTAGACTTTTGTAGTTGTATTTATAAATGAGATTTATCTATGGTTTCTTGTTTTATATGCCATCCTTATCAACTTTTGATATGAACGGGCTTGCATTAGAGTGCATATTAAACCTGTATTCACTTACTGTCAATTTCTAATATTTGGAATTTGTTGAAATTTCTTCAGTTGCTTAAGATATAAAATTTAAATGCATTCCATGGAATACTTTTTCCAATCAAAAATAGTTTTTTCTTTTTTACTATATTGCCATCTGTTGCTTAAAATTAAAACAATTCCAGTGATTTAATTTTGAAATTTAAGCAATACACAATAATTTAAATGAAAAAAAGTAAAGCATACCGAATTCTGTTAACCATTCTTAATATATTGGTGAACATACTTTCAGTTTTTTCATTTGATCATTTTTATTCCTTCAGCAATGTGATGGGGAACTTTCTCCAAGTCAGTGTTATCACTTATTACCTATTTTTTCTTCTTGAATAATGTTATTTTTCACCCTGCAATATTTTTCCTTTAATCTTAATTTTTTTCTTTAATTAAAATTTTAAAAATTTATCAGTCTCTTTTCATTGATGTTTCTCCTTCAGTGATTTATCTGATAGAGGGTCTTTTCCAACCTAAAATTTATTTCTCCTGTCATTTAATTCCATTCTTTCATTATTTAATTTCTCCTACATTGCATAGAATTAATATTATAACTATATTGGATATATACTAGCATTTCATGATTGGAAGCTCTAATCCACGTCCCATTAAAAAAAACCCGTAGTAAATCCAAACCTGCCTCCTGAAAATGAGCAAACATTAAAATAGTCATTTGAACAAACTAAGACATCTGAAAGTAGATTACCATTCCAAACAATCTGATGAATGGTCCTGTATGCAGAAGACTTTTTTTAAGAAAAATGAGGAACTTTAAATAATTGATTCATTATACCAAATACAGGTGGATATTGCACCTGTCATTGTACACACAATGAAATATACATATGATGTATTACTGAACATACAATGTCATATACATGTGATGTATTATTGAATTGTACACTTAAAACCTATATAATTTTATTAACCAATGTCACCTAAATACATTTAATAAAAAATGACAGTACGTTGAAAGCTAAGTCACATTTTCTGACTTCGAATTATACTACAAAGCAACAGTAATCAAAACAGCATAGTATTGGCAGAAAAAGACATGCAGACCAATGAAACAAAATTGAGAGTCCAGAAATAAACCCACATGTATATGGGCAAATTATTTTTGACAAAAGAGCAAAAAGATACAATGGTAAAAAGAAATTTTCTTCAGTAAGCGGTGCTGGGAAAATTGGAAATCACATGCAAAAGAATGAAACTAGACTGCTGTCTGTCACCATATACCAAAATTAACTCAAAATTGACCAAAGACCTAAATATAAGACCTGAAACAATAAATTGCATAGAAGAAAACATAGGTACTAAACTCATGGACCTCGGTCTTGATAAGGATTTTATGAATTTGACCGCAAAGGCGAGAGAAGTAAAAGCAAAATAAATGAAAGGGACTATATCAAAGTAAAAAGCTTCTGCACAGAAAAAGAAACCATCAATAAAACAAAAAAGCAATCAACAGAGTGGGTGAAGATATTTGCGAACAATGCTTCTGATAAGGGGTCAACATCCAAAACATATAAAGAACTCATACAGCTCAACAACAACAAAACAAACAATCCAATTAAAAAGTGGGCAGAGGATCTGAACAGACACTTCTCCCAAGAAGACATACAAATGACCAACAGACATGAAAAGATGCTCAACTTCACTGGTTATTAGGGAAAAGCAAATCAAAACCAGAATGAGATACCACCTCACACCTGTTAGGATGGCTCCCATCGACATGATAAGTAATAACAAGTGTTGGAGTGGTTGTGAGGAGAAAGAACCCTCACACACTGCTGGTGGGAATGTAAATTGGTACAGCCACTATAGAAAACAGTATCGAGGTTTCTCAAAAAATTAAAAATAAAATTACCGTATGACCCAGCAATTCCTCTTCTGGATATCTACCTAAAAAATTTGCAAACATTTATCTGTAAAGATATATGTACCGTTATGTTCATCACAGCATTTATTCACGATGTCCAAGACACGGAAACAACTGAAGTGCACTGTGATGAATGATTGGATAAAGAAGCTGTGGTGCATATATGCAATGGCATATTACTCAGCCATAAGAAAAGATGAAATGCTGCCATTTGCAACAACACAGATGGATCTTGATTTATGCTAAGCAAAATAAGTCAGACAGAAGAAGTTGAGAACCTTATGATTTTACTCATATGTGGCATATAAAACGGAAAGCAACAAATGAACAAGACAAATGAACAGAGACACATAGACACAGACAACAGTTTAGTGGTTACCAGAGGGAAAGGAATAGGGGGAGGTAGCTAAGGGTAAAGTGGGTCAAATATATGATGATGGAAGATTTGACTTTGGGTGGTGAACGCACAATGCAATATATATGATCTATTATTGACTTGTACACTTGAAACCTATATAATTTTATTAAACAATGTCAACCCAATAAATTTAGTAATGAAAAGAGAAAAAGCAAAAAAGAAAAATGGTCGAGGTACAAAAGAAAAACAACAGTAGGGTGGCAAAATATTGAAGGGATTGTTATATTTTAAATGCTAAGGAATTAGATTATATGAACGATCTTTCACAATTTGTGAGTATGTTTATGAAAGAAAATGGAGAACAAGGAAGATAGGAAAGAGAAAAGAGAATGTGAGCCTGCACTGCAGTATCTGGACTTTGCCTACCATCTGTGCTGCTGTCAGAGTTGTCTGGTTCTGCTGTCTCCAATTTCCTCTTACATAGGATGAAAATTCAATCAGGACATAAAGGACCCTAAGGTATTGCTCTCTGGTTGGATCTTGGTGGTTTTTCCTATTGGCTAAAGGTGGGAAAGAGGGTGTTATGCCTGGATCTTCATTCCCTACAAAAAAAGAGACAAAGTAGAAGGCTGCGGATGTCCTGATGAAAATGGGGCATCTGAGAATTGTTGCTTGGATCTCAGGTTCATGAAGAAAGAGGGTGTACTGAGAGCCACATCAGGCCTATTTATCAGTTTTGAGAAGGCCTTGGGGAAGCATTCCCTTGACAGTTTGTTGAGATGAACCTGGATAATTGCTCCATTGTTAATATTTATGAGCAAGGGTCTTGGGAAATGAGTCTTATTTACAAGGAGTACACCAATTTCATATTGGGCAGCAATGCTGAAAGGTTTCCTAGGAGTGAGAGTAAACCATAATTAAAGAAGACGTCACACACATGCCGCAGCTTGGCTTTGAGTCATTAGAGAACTGGAAAAATCCTAAGCACCAAATTTGGATAAAGATGATCCCAGATTGCTAGTGACCCTGAATACTTAGTAAAAGAAATAGAAAAAAAGCATATGTAGAGGAAAATAATGTCACTCTAGTTATTAAATTATTTTTATTAATTTTTTCATACACAGTGTCAAGCACAAACCTGAAGAGAAGCAGACACACAAAGAAATAAAATACAAAGAACCAACAGATGAAAGGCCTATAGGGACTTTGGATGATAAAGTAATCAGACGTAGACTGAAAACCAGTAATGTTTATGAAATAAAACCAAACCTGAAAATTTTGGTATAAATTTCTACAGAGTGAAAAAATATGAGTAACTAGCACTCACACAAGAAAACACATGATTAACACTTCATACGTCCTCATATGTTCTCTTGTAGTCACTGTTCCTGCAGGAGTAATCATTTCTAATAGCATAATTTAGTTTTACCTATTTTTGTCTTTATATAAATTAATGCATGTACTTTGTACTCTATTGTGTCTGCTTCTTTCACTCAGCATTATTATATATGTGATATTTATAAATATTGCTATATGTGATTGTAGATTGTTCATCACTATATAGCGTTCTATTGTGTGAATATGCCATTTAAACTCTATTCTCCATTGATACATACTAGTAGGTTCCATTTTTTGCGTGTTACAAATAATGCAGCTACACATATCTCTTGGGCATATATACCTAGGAGGTGAATTTCTGGATCATTGTTCTGTCTTATGTCTAGTTTTAGTAGATAGTGCTGAACAGTCTCCCCAAGTACTACTGCCAATTTTCCCTCTTTAGCATAGCAATGTATGAGAGTTCCAGTTGTTCCACATTCTTAACGTGATTTGTTTTTTTCCCCATCCTTTTCATTTGTGCTGTTTTAGTATGTGTGTAGTGGTATTTTATTATGTTTTAAATTTGCATTTCCTTAATGATTACCGAAGTAAAGTATCTTTTCATGTGGTTATTATCAGTATATACATCTTATGTGCAAATGATCTATTCCAGTCTTTCGCCCATTTTTTCTATTAGGTTATAAGTCTTTTTCATGTTGATTTGTACATATATATATGGCTGTGAGACCCTGTGAGATGTTTGTGATAAAAATATCTTTTCGAAGTTTGTGGGTGGGTTTTTATTCGATTAATGATGGTTTTTGAGAAACAGAAGATAGAGTTCAATTTATCAATTTTCGTTTTATAATTATTTCTTTTTGTATCTTGTTTAAGAAATCTTTGCTGAGTCTCTGACAATGTTCTATATTTTATACTGATTTATTGTTTTACCTGTAACGTTTATATCCGATTTTGCTGTTAGGTAAGGTAGAGGTCAAGATAACTCCCCCAACCCCCCATATGTGGCTATCCAACAGATTTAGTCCCATTTATTGAAAAGACCTTCCTTTCCTTGCTGTACTACAGTAGAAATCCTTAGCATTAATCAAATGACTGTACCTTTGTGAATCTGATTCAGGGCTCTATTCTGTTCTAAATTGTCTACCCTTGTATTAATACTCCGCTCATCAGTTACTATACCTTTTCATGGCATTGTTAAATGGTTTACATTCCTTGTTTTTCTTTAGTATTTCTTTGGTTATTTTTGGTTCCGAATTTCCATATAAAGTTTTGGAGTAGGCTTGTCCATTTCCCCAAAAGACCTGCTAGGATTTTAATTTGTATTGCATTGAAACTAGATTAATTTGGAGGTGAATGGGTATGTTTGTGATATTGAGTCCTCTACATCTTAAACATAGTGTATTTCTCCATTTTTAGTCTACTTTCTCTCGATAACATTGTGTAGTCTTTAGAGTAGAGGTCTTCTGCATCTTTTGCTACATTTATTCTTATGTTCCTTGCCTTTTATTAACTTAAAATTGTATATGTTGAAGGTATACAGCATGATATTTTGATATATCTATGTATATATCTGTAGCGAAATGATCAAGCTATTTAACATATCTCCTTAGTTAGCATTTTCTTTCATGTTAAGAGCACCCGAGGTCTACTTTTGTGGCAGATTTCCAATATACAACATACTATTACCTATAATTACCATGCTGTGCATTAGATCTCTAGGACTTTTTCATTATGCATAACTTTGTAGGGTGTGCCACTCTGTACATTTTGACTGACATTGCTCCATATCTCCAACCTCCCTGCTCCTGGCAACCACCATTCTGCATTCTGCTTTTATAAATTTGACTTTTTAAGATTCCACGTATAAGTAAGATCACGAGTATTTTTATTTCTGTGTCTGTCTTACTTAGCATAATATCCTCTGGGTTGATCCATGTTGTTGCAAATGGCAGGATCTACATTTTTAAAGCCGAATAATATTCCATTGTATGTTTATACCACAAGTATCTATTCACTTAGATTGATTCCACATCTTGGCTATCGTGAGTAATGCTGCAGTAAATATGGGAGTGCAGATATCTGTTGAGGTACTGATTTCATACTCTTGGGATATATACACAGAAGGGGAATTGCTGGATCATATGGTAGTTCTATTTTTTAATTTATTGAGGAATCTCCATACCGCTTTCTATAATGGCTATATCAATTCACATTCCCACCAACAGAGTACAAGGTTTTTCTTATCTCTATATCTTTGCCAACATTTGCATTCTCATGTCTTTTTGATAATAGCCATCCTAAGAGGTGTGAGGTAAAACCTCATTGCGGTTTTTATTTGCATTTCCCAAATGATTAGTGATTTTGAGTACCTTCTACGTGCCTGTTGGCTATTTGTATGTTTTCTTTGGAAAAATATCTATTCAGATCCCTTGCCCTGTTTTAGTTGGGTTATTTGTTTTTTGCTATTGAGTTATTTGAGTTCCTTATATATTTTGGATTTTAGCTCATTATTAGATATGGCTTGCAAATACTTTTTTCTAATCTGTAGGTTGCCTTTTCACTGTGTTGATTGTTTCTTTGCTGTGCAGAAGCTTTTTCATTTTCATGTATTTCCACTTGTTAATTTTTGTTTTGTTGCCTGAGCTTTTGGTGTCATATCAAAAAATCATTGCCAGTATCAGTGTCAAGGAGAGTTTTCCCTACTTGTTTTACAGGTGTTTTATGGGTTCGGGTCTTACTTTATATCTTTAATCCATTTTGAGTCAATTTTTGTATATAGTGTAACGTAAGGGTCCAACTTTACTCTTTTGCCTATGGATATCCAGTTTTCCCACCACCATTTATGAAGAGGGTATCCTTGCCCCATTGTTTATTCCTGGTACCTTGTTGGAAATTAGTGGACTGTATATGCTTGGGCTAATTTTTGGGCTCTCTATTCTGTTCTATTGGTTTACGTGCCTGTTTATATACTAGAACCTTATTGTTTTGAATACTGTAATTTTGGGATATAATTTGAAATTAGAAAGTATGATCCAACTTTGCTCTTATTTTTCCTGAAGATTGCTTTGATTATTTCTTTTCTTTTGCAGTTCCATATGAATTTTAGAGTTGTTTTTCTATTCCTGATTTGTAAATACCATTGGAATTTTGATAAGGATTTCATTTAAACCGTAGATGATTTTGTGTAGTATGAGCATGTTAACAATATTTAGTCTTCCAATTCATGAATGGGATATCATTCTATTTGTGTTTTCAATTTCTTTAATGTTTTATAAATTTCAGTGTACATATCTTCCACCTTCTTGGTTAATTTTGTTCCTAAGTATTTATTATTATTATTATTATTATTATTATTATTATTATTATTTTCCTTACTTTTTTAAAATTAATTTTATTGGGGTAACATTGGTTAATACAATTATATAATTTCCAGGTGTACATTATAATTTGACATCTCTATATACTATTGTGTGTTTACCACCCAAAGTCCAGTTTCCTTTAGCTACCACATATTTGATCCCCTTTACTCACTTCACTCTCCCTCTTCCTCCCTGTAATTGACATCCCTTAACCGTCTACCTCCCCCTTGCTCCCGCACACCCTACCCTCTGGTAACCACTAGTCTATAGTCCATGTCCATGAGTCTCTGTTTGTTAATCCTGTTCATTTCTTGCTTTTAAGTTTATATCCAACATATAAGTGATATCGTGTGATTTTCAGCTTAGCTAATTTTGCTTAGCATGATTATCTGGAGGTCCATCCATGTTGTTGTAAATGGCAGTATTTCATCCTTTCTTATGGCTGAGTAATATTCCATTGTATATATATACCACAGCTTCTTTATCCAGTCATCTATTGTAGGACACTTTGATTGCTTCTATGTCCTGACCACCGTGAATAATGCCGCTAAGAACATCGGTGCGCAAATATCTTTTGGGATATGGATTTTCAAGTCTTTGGGGTAAATACCCAGTAGAGGGATTGCTGGATCACATGGTAGATCAATTCTGAGTTTTTTGAGGAACCTCCATACCATTTTCCATAGTGGCTGTACCAATTCGCAGTCTCATCAGCATTGTATAAGGGTTCTTTTTTCTCCGCATCCTCTCGAACATTTGTTATTACTTGTCCTGTTGATTGTAGCTATTTTAACAGGTGTGAGATGGTATCTCATTGTGGTTTTGATTTGCATTTCCCTAATAGCTAGTGATGTTGAGCATCTTTTTATACATTTGTTGGCCATTTGTATGTCTTCTGGGGAGAAGTGTCTGTTCAGGTCTTCTAACCATATTTTCATTGGATCTTTTTTTTTTTTTTTTTTGCAGTTATTGAGTCTTATGAGTTCTTTGTATATTTCATATGTTAGGCCCTTGTCAGAGGTGTTGCTTGCAAATAAATTCATAAAATCCTCTTTAAGTCCAAAGTCCTTGAATTTAGTTCCTATGTTTTTTTTCCTATGCATTTTGTTGTTTCTGGTCTTCTATTCAGGTCCTTAATCCATTTTGAGTTAATTCTGGTGTGTGGTGATAGACAACAGTCTAGTTTCATTGTTTTACTGGTGGTTTTCTAGTTTTCCCAGCAGCATTCATTGAAGAGGCTTTCCTTTCTCTATTGTATGTTTTTTGCCTTTTTGTTGAAAATTATTTGCCCATATAAATATGGGTTTACTTCTGTACCCTTGATTCTGTTCCACTGGTCCATGTGTCTGTTTTTCTGCCCATACCATGCCGTTTTGATTACTGTCACTCTGCAGTATAATTCAAAGTCGGGCAGAGTGACGCCTCCAGCCTTGTTCTTTTTTCTCAGGATGGCTTTGGCAATTCGAGGTCTTTTGTGCTTCCCTACAAATGTGATGATTTTTTGTTCTATTTCTTTAAAAAATGCCAATGGGATTTTGATGGGGATTGCATTAAATCTGTATAATGCTTTAGACCTAGCATTTTGGTAGCCATCAACAATAATCCATGCATTATGGAAATATTAGCCTGAGTTGATATTGGGAAAAATACAGGACAGTGTGGGTTAATGTAGACTATATAAGTTATGAGCTGGTGATGGTGGACGTGAATGCTAAGATGAATATTTTGAACTTAATTGTGCAGGCAGTATAAAGCCACTGGAGCTTTTTAATAGGGTGGTGACATAACCATTATTCTGTGATGATTCTGATTTTGGCATGCAGAATAGATGGAATGGGGAGAGACTGGGGACTGGAGAACTTCTAGGAGGGGGTGTCAGTCATTCAGGTAAGAGATTATGAAGTGTCCATAAACTCATTCTTTCCTGGCCTCCAACTTTATGATCGCAACCAAGCCAGTGGGGGATAGCATGTATTAATAATGATGGCAGGCATTAGGCCAAGTGGTAAGCGTCGAAGCTGCAAAGATGAAATTGACTTGGAAAAAGTTTCCCCAAAGATAAAATAAAGTTTTCACGTGAAATTTAAGATGTTAGGAAAAATGGGGGTCTTGGATGCCTGGCAAAACATTGCAGTATGTCTACCTAAAGACTCCGCCAAATCCTTCTCAGTCCCAGTTCCTATTCTTTCAGCATGGAGGCTTCACAGACGTGGAGAGTCCCAGTGTCAAAAAAACTATTGGTACGGATCCAAGTCATTGAGGTCACAGTGATGGTGGGGGAAAATTATCTTTCCTTGGAGTTTGTTCTTGGCCATACACAACAGCACAACCAGACATTCTCATGTTGTTTGAGTAGTATTCAAGCATAGTCTTTGTTTTATTATAAATCTAGGTGACTATGCATTTAGAACATTATGATCGTAAGAACTTAAAATAATGGTATTAACCTGATGATGGGTCTGTTCTGATGCAGTCCTATAACTTAGGCATGAATATTGCAAGTTCAGATCATAGATCCTGGACATGAGGTCTCCACTTTCTCTCACTCCTCATTGCTTAATTTGAGGAATGCCCTTGGGTGGAGAACCCCATATTGGATGTGACGTCACTACCACTGGGGGGAATGAATTTTCCTAACCCAAATGATCTTTCCCAGGGAAGACTTGATGTCTCTGTTTCTCAAGCTGTAGATAAAGGGATTCAGCATTGGCGTTACCACTGTGTACATCACTGATGCAACTGTGCCCTTCTGTGCCGAGCGGGTTGAGGGAGGACTGAAATAAACCCCAAAAGAAGTCCCAAAGAATAGAGAGACCACAGAGAGATGAGAGCTGCAGGTGGAAAAGGCTTTTCGCTTGCCCTGAGCTGAGGGAATCTTCAGGATTGTTGAGAAAATGTACGCATAAGAGATAATCAGGCAAAGCACACAAACCAGGCCTGAAAGACCCCCAATGGTAAAGATCACCAGCTTGTTAATGAAGGGGTCTGTGCAGGACAGACTCAGAAGGGGGTTGATGTCGCAGAAGAAGTGTGGGATCTCATGGTCTGCACAGAAAGACAGGTTGTTCATCAAGAGTGTGTGCAGGAGGGAATGGAGGGTGTTCATGATCCAAGATGCAGACACTAGGAGGACACAGAGCCCAGGGCTCATGACCATGATGTAATGGAGTGGGTGGCATATGGCCACATAGCGGTCATAGGCCATGACAGCTAAGAGGAATGCTTCCAGCATCACAAACAACATGAAGAAATACAGTTGTGATAGACAGCCTGCATAGGAGATGATCGGGTTCTGGATCCATATGTTTGCCAGCATCTTGGGGACTGTGGTGGACACAAAGCAGGCATCAGTGAGGGAGAGGTTGGCCAGGAAGAAGTACATAGGAGTGTGGAGTTGTGCATCAGCGATGATGGCCAGAATGATGATGAGGTTGCCTGCCACTGTGATCAGGTACATGAACAGGAACAGCCCAAAGAGGACCTCCTGCTTCTCTGGCTGTTCAGAGAGCCCCAGGAGGAAAAATTCTGAGACGCTGGTCAGGTTTTCCCATGCCATTTGTCTGTGAGCAGAAAGTTGGGTTAATTGAATGAAGTTGATAAGCCCTGGATTTGTGAACTCCGAAAATTATATAATATTCCAATGTTGATCTAGTATGAGGTGGAATCATATGAAATCTCTAATATTTAACTGCTTGAGACCTACGAAAATGGCAGTTCCTTATAGTTCAACTGAATATTTGCAAATCTTTGTGCTTGGGGACATGGGAAGCCAGATTTGTTTGCAATGGAGGAGAGGTTTTTTTTGTTTTTTTTTTGTTTTTTAAACTTTATTACATAAGGATCAATCTAAAACATATTTGGGGGCTAGGTTGGAGTTTTGGCATAACTCTTGTGGTATTCATGTGGACATTATGATATTAATCTATCATAAGATTTTGTCCATCTTATTTTCTTGGGCTGTGTAGTCTTCCCTCTCTCATTTATCCATCTAGCTAAACTTCAGATCTCAGCTTAGATGTCAGTTCTTCTAGGAAGCCTTTCCTGACTTACCCTCTTATAACAAACCAAGTTCATGATTCTCCTGCCCCTGTGCCTCAGGCATCACAGCATGTGTCATTCTGGATTGTGACCATCTATTTACTTGTCTCCTTCATTCTACCGTGAGCCCACTGAGAGGAGGCAGAGAAAGTGCCTATTAGGTTCCTCTCCAAAATCTGGCCTTAGCTCTGAGCCTGGTACAATGTAAGTGCTCAGTAAGTATCCATAATGTGAATAAAGAAACCCAAAATAATGGAAAGCAAAATTGGTAGAGGTAATATCAGGCAGAGGGAACAGCTTGAAACTTCTTGTTAGTACTTTCCTACATAGCTTTGAGTTGCCCTGGCCATAGCACTGTATAGGAAATATTACGGTTTCATAAAGATTTCAAACAATGCAAATGCACTATTTCTAGGTGAAATTCTGGGAATGGAACAGTGTTTCAACTGAGGAATTAGTCCACATAATCAGTTTTCCTCCATGCTACTTTTTTCCCTCCAAAGTTAAACATGTCCTACAAATCCGTCAGCCTTAATTGCACCCACTGAATAAGTCTTTTGACTTATTCTCTCACTGATCATGGATATCTCTCACGAAACTATCATCCTCTTGGATGTAGATACCCTAGGGCATGCTGCATGCCGCTCCCCTCTCATTAAAAGTCCATCAAAGGAAAAAAAATAGGACGTGCAGAAACAGAGCACAGCATTTGGGCAACTAAATGCTGTCAATTGGTAGGAAAGTGAGAACGGACTGAACATACGGTGCTGGGACAAGCTAGTTAACTCTTTAGGGAAAATTAATTTAGATTTACACCTCACAGTGTTTACTGAATAAATTTCAGGGAGCTAAAGCATTATATCTACAAATAGAACTGTAAAGCGACAAGAAGAAAATATAGCACAGTGGTTATTTGATCTCAGGACAAGGGTGTCTTTCTAACTAAAAAGAATGGAAGCAACAATCAATAAAAAGAAAATTGGTTTAATCATATTAAATTAAAAAGTTATCCTTTTAAAGAAAAAGATTACACACAAAACAAAAAGGCAAGCAAAAAAGTGGGAGGCTATTTTCAACATACATTATAGAAAGAATTAATATTCTTAAAAGAGTAATCAATTTTAATTAGTAAGTCAAGGACATCCCCGCAACAGAAACATGAATAAATAATTACTAACCCTTAACTCACATCCAGCATGGGCAGAACTGGATCTAGTCTCAATTGTTTAATTCAAGACCCATGCTCTTTACTCTCCACGTGGTCTCCATAAATGACCACAGTTTGTCTGCTAATAGCTGAAATCTCCAAGTTTGCCTAATCGTGTGCAATTGGCCAAAATGTGATTGTAATCGATGATGGTTCCCCCATTTTTTCCCCCCAAGAGTTCTCACACTACTCAGGGCTGTGTTTATTAGACTTTGTATTCCTCATACCCCATAGATCTAGCTTTAGGTGTAGTGGGTGGATTAGCGGGGCTCAGTACGTATTTTATTTGCACATGGCTGCATTGGTTGACCTCTCCCAATGTCCCTCTGAGCACACTCACTTCTGTGGTTCCCTGGCCTCAACAGCTATTGTTTTTCCACTGCCCAGAGCTGACTCTCGCCTCTCCCTCACTCAGGACAGAAGGTCTCTTATTGACTTAAGGCATGTCAAAAAGGCCTCAGAATCTTCACTCTCTTCAGTGTTGTCTCTTGACCATTTCTGGCTCAGCAGACACAGAAACCTCAGCTCTAATTTCCTGTCACCTTCCCCCTTAGGTCCCTGTGTCACAGACCAGAGACCTTGCTTCCTTCTTTCTTTTCCTGCTTGCTACTGTTTAGTCCCAACTTTGAAGCCGTCTCTTGCTGTTTGAACACCTAACACTTTATCAAAACATAGAACTCATTCAATGCTTTGTCCTTCCTTTTCGTATGAGTTCGGTGGACATTTTTACAGGCTCGTTATAAACTATAACTCCTACAACTCCAAACAAATATGTCCTTACATTTTATATTAGCTGTGTGGTATTTTAACACATAAGTTTTCTGTGGTTGATTATAATTTTTGGTGAACTTAACTTCGCTGATTTCTGGTTCAAGTTTGAAAATGGAAATGAGGTTTAGAAAACTCCTGTTTCCCACTGATGAAAGAAACATCCAGAGGAAAGGAGTAAAACTTATAATGTTAAAAAGAGAGAGAATAAGGTGGGGGTCAGGGACTGAGTGATCAGGTTATGGCTCAAACTCTTATTCTCATATTCATACCAATGTAAACATTTTAATTCCACCTCCCCAAATAATATATGTTTTATTGACTAGTATGTTTGTAAAAATCTCTGGAAGAATAAACAGGAAGCCAATAACAGGTATGGGAATTGGGTGAATGAGACACAGGAGAGGGAGGGAGATTTTCATGTGTACCTTTTAGTATATATTTTTTCTCTCATTCGTGTTTTTTAAGTATAGTTGGTATACAGTGTTATATTGGTTATATTAGTGTCAGGTGTACGATAATGAGAAGTTTAAGCCATATGAATGTACTACTTATTGCAAAATCAATGAAGGAAACCATTCCCCAAAACCAAACCGTGGGCTCACAAAAATGTATAAAATGAAAGACAATGCAGAATAATGCAGCCTCTCTTTTTTGAGGATTCCATAAATAGCAGAGAAGTTTGTTTGGTTGAAGCCACATCCTTTTAATGCCTTAACACAGTGTGGAGGCATGTTCATGTGCTTATGTATGTGTGTGTTTGTGTGAGTGCATGTGTGTATCCTGCAGAAGCTAGAAGTTGAGTGAAAGGGATCATCATGGAATTATTTGAAGAGAGGTCTCTGTTGAATTCCTGTGCTCTGTTCTCCTTATAGCACGTGACTTTCATTGTCCATAAGATTTTAAGGGCCTGGGTCTCTGCTTCTTTTGGCCACTAAAGAAGCACAGTATCATCATTGCTATTATAGGACTATTTGTGAAAGATAGGCTCCCACCTGACCATAGGGTAGGATGTGCAGAGGAGAAAGGGATAAAAAAGAAGCAAAATGGAGTCATGTATCTTCTATCCTAGTACTTACCTGGTTGTTCTTGCTAATTGCAGATGGTGTTACTGGCAGGCTTCTGTCTGCTTCACATACATCTTTCCCACTGTGGAAGTTCAGAAGAAGGTGACAGGAACTCTTTTTAAAAGCACCAAAAGGAAAGTTGCTTCATGCTCTGGATGTGTTGAATAATAATTCTTGCCATCAGTGTATCTGCTCAAATTTCTCCTTTTGCTTCACAGTATTAGAGAACTTATTTTTGTCCATTCCGTGACAAGTGCTCCAGGTTGAGAATGTGATCATGCCGGTATATGTCATCCTGGGAAACTGCATTCACAGAACACCACATAGCACCTGATAACAACCGTATAACATCCCTTTTCTGTTTATTTCAGAATTTGCTGCTAATGTCTGCCCCTTTTACTTGTTCATAGAACCCATGAGAAACACATTCTTGTAATTTCGTTAGCACCCTTGGAATTAAGGATCTGTTATTCTTTGCTGTCGCTTGGACCAATCTCAAGATCTATTAAAGGGAAGATAATTAATTCTATGAAATACCTAAAACCCAAAAGGATTGAGAATCCAGTGCTATGTCCCTGCTGTGAGCTGGTCGAAGAGAAGATAGACATCAGGGACCTGTCTATGACATTGCTGTGGTCCCAGGAGGGCCCTAGCAATCCATTCACCAGCAAAGCAGCTAAGTAAGCTTTGGTTGCTTCATTTAGCCTTGCGATTTTTTTTCCTGAGACTTTTCATGGAGTTGTAGATAATGGCCTTCAGCATCACGAAATAGACCAGAGAGGGTGAACCACTGTTGTCTCAGAGAGCAGCTTACCATCTTGTCTTGTAGACACGGTAATCCTAGTTCACACTGGAACACTTGTACTATTTATACCTCTGTTAGGCTGGGGATACCAGAAGTAAGAAGCTGGGCATTCTTTGTCACATCAGGTGCCAGCAACCTGAATCCTGTCCTCGTAGATGTTGCATGAACAGATCTGTGGGACAGGTGAAAGTTAAAATGACACCCAGCAAATGGAATCTCTTCTTGCTCCTGTAGCCCCTCGTCTCCAAGTTTATCTAATCAAGGACACAGAAAATAAAGAAACACAGAATATAGATGACCTGGGAATGTGTTATTCTTGGGGTCTCTTTGAGACAGTGGCCAATTTCTTTGAATCCGGAGAGGAAGAACATGAGGAGAGCTCAAATCCAACTTATGTTTCCTCGGTTTGACCATATTAGTATCTCCAAAGAGCCCTTTATTTTTCCTCTCAGTCCTATACATGGAGAGGTATAGCCTGGTTGCAAAAGACTGCAGGTTATACAAAGATTGGAGTCAGATAGCTTGGGACTGAATTCTAGCTGTATGAATCTGCACAGGTTACTTAAGTTCTCGAAGCCCAAGTTTCCTCATCTTTTTTTTTTTTACGCACTTTATTTTATTTTATTATTAGTTTCAGTACATTGGTTAGACATTTATATAGTTTAGGAAATGATCCCCCCAATTACTCTTATCACCTATCTGGCTCTACACATAGCCATTCCAGTACTGTTGACCGCATTCTCTATGCCATACTCTTCACCTCTGTGACCATCTCTCAACTACTGATTTGTACTTCTTTAACCCTTTACCCCTTTCTCTTAGCCCTCCAACCCTCGCCCCCGCCACTAGCAGTGACCAGATTGTCCTCTGTATTTGCGAGTCTGTTTTTGGTTAATTTGTTCTTTTTGTTTCTTAGGTTCCGCAATATAAGTGAAATCATATGGTATTTACCTCTCACCGTCTGACTTATTTTGCTCAAGGACAGTAGTACCTCCGTTGTCCAAAGTTTCGCTTTCCTTGGTTCTGGTTATCCATGGTTAACTGTGGTCCAAAAATATTAAATGGGAAATTCCAGAAATAAATAGTTTCTAAGTTTTCAATTGTGCTCCGTTCTGAGTACTGTGATGAAACCTCACAGTTTCCCACTCAATCCCACCCAAGACATGAATCATTCCTTTGTCTAGCTGTATATGCTCCCCACTGGTTAGTCACTTAGTAACTGTCTTGATGATCAGATTGACTAGCTGGGTATGGCAGTGCCTGTGTTCAAGTAATCCTTATTTTACTTAATAATGACCCCAAACCACAAAAGTCAGGATACTAGTAGTTTGGATATGCCAAAGAGAAGCCATAAAATACTTTTCTTTTTAGATTAAAAAGATATTTTTCAATTAGAGTTGACATTCAGTATAATTTTATATTAGTTTCAGGTGTACAACATAGTGGTTAGACCTTGTATAATTTATGAAGTGATACTCTCAATTAGTCTAGTACCCACCTGGCACTATACGTGGTTATTGCAATATTATTGACTCTATTCTCTGTGCTGTTTGTCACATTCCCATTACAATTCGTGCTTCTTAATCCTGTCACCTTTTTCACCCAGCCCCTAACGCCCCTCCCATCTGACAGTCACCAGTTCTCTGTATCTATGAGTCTGTTTTTGTTTTGTACGTTCATTTATTTTGTTCTTAAGATTCTACGTATAAGTGAAATCATATGGTGTTTTCTTTCTCTGACTTACTTCACTTAGCATAACACCCTCTAAGGCCATCCATGACCACCTTCTTGCACTGTATATAAAAATAAACTCAAAATGGATCAAAGACTTGCATGTAAGACCCGAAACCATAAAACTCATAGAAGAAAACATAGGCAGTAAACTCCCTGACGTTTCTTTCAGTAAAGTGCTTTTTTAAAGTGAAAAAGTATGTATGTATAGGAAAATATGTATGTAGAGGGTTTGATACTATCTGAGTTTCATCCATCCATTGGAAGTCTTGGAGCATATCTCTCCCGGATAAGGAGGGACTATTGTATCTTGGTTTGGTTGAAAATATGAAGACAATCTGGCCTTATAAAATTGGAAAAGAGAGGAGTATTTTAATAGATTTTTGAAATAATTGTAGATACTTTTTTTCAATGTTACACTAAAGTTCAAGAAGTCACTCAGAAATAATCTCTGCTGTTGGACGTGATCCTCCTTACCTGCCTACCCCGCATTGTGTAGCAGCAACAGAATGTCTTTGGTAATTGGGTCAGTCACTCCTGCCAGTAGAGAAATTTTTCATTCAGACTTATTGGATGGGGATGGATGAGGGAGAGCAAAGAGTGTCAAAGATGATGACCAAATTCCAGGAGTAAATTTATTGGTTACTCTGGAAGAGTAACTCTGCTATGTACTTTGGCTGATACGAAAAGGACACAAAGGTATAGCTTGATGTCAATTCTAGATTGTACAAGTGTCTTACTTTTCTCACTAGAATACTCATTCTGGATGTCAGGATGGCTGAGTAGTCTAAGGTGCCAGATTCAAGTTGCACTTCCTCAGAAGGAAGATTCTAGAATACTCATTCTGTATCATAGCCCCCTTTCTCAAAATTTAGTCATTCTACAAGAGTCTCAGGATTGAGTTTCATACTTTTAGATGATTTCTGTACTTTTACTATCTATTTTTACTAATCTATTTCTGTAATTTTACTTATTAACTCCACTCTGATTTGTGCTCTGTTAATTTTATTCCAAAGTTTCATATCTCTCATTCTACTATTTGTTTGGATACCTCCTTGAAAACATGGCCCCAAAGGCTCTAATTTTTCTTAAATTACTGTGTTGTTCACTATTTTCATTAAGGGCGTCATTTTCCTTTTAGTGGCTCAACTTCAAAACCTGGACATCTCCTTACTACTTTCTTTCTTTTATTTCCTGTCCTGTTCATATACGATATTTTTATATGAACACATTTTTAATTAAACTTATTGGGATGACATTGGTTAATAAAATTATATAGGTTTGAAGTGTACAATTCAATAATATCTCATATATGTATATTACATTGTGTGTTCCTTGAATCCTATGCTCATCTTTGCCTTGCTTTTGCTTTTAATGCACTTGTATTGAATATGTATCTGTTCCTGGAAAGTTTATTTTTTGGTAGCTTTAGCTGTTTATAACCTTATAAAAGGGTATCAATAATAATCTTTTGAGGTTTACATTTTAGAATATTACTGTTATGTTGCTTAGAGTCAGTCAAATTGTAGCACATCTCTATGGGCCATTCAGAAAAAGAAAGATTTCTCTACTGGCAGGAGTGACTGATCCAATTACCAAGGACATCGTGTTGCTGCTACACAATGAGTATGCGGGTAAGGAGGACCATGCCCAACAACAGGGATTAAGAGCCACTATAGAACCTCCCATCCCCCCAAAAGGGGGAGTACTATTCAGGACTCAGACTCCTCAGGAGTGAAAGTTCGGGTCATCTCAGTAGGTGAAGACCAAGGGGCAACCTTGGTATCTGTCTTTTTTCTCTTTTCGTCTTTTTCAAAACAAAGTTATGTATCTACTTCCTGGTATTAAATCTTCTTGGTTTAAAAATACCCAGTGTAATTTCTGTTTCCTGAATGGATCTTAACTGACCTACCAGCTATATATAATCTTTTCCAGATATAGTCAATCCCTGGTCATTGGTACAGTAATAAAGTAATTTAAATTAGAGTGTCAGAATTGCTCTAAGACAGCATGTTTGACAGAATCAAAGAGAGATGGCTGAGACAATGACTTTAAATATGAATGCAATGATTTTTATTTGTATTTAAAGGTATAAACATATTGATTCTTATGATTATTGTAGGTCATACAGTAGGAGAGGTCAACTTCCCTTGTCTAAATTAAAACAGAGGAATAAAGTCAGATCGATGTGGCAGTTAAGCGGTATGGCATTCTTCTAAGAATTTACATCCTCAACTCTTTTATATACCCTCTTTGGCACTTAATATTTAACTATGGGGGAAATATGTGAACTATCTCATACCATTTGGTTTTCTTAATTTTACCTATAACAGAAAAATTAACCTTATTTCATTCAGTAGTTAAACAAAATATTGCAGGATTCATTTATTAATTTAATACAAATTAATTAAGTAGTTACTATAAATCAGCACTGTCTAAGTGCTGAAGATACAGCAGTGAACCAAACATCCCCAATCTTCACATTCTCATGGGGATAGACAGATAATAAATTTTTATTGGCCAACTTTGAAAATTCCATAAATGAAATACCTTCATTCCTTTCCATTATTTGGTCATTCATTCACACAGATTTATATGCTTTTGTAATCAAATCCTTTTTTGTTGAAAAGAAGACAATTGGGATAGTTTTCATCCTTGTTATTTTAGAGACACAAAAAGCATCAAAAAATGAATAACATCATCTTCCAACATTCATGGAAAAATTCTTGGCAATATGAGTTAAATGTAGAAGATAATTTTATATTTTTTACTGGCAGTTAAAAATAGTAGATAGTAAAACAACTTGCGCACTGTACAAAGATACACTCAATCTACCTCTTCAAAATGTTATTCTATTTGGAAATATGCTATTTGAGGGCAATCATTGGTATTTTAGTAGTAGTTTGAAAAGTTTGATAATTTTCTCATGAACAGAATCAAATCATAGGTAGTGGAGTTCGTTAATGGGTATTTAGTGACCTGCTGGGTTAACTCTCTCTGTTTTAGTGACTATCACCTACATAATCTGGGCTAGTCATCCAGAATAAAAGCCTTATCTTCCAGGCCCTGCTGGAGAAACCTGGTCAAATCATTTTCAATACTTCTTTTTTTCCTTCATTTATTATTTGGGATCCAAATTTTCCGTCGCTGTAGCTTCATTTTATGTTATGACTAATTAAATCAACACTTTATTATATTAATTAAATCAGAATACTTATTACTTTAAAATGCAATAACTATTGATGAGTGTCATTTTCGTAAGATTTTAGGAAGAGTCTTATGCCCTTTAGAAATAGTGTAACTTAGTCCATAATACAGCAAGAACAAAAATATCTTGCGACGTCAGCTCCTTTAAAGATTTTAATGGATGGGTTAATAATGTCTAGTCGGATTATATCTGACCATTATCGGATTACATTTAAAAGACCGATATTTTCATTTATTCATCCCACTTTCTACGAAGAATTACTGGATACACTATATATGACCAAGGTTATGAAAGATACAGTGATGTGTGAAGATGGAAAGCATTGAAGGAGTGATTAAATATAATGGTCCAATAAAAATTGATATTTGATTAGTGATTTATAGCCTTCAAATAAAGAACTATCATTATCCTCACATCCTGTGACAGCAGCAGGCAGTATTACTTTTACTAAATGTAGATATAGAAGCTGAGCTTCAGGACCTTCTCAACTTTACTCTGACAGTCAGTACAATAGCTGAGACATGAACCCAATATCCAGTGCTGCCACTCTGCCAAAGGGCAATAATGTGTACCGATAAGATGCCTCACAAATTGTTACAAGATTTCAGAGAAGACTTTTTAACTGGCAATATCAAAGGTGGCTTCTTGGAGGGGAAGGACATTGGGGATGGATTTTCAAGTGCCTCCTAATTGGTGATTGCAGTCTCCAATATGACCTCACACTGGTTATGAGGAGATTCTCTTACTGAAGAGTTTCCCCAAGGCAGCCTTCATATCCCGATTTCTTAGACTATAGATGAAAGGATTTAACATTGGAGTCACTGCGATGTACATCACAGTTATCACAGCATCCTTTAGGCTGTAACTAGTCAGAGGGCGGAAGTACGTGCCCATGACTGTCCCATAATACAAAGAAACAACTGTGAGGTGGGAACCACAAGTGGAGAAGGCTTTGAGCACACCCTTTTTGGATGGAACACGTAAGACCGTGGAAAAGACCCGGATATAGGAGATGATGATGCATAGTAACGGCACAGAGAAAACACCAACCCCTAGGTACATCATCTTCACATTGAAGTGGATGTCAGAACAGGACAGCTTGAGCAAAGGGGTAATGTCACAATAGAAGTTGGCCACTTCTTGGTTGCCACAGAAGGACAGACTAGCTGTGAGCAGAGTATGGGTGAGGGCATTGGCATTTCCAACTACCCAAGACCCAACAACTAGCAGGACACAAGACCGTTGGCTCATAATTGTTGTGTAATGAAGTGGGCGGCTGATGGCCACCGCACGATCATATGCCATTGCAGCCAGGATATAGCTGTCTGTGTTACCCAAAGCAATCATGAAATACATCTGTGTTAGGCATCCCCCAAAGGAAATGGCTTTGGTGCCCAAGAGATGGTTGGCCAGCATCTTAGGGATGGTTACAGAGGAGAAGAAGATGTCCACAAAGGAGAGGTTAGCAAGGAAAATATACATGGGGTTATGAAGGCGAATGTCAGAGCGGATGGCCAAGATGATGAGCAGATTTCCAATCAGCGTGATGGGGTAAATGAACAGGAAGAGGACGAAGAAGAAATCTTCCTGTTCCTGCTGACCACTAACTCCCAGGAGGATGAAATCCAGGGTAGAAGATTGGTTTTCTTCCCTCATGGCTCCTTTATTAAGAAAGGGGAAAGGAATTCAAAATTATTAGTGAAGTTACTATGTGTAATGATTTTCCTTATCCACCAGTTTTAACTCAAGTGACCAGCCACCTTTACAACGGAGTTTACTAAATCCAGAGAAACCCAACATTTTGGGAAAATACCCCTGTTGATCAGTGGGACTAATTGATGGTTAACCCCAGACCCTAATTTTTAGGAAGTAAGGAATCTTTGACCAGAAAAGCCCATCCTCCCCTATCCCAGCACCACTACCCAAAGACCTAGGATTTAATCAGTTCACAAATACTTAACTTTCATATTGCATGCACTTGATACATTGTTAAGCTTATGGAAAAATCAAGAATATGTGAAAAATATAATTTACTAATTATTTGTTCAACATGTAAGGCACAGTTTCTGCTCTGAGGGACCTTACAACTTAATGGAGAAACCAGAATCAATCACATGCTAATTTCATTACACATGATATGGAAAGGACAACATTTTGGAATATTTGATCAAATACACCAGTGCAAACGGTGTGTTAATGCAAGGACCAGCCTGGAAATTAGGAATTCTTCCAAGGACCAAACTCATAGTGATCGCAGAACCCAGGAAGTAGCAGGTATCTACGCTGACATTGAAAGATTATGAATCACAAGGACCAGTGGGTTGAGGTCCTAGCAATAACAGGCCGAGTGACTTTCCTCCCCAAGAGTCCCATTTGTAAAGAAGGCTTTTTATCTCTTTGGAAAACTCTCTAATATAGATAACTTCAAAGCTCTTTTCTCTCTTTGTTATTTCTTTTGGTGGCTTATCCAATTCCATAGTCACTTCAACTACTGCATAGTAATCTCTCAGGTCTATATCTGTAGGGTCGATGTCTCTTTCCCACATCTCTGTGTTCAGCCATCCTACCAGCATGTCTGCGTAAAGCCCCACCCTGCACATTTAAAAAATAAAATTACATTTATTGTGGTGACATTGATTAATAAAATTATATAGATTTCAAGTATACGCTTCAATAATACATCCTTTGTATATTGCATTGTGTGTTCGCCACCCAAAGTCAAATCTCCTTCTATCACCATCTATTTGACCCCATTTATCCTTATCTACCTCCTTCCCTCCCTGCTTCCTCTCTGGTAACCACTAAACTGTTTTCTGTATATACGAGTTTTTGTTTGTTTGTCTTGTTTGTTTGTTGCTTTCTGTTTTATATCACACATATGAATGAAATCATATGCTTCTCAACTTTTTCTGTCTGACTTATTTCGTTTAGCGTGATTATCTCAAGATCCATCCATGTTGTCGCATACGTTACTTTAATGAGAGAGATCATTGTGAAATATTGTTCATTGTATGAAACAGTAAGTTTTCACTCAATATTTCTGATGTTAAATCAAGGTTTAGTTCTTGGATCGCCCATATATGGGATGCTCATAGAGACACTCACCAGATTATCCTTCACTTCTACATCTGATCTTGTTGATTCTTTATTTAAAATAATCCTTACACAATTCAACTTTTCTGCGTATTGCCTCAGAGCTTTAGCTTAGATCATCATTCTTTTTTACCTGAAATATTGTAATGCTATCTTAACTGCTTGACTATAGATTCTTTTCTCTTTGATCCACTTGTACTCTGAGGCATGTTAATTTTGGCAGAGACTACTATCTACTCATCCAAACACATGTTGTTCCCTTCTTTGGACACACAATTAGACTACATTTCCAGGCTCCCTTGCACTGAGTTGTGGTCGTGAGACCAAGTTTTATCAAATTCATCCATGTGTTCCAGTTCTGGGCTTCCTACATTTTTTGCTGTCATGCCAAGTAGATGGAAATGACCAGGAGACTGAATGGGATGGTGGAATCACATGGTGAAATGTGCTCGTGTCCCTGGTTCTCTACATTCAGCAGAGTCACCCACCACCAAGGATACCCACTGAGACTGTTACATAGGAGAGAAATTAATTTTTTTTGTTTAAGCTATTACACCTTTGAGATCTATTTATTACTATAGTCCATGATATCCTAAATCATTCACTAATTTTAAAAAAGAGAACTCTACTCAATAATTAATTTCATCTACAATTAATTCAACCACTAATTTTCATGTGTAAATTACACACTAGGCACAGGGGATGAAGATCTAAGTATGATATGCTTTTTCATCTTCGAATCTAAAGGAATTTGGTTTTCTTTTTTGAAATGCCTTTTCCTATCTTCACACAGAATCATAATATCTCAGGGTTGAGAGGGTTCAATAAAGCCAAAGGGCTCAGAGACTGTTTAGTTCATACAGTGTGGAAGTGTAGTGTTTTAGAAGAGTGGTTCATGGCAATATGACAGAGTAAGCTGGTGTTGACAGGTCTCCTTTCAATGAAAACATATAGAAATTCTAGATAAATTTAAAAAATAATAAAATATACATATGGCCAAGCCTGAAAGAAAGAAATGGAAATATTTAGTTATGAGAAACAAAACGAATACTCAGAGCAAGAGTCATAAGACAGAGCTGATGCTGTTCTGGCCCCTTGGGGTTTCCAGCTGCAAACAAGGCCCTAAAGGCTGTGATCTGGCATGTGATTTGGTACAGGAGATGTGTCCACAGATCCGCATGAAGTAAAGTGTTAATTTGAGACTTCTGTGTAAAATATGTGAAGTGTTGCCCTGTCTGTGAAGTAACATTAGAATTTTTTTTCTATGTTAGTATTGGAACAGAAAAACAAAGACTAAAAGTCACAGAAAATATGATTGTCTACAAGGAAAACCCAAGGGAATCTCTAGATCAATCAAGGATTTCCAAGGGTATCTCTCTAGATGTCAGCAAGTTTGTTTGATACAGACCAATATGAAAAACAATCAGTACTGTTCTTAAACAATAATTAGAAATTTTAATTTTAAAAAAGACTCATACAATAACAATAGAAAATATTAAAGAATCTAGAAATAATTCTAACAAAAGAGTCCAACTGGTTTCAGAAGTTACAGAAATTTACTGAAGGACAAAAAAGGAATACTTAAAAAATGAAGAGATTAGCAATGCTAATGGCAAGACTCAATGTCATTAAGAACATCGATTCTCTTTCAATTAACCTATGAATTTGATGCAATCCCAATCAAAATACCACATGTTTCTTTTAAACATGGGATTCAGCATGTAGAAGAATAAGGAACTGTAAAGAGCTAAGAGAATTTGGAGAGAATAAGGAGGAAGTAATGGTGCCATCAGGTATCAAAATGATTTACTATGGTAATTCAAACAGCAGAGTAGTACTGATGTAAAGAATGAAAAATGACCTATGTAACAAACTAGAGTCCAGATAGAGATTAAGCATTTATTAGCAGTTGGTATAGGACATGGGTTGGTTTAGAAATAGCAGGGAAAGGATAAACTGACCGTTTAGTAAATAGTGTTGTAATAATGGGATACCCATATGTGAAAATAATAGTGAAAAACAATCTCTAAAGGATTGTGAAAAACAAAACTGCAAAAAATTTATAAGCATATCAAATAAATATTGTACTTCTTAAACTTATATAATGTTATATGCCAGTTCTATCACAATAAAGCTGAAAAAAATTTTAGAGAGAAATATGTTTATGATATCAGGAAAGGAATTAATTTCTTAAACCAGCCCCAAACAGAAAATATAAGATAAATGTATTATACTTTAACTACTTTAAATTTAAAACAGTAGTGTGAAAGAGACACTATAGACACTATAAAGGGGAAAGACAAGTCATGGATGAGAAAGAGGTATCCACCAAACGCTCAATTAAACATCAGTATTCGGAATACATAAGAGTCTCACACACTGATAAGAAGAGGACCCAAAATACAGTAGGAAACTAAGTACGAAAGGTTACAATAGACAAGTCATAGGAGAAGCTAGTACAGCCAATAATGGGAAATCAGCCTGGAAAACAAGTTTGGGGTTATATTGTGGAACATATTGAACCAACAAAAGGCCTTTGTACTTTATTTGTTACATACTAAAAATTAATATAGTGGATATAAATCGTACTACCCTTTTTGGCATCAGACATATGCAACCTTTTGTTTAATACAAACATAGGTATTTGGGCATATAAAATAACTGATGAATAAGGCAACATTTTGAATGACAATCTGGACAAGTACAACCACAAGTTGATTTTAAAAATGTTAATAAATATCAGAAAAGCTGTACCAGAAAAGAAGTGGTTGTTGTAATCAATGAGAGAACTAAATAAAGACGCAGAACCAGAGAAGTTTCTGAGCACAAGGATTTCAGGATTTGCAGTGTTAGACATTAAGTTGTCTTCACAAGGAGAGATGATTTCTGCTGAAATCTTGAAGAGAGAGGTAAAGAACCATATGCCCCCAGGGAGAGGAGCCAGGAGATGCCTCAGCGTGAATGCTAGAGACAGAGGGAGAGCCTTGAGTTCACTGGAGTGAACCAGAGTTCCTCCAGGCAATGCTGGGCCACTGAAATCTATTTTCTTGGAAAGTGTTTGTGCTCTGAGATGTCTGTCACATGAGTAACAGTGCTGCGGACAGTTTTTCAGGGACACAAGAGGCCAAATGCTTTCTTTTGACATCACAGTTAGCAGACAAGGCCAAAGAAATGTCCAAGTGCTTTGACCCATCAGTGTTTTGATAATAAAATAACATAATTTTCTGAAAGGGCCTGTTAACCTGCACTGTTGAATGTGGGTGCAGGTGGGTTCGTAGCTCTTCTCTAAGACAATGGGCTTGTGCTAGTGTACGTGTGTGCACACACACAAATACAGTATTACTTTAGGAGGTGGAGAGCTCCGGACTGAGATAACTAAGTCAAAACTACCCCTTCCTCATCTGGTTTTCATGGATAAGGGCCCAAGAATAACTGTTGTCAGCAGGGGAGTTTGTTCTCTGTCTCTCTGTCTCTCTGTCTCTCTGTCTCTCTCACTCTCCTCTTCTCTCTCTCTCTCTCTCTCTGCACTTTCTCTCTTTTCCACCTCTCTCCCTCTCTCCTTCTCCCCTTCTGTTTTGTCCATTCAATCTTCAGACTTTGGGTTCTGGAACCAAGGTGTGAGTCCTAGTTTTGCTAGTCCCTGTGTGATTTTAGGCCATTCAATTCACCAATTTCTTAATTTGCTAAAATGACAAAATAATTCTACTTACCTCTTGGTGGTGTTGTGAGAGTCAAAGGGGATAACGCATTTAGTGCCGTTGATGGCTATCTGTCCCTCGACGTCAGTGTCACAGAGACTGTTCTCCAATGTCCACAGCCCCTGTGTGGGGAGTCATCTCAGGTGCTGTCAAAAAAGGTCCTGGTCCTGTGGTCTTCACTCCTCTTCCACATATGGGAATTTACAGCCAGCTGGTCCAGCACCTGTTAGCATTCCTTTCTGGAGGCAGGCATGTTAGAAAGCGGGTCCTCTGTTCCGGGGGTGAAAATGATAAGACTTGGATGCTATGGAAAGAGGAGCCCCACGTTTCCCAGCTGGGGAGCAGAAGGGGTGGAAGGAGCTATCCTGCATGGAGCCCGAAGATGAGGATTCTTGTTTCGTCCTCTAAGAAACAGGATGAGTCATAAGATAAAGAAAATTGTGACTTATTCACCAGGTTATAAAGTCTCTTGAAACATGACTCCCCCAAGTTCATTCAGGCCATTGTCAGAGTAATCGTTGAGACTCATTATGTACTTCTACAGTTTTGCCCTGCGGGGACATAGTGGTTCTCAAGAGTAATCTTTCCCAGTGTTCTTCTAGAAGGAAGGATGGGCAACAGGGTTTTGGAGACAGTGCGTCTCCAGGGTCCAAGCACTGGGCTGACCTATTCTAGCCTCTTTGTTGGAATGTGGGCTCCTCTCCTCTCCTCTGCTGTTCAGTACAAACTTGAAACCACTTCCTGGGGTACAAGGACTGTGGTACAACTGAGCTCATGGTCTTTATTTCAGGCTATACTGAAACCTTTCCGGTATTAAATGTGCAAAGAGGAAGAATTCTATTTCATCTTTTGTCTATGATTTCTCTTGAGAAGCGTTATGATGGTAAACTTCCTTTTTTCTAGTATTTCGATAGTAAGTCTCTGAAATTTTTAGATTCTTGTATATGGAAAGGACCTAGCTATTATCTAGCTCACTTCATGTATTTGTCGCTTTCCTAACAGCCCTGATTAATGGTCATCACGCTGCTATGACTTAGCTCCTCCTGTCACAGAGAGGTTACTACTTTCTACAGAAAACTATGGTGAAGATTGAGCTCTGGCTGAGTTTCATTCCAGGCTCTGCCACTTACTGGCTATAATGGACCTTGGACAGTTATTTAATGTGTTTACTTATCTCTATAATTGGAATAACAAAAGCAACAACACATCCTCAGAAAGCTGTTCTGAGGATCGAATGAATTAATATCTGAAAAGTTCTTAAACTAGAGCTTGGCAAATAGTTAACACTTACTAAGTAAATTGTAACCGTTATTTTACGGTGTACAACTCTCTCAAATCTTCAGATTTTGCACATGGTAGATGTTGAAATATTTATCGAATTACATTTTCCTTAAGATATATTTCAAGTTGCACCCTCCTATTTGCTCTGTTGTTACCTGCACTGTGTTCAGATCATGCTCCAGTGTCCAGGATGAGGACTCCTCAGACATGGATAAGATGACATCTCATAGTAAATATCTTCTTCCTAGTAATCACATTTTTTCTCTTTATGTGCTTTGTGGAATCTCTTACTACTTACATGTTTTGTTTTCTGGGTACCATTAGGGACAAGAAATTATGCAATAGTACCAAAGAGGACTATGAAGAAAATGGTGCTTTCACCTCAAACATTGCAAATATTTATGTGTTCCGTGACTACATCTTTCATAGCTTATGAAAGGAGTCTCTGACCTTTCATGCCCTAAAGAGAAAATCTTGTGGATGGTGAGAGAGACCAAATTTAATTGTCTTAGAAAATATTAGGTTTTGTTAAATCTCTTCTAGTTTATAGACACTTAAAAAAGAATGATCTATGAAATATATTTGCAGAGGAAGAAAAGAGGAGCAACACCTTAAGTTTTTGGAAGAAAAACTTATTATATTTAAATGCAGTTAAGGAAGAAAACAATATTTTCTCAGTTCTGTTCTTTTTTAAATTAAATTTATTGGGGTGACATTGGTTAATAAAACTATACAGGTTACAGTTAAATAATACATCATATGTATATTGCATCGTGCATTTACTACCCAAAGTTAAATTTCCTTTTATCACCATATTTGTTAAAATTATTTTGTATATTCTTAAGATATTTATTTATTTATTATTAAATTTATCGAGGTGATATTGGTTAATAGAATTATATACGTTTTACTGTACAATTTTATAGTACATCATCTGTATATTGCATTGTGTTTTCGCCATCCGAAGTCAAATCTTCCATACCATATATTTGACCCTACTTCCCACCCTACCCCCTTTCCCTCTGGTAGCCATTAAACTGTTGTCTTATCGATGAGTTTTTGTTTGTTTGTCTTGTTTGTTTGTTGCTTTCAGTTTTATATCCCACATATAGTTGAAATCATACGGTTCTCAACTTTTTCTGTCAGACTTATTTCGCTTAGCATGATAACCTCAAGATGCATCCATGTTGTCACAAATGGCAGTATTTCATCTTTTCTTATGATTGAGTGATTGGTATAGCCACTATGGAAAACAGTATGTAAGTGCCTCATAAAATTAATAATAGAATTAAAATATGACTCAGCAATTCCTCTTCTGGGTATCTACCCCCCAAATTTTGAAAACATTTCTCCATAAAGATATATATGCACCTGATGTTCATTGTAGCATTATTCACGGTGGTCAATACATGGAAACAACCAAAGTGCCCTTCAATAGATGAATGTATAAAGAAGATGTGGTACATATATACACACTCTTAAGATATTTAAAATAAGTATCAAACGAACAAATTAAGATGAAAATGAGATTGACACAGAAACAGAAGATAGACATGAAAGAGGAGCAGAAAAATGATTTTAATTGGCTTTTTAGGCACAATTGACATTTCAGAAAATAAATTTGTAATATTCAGGACAGAATTAAGAAGCTGTCTTAGTCTATTCAGGCTACTATAAAAAATGCCATGGGCTGGATAGCTTATAAACAACAGAAATTTATTTTTCACAGTTCTGAAAACTTGAGAAGTCCAGGATCTTGGTACTGACAAATTTGGCGTTTGATGCGGGCTTCCTGTTCATAGAAGACCCTTTCGTTGTGCCCTCTCATGGCAAAAAGGGGGAAGGAGCTCTGTAGGATCTCTTTTATAAGAGCAGTAATCCTATTCATGAGGCCCCACCCTTATGAACTAAACACTTCCCAAAGGCCCCACCTCCTCATACTATCATTTTGGGCATTAGGATTTCACTGATTTCTGAGGGAATGCAAACATTCAGACCATAGTAGAAATCCTTCCTTAAGGAACATTAAAAGGACAAAAATTTAAAACAATAAAGGAGAAATTTGGGGTGTTGGGGAGAACATGAAGATCTAACTTAAGAATAGCAGTTCCATAGAAAGAAACCAGAACAAAGAGAACAAAAGCAAAAATTGAACAAAAGCAATAATTAAAGTTACAGAAAAGAGTAATATTGTAGAGAATCAAAAATGAGAGCACAATCGAAAGCTTCATTATATTCTGAATACTATTAATGAAAATATTAGATATATCTTACTGCTATTTTATTATAGAAATCACATTTTTATGAATAAAAATTTCAATAACTGAATAATAGATCATGTAAAAAGAGATAGACATTCAAATTGAGCTTCTGGCTTTTCTCAACAAAAACCAATTGCAGAAAACATTGAAGAAATATCAAAGTTTTAAGAGGACAATTTTACAACTCAAAATTCTGTACTCATCTATGTTACTTCTATTGTAAATAAAAATATGGAAAATATTTTTAAAGTGACATTTGATTGTTACAAATTTAAGTATTGTGAATTTAAATTTCTGAATAATATAACAAAGACCATGAATTGAAGACTAGAAAGGAATCAGGGAGCAAAACACCTTCTAATTCTTGTGATCTCTGAAGGAGATTTAATATTATTTTGTTCTTGACTTTATAAATACATAAGTGAAAGTTTAAGTATATCAATTCTACCAGTTAACTAGATAGCCACTACTAAAATTTTTAAAAATGGACGTCGTTGTATCAAATCAAATCATCTATGGTCTATATATATTCTAGAAAGAGATATAAACCTTTATATTTTTAGTATTAAAGAAATCTACTGGAGTCAGATATCTATTTTACCTTTAAATAGAAAGGTAAAACATCTAAATTCCATTTGCAGTCAAGATGTCAGTATAGGTAAGTGCTGTGTTGACATCCTCTCACGACATCAAAATTACAGCTAAACTACAGAACAACCATCATTGAGAATTGCCTGAAGTCTAGCTGAACAGAAGTCTTATAACTAAGGATGTACAGAAAGAAGAAGGCATGTGGAGACTGGTAGGAGGGGTGGAGACATGGAATGGGCTGGTCTCTCTCTCTCTCTCTCTCTCTCTCTCTCTCTCACACACACACACACACACACACACACACACACACACACATACATGGATGGCAGTTAAAATCAGGAAGCTATCTTGGCTACTGAGGTCCTTGCTAAGGAGCAAGGGGTCCCAGCCCCCACCCGATACTCCACCCCAGGGTTCCAGTGCTGGGAAGAGAAGCTCACTTAACTTCTGGCTGTGACAATTAGTGGACATCATGGGTAAGTGAGACAGAGGGCTTCTGGAGTCCCAGGGATTCCTCTTAAGGAGACTGCAAAGGGACTTAATCGCCAAGGGATTCACTCATTCTGAGCTCGAGCCCTGAGGCAGCAGCTTGAAAGGCACCAGAGACATATAGGGAGGAACTGAATTGTCTGGCCTCACAGAAAGGGCAGGAGAGACAGTTTTCTCCCAGACGGTGCTGGCAGAAGCCATTGTTTCTTTGTTGAGACCTCCCATCACCCAGCGTGCAGATGCAGGCAGCTGCCATATCGGAGTCTCCACCAACCTGGCTAACACTATTTGCTCTGCCCTGGCGATTCCATGAGACCCCGCCTCACCCAACTTGTGGACCCACCCAAGCCATTTCCAATGGGTGTTCTATACAAACAGCCTGTCTTGTCTCATGCTGTGGACTTTCCTAAAATCTCTCCAAGGTTCACAAACACCAAACAAGCAGCATCTGGCCTCGGTGTGCCCTGTACCTCTTGCTGAGCAGCGCTAAGCTTGACATAGGTGTCAGGCAGCCTCGGTTTAAGGCTTGGCCTCTCCTAGGCATCACTAAGCCCAGCACAGTGGTGGCTATCTGAATATTTCTTTGTGGCTCATGTCAGGTGGTTCCAGGCAAGGCACAGGCAGCAGCTGAACTTAACCAGTATGCCAGGTGGCTGGCCTTGGACCAAGACAGAGCACCACCTGGCTGCCTCTGTGGATGGTATACCCAAAGTGCAGACTGAGCAGGCACCAGAGCCCCGCTAAAGTGAATCCTGCTTTCTAGGGTCAGCCCCTGCACAACAGATCCTCTGCTGTAGCCACGACCAGTCCTCACAACCAGTCAGCCTGAGGGTCAGTCCCTCCCACTGACATGCAAACAGTAACTAAGGCTCAACCTCAACAGGAGGGTACACACAACCCACACAAGGGACAAACCTGAAGAACCCAACTCAAGGAACCAGGGATAGTGTGCCACTGGGTCCTACAGGACACTTACTACATGAGGCCCTCTACCAAGACCAGGAGACATAGCAGCCCTACCTAATACACAGGGAGGCAGGCAAAATGGGAGACAAAGATACATATTACAAATGAAAGAACAGAACAAAGCTCCAGAAAAAGAACAAAGTGGAGACACTCGACCAGATGCAGAGTTCAAAACACTGATTATAAGGATGCTCAACAGTCTCAATGAGAACTTCAGCAAAAAGATAGGAAACATAAAAATGGAGATAGAAAACCAAATGAAACAAAACAAATAAACGAAGACTACAATAACTGAATAAAGAATACATTAGAGGGAATCAACAGTAGATTAGATGAAGCAGAGGATCGAATCACCGATTTAAAAGATAAGAAAGTACCCGACCAGAAGAGCAAACAGGAAAAAGAATTTGAAAAAATGAGGATAGTTTAGGAGGCCTCTGAGACAACAACAAGCATACCAATATTCATATCATAAGGGTACCAGAAGGAGAAGAGAGAGAGCATGGTATCGAAACCCTTCTTTTAGGAAATAATGATGGAAAACTTCCCTAACCTGGTGAAGAAAATAGACATACAAGCCCAGGAGGGGCAGAGAGTCCCAAGGAAGATGAACCCAAAGAGACCCACACTGAGACATATCATAATTAAATTTCCAAAGATTAAAGACAAAAAAACCTTAAAAGCAGCAAGAGAAAAGCTATTAGTTACCTACAGAGGAGCTTCCATAAGACTATCAGCTGATTTCTCAACAGCAACTTTGCAGGCCAGAAGGCATTGGCATGAAATATTCCAACTGGTGAAAAACAAGACCTACAACCAAGATTACTCTACCCAGCTAAGCTATCATTTAGAATCAAAGGATAGAAAAAGAGCTTGCAAGACAAGAAAAAGCCAAAGGAGTTTATCATCACCAAACCAGTATTACAATAATTGTTAAAGAGACTTTTAAGAATAAGAAGAAGAAGAAAAAAATGTGAATAATAAAATCACAATAACTACATATCTATCAACAATTATTTTAAGCGTAAATGGATTAAATGCTCCAATCAAAAGACATAAAATGGCTGAATGGATAAGAAAACAAGATCCTAACATATGCTGCCTACAAGAGACTCCAGAGTGAAAGACACACACAGACTGAAAGTAAAGGGATGGAAAAAGATAATTAATGAAAATGGAAGTGACAAAAAAGCTAGGATAGCAATATTTATAGCAGACAAAATAGACTTTAAAACCAAGTCTATAACAAGATATAAAGAAGGACCCAGAAATCCCACTCCTGCGTATTTATCTGAAGAAACCCAAAACACTACTTCGAAGGGACATGTGAATTCATATGTTCATTGGAACATTATTTACAATAGCCAAGATATGCAGACAACCTGGCTGTCCATTAGTGGATGAATGGATAAAGAAGTGACAATACATATATTCAATGGAATATTTACTCAACCATAAGAAAATGAAATCCTGCCATCTGCAGCAACATGGATGGACCTAGAAGGTATTGTAGAGTAAATAAGTAGAGTAAATTAGACAAAGACAAATGCCATATAATTTCACTTACATGTGGACTCTTTAGAACAAAATAAACAAACACAACAGAAACAAATTCATAGATACAGAGAACATTCTTGACGGTTGCCAGATGTAAAGGGGGTAAGGGGATGGGTGAAAGGAGGAAGGGATTAAGAAGTACAAATTGATAGTTACAAAAAAGTCATGGACATGTAAAGTCATGGAGATAGCATAAGAAATATAGTCGATAATATAATAACTGTGCATGGTGTTAGACGGGTACAAAATTTATCAATGTGATCACTTTGTAAGGTATATAAATGTCTAATTACTATGTTATATGCCTAAAACTAATACAATATTGTGTGTCCAATGTACTTGAAAAATAAAAAATATTTTATTTTATTTATTTTTTATTAAGTTTATTGGGGTAACATTGGTTAATAAAATTATATAATTTTCAGGTGTACATTATAATTTGATATCTGTTTATTCTATTGTGTGTTTACCACCCAAAGTCCAGTTTCCTTCAGCTACCATATATTTGATCCCCTTTACCCAATTCACCCTTCCCCTATCCCCCGATATTTGACTCCCTTTACCCCTTCTACCTCCCTCCTCCTCCCACACACCCTATTCTCTGGTAACCACTAGTCCATTGTCCATGAGTCTCTGTTTGTCCTGCTCATTTGTTGCTTTTAGGTTCATTTCCCACATATAAGTGATGTCATGGGATTTTCTATTTGATCTGTCTGGGTTATTTCACTTAGCATAATTATCTCGAGGTCCATCCATGTTGTAGCAAATGGCAGTATTTCATCTCTTCTTATGGCTGAGTAATATTCCATTGTATATATGTACCACAGCTTCTTTAGCCAATCATCTATCGTAGGACACTTCAGTTGCTTCCATGTCCTGGCCACTGTGAGTACCGCTGCTATGAACATCGGTGTGCAAATATCTTTTGGGATATGAGTTTTCAAGTCTTTGGGGTAAATACCCAGTAGAGGGATTGTTGGATCATATGGTAGATCAATTCTGAGTTTTTTGAGGAACCTCCATACTGTTTTCCATAGTGGCTGTACCAATTTGCAGTCTGACCAGCAGTGTATGAGGGTTCCTTGTTCTCTGCATCCTCTCCAATATTTGTTATTACTTGTTCTGTTGATTGTAGCTATTCTAACAGGTGTGAGATGATATCTCATTGTGGTTTTGATTTACATTTCCCTAATAGCTAGTGATGTGGAGCATCTTTTCATATATTGGTTGTCCATTTGTATGTCCTCTAGGGAGAAGTGTCAGTTCAGGTCCTCTGCCCATTTTTTGATTCAACCATACCTGAGTTTATGTTCATGAGGGTACTTTTAGAACGTGCCTAAGGCTCATTGCCAGGGGAACCAACCATGTGACTGAAGGGTTGGAACTTTCAGCCTGCCCCCAGCCTCTGGAGAGGGGCAAGAGATTGGAGGTTGAGTCAATCACCCGTGCCCAATTATTTAATCAGTCATGACTATGTAATGAAGCCTACATAAAACCCCAAAGGATGGGAGTCAGAGAGCTTCCAGGTTGGTGATATGTGGAGATAGGCAGAGTGGCATACCCAGAGAGGGCATGGAAGCTCCGTGCCCTTTCTCACATACCTTGCTCTATGCATCTTTTCCATCTGGGTGTTCTGTCTTTTTATAATAAACCGATATTATAGTAGGTAAAATATTTCTCTGGATTCTGTGAGCTGCTCTAGCAAAGTAATCGAACCCATGAAGGAGATTGTTGGAACCTCTGATCTATAGCTAGTCAGTCAGAAAGAGATGACAAACTGGATTTGCAATTGGTGTCTGAAGTGTGTGTGTGGGTGCAGTCTTATAGGAGCTGAGTCTTAACCCATGGGATGTGATGCTATCTCCCAGCAAATACGGTCAGAATTAAGTTGAATTGTAGGACACCCACTGATGTTGGAGAATTGTTTTGTGGTATGGAAAAGAAACCACACATCTGAATTGGTGTCAGAATCATAGAACTTAAGTAGAGATTGAGTTTCACAATTACTTCCTCCCCTTCTGCAGCCTCCGCCACCATTCCTGTTCATAAGCATGTGTTGATATGCTTGAGAATTTTGTTTAGAAGAAATGAAGAAGCGATGGGAGATGAGGAGCCACAGAAGTAAAGGCAAGGGTGGACTTCCCAAAGATAAAATGTGACTTCTCTCAGAGAAAGGAATGCAGAGAAAGGCAAGAGAGATAATATTGCTTTGAGGATCAAAGAACAAAAATCTTCCCAGAGCAAGAAGATGAATCTCTTGCCATTTCTGTCTAAATGTCAGGGGCTATGATCACAGGGACCGTGGGTCAGGTTGAATCAGTGGGAACTGTGCCCAGCAGAGCATTAGGAAAAGAGCGGGTTCACCTTGGGCATCTGCGGTGGGGGTGGTGCAAGGTATCTGCTATAAACGGGTTGCAGGCAGCAAGCCCTTTAGAGAAGTTCAGAAGAATATGAGTTGATGTGTGCTAAGAACCTGAGAGACCCTACTAGACAATAATTGGATATATCTGGATAAGGCTGGGACTGGGGTCCTGTGTCAGGCAAGTCCAAGGATTTGATCCTGCAAACTTCTAATATTAGTGTTAGTGTGACCTTATTTATTGCCTTAGCTTGTGAGGTCTGTGAGCCTTTAGGTTACACATTCATGTCTTTTCTTCATCACAGATATATGAGCTCATTCTAAGCTGGAGCTATGTCCTAATCACTCCTGTGTCCCCCATAGGATAATGCTTTGCACATGGTGGAGGAAATACCTGGTCTTCACTTTAATGCCCTTTCCAAAATTACCCTCATGTCAACCTTGCCGGGAAGCCTTTCTTAGGAAGAGTTTTCCCAGAGCCCCATGCATGTCCTTGTTCCTCAGGCTGTAGATGAAAGGGTTCATCATGGGGGTGACCACAGCATACATCACTGTGGCTACAGAGTCCTTCATGGAGTAGGTATGGAGGGGCTTCAGATATACCATACAAAGGGTCCCATAGAAGAGGGAGACCACAGCCAAATGAGAGGCACAAGTGGAGAAGGCTTTGTACTTGCTAGAGGCTGATTGTATTCGGAGGATGGCTCTGACAATCCAGACATAGGACATGATCATGAACCCACATGGGATGAGGAAGATGAAGGATCCTGTGGCCATCAGTACCACATGATTGACTTCCGTGTTGGAACATGCGAGCCTCAGCAGGACATTCATCTCACAGAAGATGTAGTGGATCTTTAGAGACTTACAGAAGGTCACCTTGGTCATGAGGAGGGTGTGGATGAGACCATAGAGGACAGAGAGCACCCAACACAAGATGAGGAGCAACATACAGAGTCTAGGGCTCATGGCTGTGGCATAGTGGAGGGGGTGGCAGATGGCCACAAAGCGGTCATATGCCATTGTGGCCAGGATGAGGTTGTCCAGGGCCACCAAGGAGACCAGGAAGTACAGCTGTGTCAGACATCCCACGTAAGAGATGGCTTTGTTCTGGGACTGAAGGTTCACCAGCATCTTGGGGATTGTGTTGGTGACAAAGAAGAGGTCGGTGAAGGAGAGGTTGGCCAGGAAGAAGTACATGGGAGTATGCAGGTGAGAATCAAAGCCAATGGCCAGGATGATGAGCATATTTCCCACCACTGTGACCAGGTACATGGACAGGAGCACCCAAAAAAGGACCCGCTGGTCTTCAGGATTTTCTGAAAGGCCCAGGAGCAGGAACTCGGAGACCCCACTCTGATTGCCTCCTTCCATTTTTTCAACTTTCTGCAACACCAGGACCAACAGATGTTTACTAAATGCCCACAATTGAATAAGGACATTCAAATGATCAAAATTAACTGTTTTCTTAGCATTAAAAATATCTTAGGCTAAATTTTATATTTGTATACTTTGCATAGGGAACAATGTAATAACAGACACAAAAACAGAACATGGAAAATCTTTGTGCAACTTAGTCATTCCAGCCACATCTAATTTGGCATACTCAATATTATAGGAATAACATCGATGTGTTATTTTAAATAATATCATTTTACAATTCTCTTGGAAGTGCTTAAAGATCAGTATGTTATATTATGAGATTGTAATATATGTAGTGATATTTAAAACAGGTGTATACAGTACAAGAAATTGATGTTATACAATTGAAGAAAGGGGAGAAGTAAAAATATAACTGAAAGGAAATGGGAAAATGATCATTATTTGCTGATCAGATGATTTATCTGGGAAACCCAAAACGAACAGCTGAAATGCCATTAGAAATAAAGAGGAATTTCAGAACACCTAAAATCAGGTCCAAGTTTTGATGCTGTCTAGTTGTGAAACCTGAGGCAAGTTACCTGAGCTCTTTAATACTCTATTTCTTCTTGTGAAAAATGGGTTGGGGTGAGAATCAAATGAAGCAATAAAATGCTTAACACAATGAGCTGGCCTTCAGTGAATACTCAAGAAATATTCATCATCATGATCATGATCATCATCATGATATCATCATCATTATTCTATGTAAACAATAATCAGGAATAATAAGATGAAAATATAATATGAAAACAATCCTATCCACATTATCAACAAGCCAATCTGTGTATTAAGATATTAACAAGAATCAATCAGGGTCTTCAAATTCTCCAGAGAGGCATATAATTTTAATAAATGGATAGAAATGCCATGATTCCAGAAAGAAAGATAAACGATTGCAAAGGTACATATTCTACCAAATTAATCTATAATTTAACCTACTTGCAGTTAAAATTCTAACATAGTTCTTAAGGAAGAAAGCTAGCTCATCTAAATTTAATCTAAAAATAAGTAAAAAATAAGGCAGGAGAACAGGGGAAGTCCTCTTCTGCCAAATATAAAGAACTCTAAAACAGTGCGGTAGGGGCGCTGCCTGATTCAGATACAGACCAAATAACATGCAGGATTTAGATGATTATTATGGTAGCACTCTTATTAGGAGATACATTTTGTATTATTCAATAAATGGCATTGAGACAATTGTCTATTTGGAGAAAAATGTGAGATCAATATCTTATTTCTTACCAAACACGTTTTAAGCATACCAATAACTCAATGTGCCTTTCCATTTGAAAACATAATACATAAGGAATAAAGAAATTTTAAATTCCCCAAATAAAAAAATAAATAGAAGGACATACAAATAAGTTACATTGAATTTCATTATGTGGAGATAAGTAACAACTGCTCACATTTTGATGTTTTCATTATTTGTGGTGTGAAGGATAGGAAAAGCCAACCTATGCAGCCTAGAAAGAAAAGTGCATGTGTAGAAGACCCGGGTGGGCCTTCATTGTATTTAAGGAATCATGTATGGGTCAGGATGCCTGAATGAAGCGGAGAGTGGTGAGATATGAGATTGTGTAGGTAAGCAAGGGAAAAGTCATGTAGAGTAATAATGAGCCTTAGAAAGTTTAAGCATAAGGGAGTATATATAGTTAGCAATTATCCTTCTATTTATATTTTATAATAGTATTTTAATAATTAACTCTGGCTTTTTATTTTTAACCAAATGCTTTTTCAGTGCTTATTACATTAATAGTTTTGGTAATATTGAACCACATTTGCATTCCCAGCATAAAACACTGAATTTGATTTGCAATTGTTTTATTTAGACTTTTGTAGTTATATTTATAAATGGGGTTTATCTATGGTTTCTTTTTATGTACCATCTTTATTACCTCTTTGATGTGATTTGTTTGCATTAGAGTCCATCTTAAATTTATATTCACTTATTTCACAATTCTGCTATTGTGAATTTGTTGAAATTTCTTCAATAATTTAAGATGTAAATTTTTATAAGAATCCCATGAAAATCATTTTCTCAAAATAGCTTTTAATACATTGCAATCTATTGATTATAAGCAAAATTCCAATGTGCATAATTCAAGTAATGCAAAAAATTTAAATTGAAAGAAAGTATACATCATCCCAAGTTCTGCCATGCAACCACTGTCAACAGTTTGGTGAAAATACTTTCAGATTTTTTTTCAGTCATCTTTATCCACTCAACAACATGATGGGCAACTTTTTCCAAGTCAACGTAGTCATATATTATTAATTTTTTTTAATAACCTTATATTTCTGCCTGCATGATTTTTCTTTAATCTTAAAATTAAAAATTTACCAAGTTCTATTCAGTGATATTTCTCTTTCATTGGTTTATCTGACTTCGAATGCCTTTTCTAACCTAAAAATCTAAAAATTATGCCTCCTCTCACTTTAGAAGAATCTTTTATTCTTGATTTCTGTTACATTTCTTGGAATTTATACCATGATAACATAAGATATAAATTAGCATTTTATTTTGGTGATGCTTTGCCATCTCTCCTAAAAAAAAACCCAAACAAACCTGTATTAAATCCAGCCTTGTCTCTTTGAAAATGAATAGATTAAAATAGTGTTTTGAACAGCCTCAACAGTCTAAAAGAAGGATATCATTCCTAATATTCAGGTGAATAATCCTTTTATAAAAAAGACTTTCTTTATGAAAAAAGAAAACAAAACAATTAATTCATGATATCAGTGGCAGGAGGATATTGTCACAGGAATAAAGAATGGTAACAGCTACATTCCTATCAATAAGAACTTCAAATGGAAAAGAATTAAGTGCTCCAACTAAAAGATAGAGTAGATGAATGGAAAGGAAAACAAGTCCCCCTACATGTTGCCTATAAGAGACTTATTTCACATTAAAAGAACACACAGACTAAGAGGAAGGGAATGGAAAAGGTTATGCTTTGATGGACCTAGAAGGTATTGAAGTCAGACACAGAAAGATAAACACTATATGTTTTCACTTATATGCAGAATCTAAAGAATAAAAAGAACAAACTAATCAAAAAAAAGAGACTCACAAATATAGTGGACAATTTGGTGACAGACAGAGGTTTGGGGAGCTGGGAGAATGGGATGAAGGATTAAAGAAGTACAAATTAGTAGCTGATGCATGGTCATGGGGATGGGGAGCATGGCATAGGGAATGCAATTAGCATTAATACATTGGCTAGATGGAGGGTCAGGGAAGGGAGGAAGCAATTGGGGGGATCATTTTACGAACTATAAAGATGTCTAACGAATGTACTGTATACTTGAAATTAATTAAAATAAATTTTAAAAAAGTGCTCCACTATCAAGAAATTTTGCTTTTGGGTGAAAAATTAGATCATGACATTTAAAGATATAATGAAGTGGGTGATTGACTTTTGGCATGATAGTCTCAGGAGTTTCATGGACCCACACCCCAATGAAACTGGTGAAAATATATAAAAAAAAAAAAGGATTTAAAACCTGTGGAAAAGGTCCTAAGGCAAACAACAAATGAAGAAACATTTATTCAAGAACATCTGAAATTTAGTAAGAAATGTTGAAAGTAAAAGGATGGGAAAATATATATCATGCAAACAGCATCTACTTAAAAACTAGAGTGGTTATACATTAGTATTCAAATATAAAAAAAAGATTTTAGAGATTAAAATAGGCTTTAATTAAAAATTTAAAAATGTTACTAAAGATAAAGGGGGGAGATATTATGCTAATGTGTAAATGTGTTCTGGGAGACTGTGAGAGCCTCGAGAGCAGGGACAATGCAATTTTCATTTCTGTATCCACAGGACCTCTCACAGAGCCAGGCACAGCATAGGGCTCAAGCTAGAGAGCGAGAGAGAGCGTGAGAGAGAATGAATATGTCTAGAAGTCCAGACCTTACCCAGTGTTCTGTGCTGGTCTCAAAGTTGCCTAGTTCTGCTGCTTCCACTTTCCTTCTGTATAGGATGACAATTTTTCAGGACATGAAAGACTGTAAGTCATTGTTTCTGAATAGGATTTGGTGATTCATCCTATTGGCTGAAGTTGAGAAGGAGGGAAATTGGTGCCTGGATCTTCAGGGCCTGCATAAAGGAAGAACGTGAGGCTGTGGACACTCTGGTGATCTTGGGGAATCTGAGAACTGATCCCTGGATACCAGGTTTGTAAAGAAAGGGGTTGAACTGGAGCCACATCAGGCCATTTATCAGTTTTGGAGAGGCCTTGGGGAGACAATCCCAAGACAGCTTATTGAGATGAACCTGGATAATTGCTCCAATGTTAGTATCTACAAGCAAAAGTCTTGGGAAATGAATCTTGTTTATAAGGAGCAAACTAATTCTGCACTTGGTCGTGATCCTAAAGAGTGCCCTAGGAGCAAGAGTAAACCATAATTAAAGAAGATGTCACACACATGCTGCAGCCTGGCTTTGAGTCATCAGAGAACTGGAAAAATCTTAAGCACTTAATTTGGATTAAGGTGATCCCAGATTGCTAGCAACCCTGAATACTAAGTAAAATCAATTGAAAAAAATCACGATTAGAGTGAAATAATGTCATCTCAGACCTCCAGTTATTTCTCTTAATAATTTTTTAAACATAATATTTAGCACAAACCCAAAGAGAAGCAGACACACACAGAAATAGGATGCCGAAAGCAAGAACCAACAGATGAAAGCATAAAGGGACTCCAGATAACATAATAACCAGACATAGGTTGTTTTTGTTTTTGGATATAGAGCCAAGCCTGAAAATTTTGATGGGAATTTTTACAAACTGAACATACATGTATAACCAGCAGTCAGATAAAAAACACATTACCAGGCCTGCAGAAGTCATCTTGTGTTTTCTTCTAGACACTTTATGCAGGGGCATTCACTACCCTGACTCCTAATAGTATAAATTAATTTTACCCATTTTCATTCCTATTTAAATGGAAATTTACCTTTCATACTCTTTTGTCTGCTTCTTTCACTCACTATTATATATGTGAAGTTCATCTATATTGTTGTAAGTGCTTGTAGATTGTTCATTTCCATTGCTGCATGGTGTTCCATTGTGTGAATATACCATTAAAAATCCATTTTACCATTGATGGACATGTCTAGTTTCCCTTTTTTGGCTGTAATGAATAGTGCAGCTGCATATTCCTCTTGGGCATCTATATGTAGGAGGGGAATTTGTGGATGATAAGGAAGGTCTATGTCTAGTTTTAGTAGATAGCACTAAACAATTTTCCATAATACTTTTTAATGTATACACATACATAAAGAATTATCCATAATTCTGTTCATAAAAGAGGTACATATTTACCAAACCTCTAGCATCATATAAGAATTTCAGTTGTTCCACATTCTTACCATGATTTGGTATTTTTCCATACTTTTCATTTGAGCTTTTTATTGGGTATGCAGTAATATTTTATTGTGGTTTTAATTTTAATTTCTGTGATGACTAATGAACTAACGATCTCCATAAGTATATCCTCTTATATAAGATATCATTAAGTCTTTTGCCCATTTTTTTTCTATTAGATTGCCTGTCTTTTTCATGTTGATTTATAAGAGTACTCTGGGTATTCTGGTTTGAGTCTTATGTCAGATGTATACAGAAATATCTTCTCCAAGTTTGTGGGTTGGCTTTCATTGAGTTAATAGTATTATTGAGAAACAGAATATTTTAATTTTAATAGACTCTAATTTATTAATTTTAATTTTATAATTATGCTTTTAAAAATCTTGTTTTAATAATGTTTGCTAAATCTTTACCAATGTTCTATATTTTCCTCTAAAGGACATATTGATTTACCTTTTACATTTAGATCTGCTATAAATCTAGAATTGATTTTTGTGTCCAATGAGGGAGAGATCTAGATACGCTTTTCTCCACAAATGTAGCTATCTAAGTGATCTAGTTCCATTCATTGAAGAGACCATCCTTTCCCTGTGCCTTGTTGTGTAAATCTTTACATTAGTCAGGTGACCTTATATATGTGAATCTGTTTCTGGACCCTGTTTTATTTGCCAATTTGTCTATCCTTGCATCAATACTCTACTCATTAATTACTATATCTTCTGATAGGATTGATATAAGGTTTAAATTCTCTGTTCTCTTCTACAGTACGTCTCTCTTTGGCTATTCTTGGCTCTGAATTTCCATATAAATTTTAGAGTAAGCTTGCCAATTTTCTCAAAAAGATATTTTTACAGTATTGAAATAGATTAATTTGGGGGAGAATGGGCATCTTTGCAATATCGAGTCTTCTAACTTATGAATTTGGTATGTTTCTCCATTTTTTCTTTGATTCATTTCAATAACGTTGTGTAGTCTTTAATAGAGTTCTTCCCCATCTTTTGCTAGATTTATTACGTATCTGATGCTTTTAAAATGCTGTGGTAATTGGTGACATTTTAAAGGTTTTTTTCCCCCTACTTGTTTACTAGTCATAAATAGAAATACGAAAGATTTTTGCATATTGATCTTGTATCCGATGATCTTGTTAGGGACGCCAGTATTTCCATATATTTGTAGATTCCTTTGTATTTTTTATGTTTACATGCAGGTTTCTGAATCTGTCATTTTTTTGTTCTTTTCCAATCCTTATACCTTTTATTTCTTGTCTTGCAGCACAAACTAGGCCTTTCAGTACAATGTTGAATAAATGTGGTGATAAATGGCTCTTGCTTCTTCACTGATTTCAAGGAAAGCTTTAAATATTTCACAGTTGTGTATGTTTGCTTTGAATCAAGTCAACAGGCTATACTTTGTGAGTAAAATCTACCTGCCATTTCGTTTTGTAAATAAATTTTATTGGAACGCAGCCTGATTCCACTCATTTACATATTGCCTATGACTGCTTTAATGCTATGATGACAGAATTGTGCAATTGTTTATTTATTTATTTGCATATGAACTTTTATATTATGTTAAAATACATATAACATTGACCACCTTAACCATTTTTAAGTGTACAGTTCAGTGGTATAAATATATTCACATTGTTATGCAGCCATCGCTACCATCCTTTCTTATAACTCTTCCTCTTGTAAATCTGATGCTCTGTACCTATTAATTTTCCCCTCCCCCAAGCCCCTGGCAATCATCATACTTTCTGTCTATATGATTTTAAGTATTTTAAGTACCTTATGTAAGTTGACTCGCAGTATTTGTCCTTTTGTGACTGACTTATTTCATTTAGCATAATGTCCTCAAGATTTATCCATATTGCAGCATATTGCAGAATTTACTTCCTTATAAAGGCTATATAATATTCCATTGTGTGACTATACCACATTTTAATAATCCATTTATTCATTTGACACTTGAGTTGCTTCTGTATTTTAACTATTATGAATAATGCTATAAACATGGGTATACAAATATTTTTTTGAGACCCTGCTTTCAGTTATTTTGGGTATATACCCAGAAGTGGAATTACTGTGACATATGGTAATACTATTTTTAATTTTTTGAGGAATCTCCATACTGTTTTCCACAATGGCTATACCATTTAAATTCCCACCAACAGTGCACAGGCTTCCAATTACTCCAATCTTTGCCAAAACTTGTTTTCTGTTTTTTTTTGATAGCAACCATCCTAATCGGTATGAAGGAGTGACTTACTGTAGTTTTGATTTGCATCTCCCTAATTATTGGTGATTTTGAGCATATTTTCATGTCTTATTGGCCATTCGTGTATCTTTTTTGAAGCTTAGACATGTCGATTAGACATCTATATAATTTACAAAGTAATCACCCCGATAAATCTCATACCCAACTGACACCATACATAGTTATTACAATATTATTGACTATATTCCTTATGCTATCCTTTATATCCCCATGACAATTTTGTGACTACCAGTTTGTATTTCTTAATCTCTTCCCCTTTTTCACCCATCCTTGCAACCCTCCTCCCATCTGGCAACCTCTGAAATGTTCTCGTCAGTATCTATGAGTTCGTTTCTGTTTTGTTTGTTTATTTATTTTGTTCTATAGAGTCCACATGTGAGTGAAATCATATGACATTTGTCTTTCTTTGTCTGACTCCACTCAGCACGATATACTCTAGGTCCCTCTGTGTTGCTGCAGATGGCAATATTTCATTCTTTTTTTTTATGGCATGAGCTAAGATACCATTCGTATGGAAAACCACTGGAAGAGGCTTGGTTAGGCCTGTGGGTTGGGTGGTGCTTGGTCTCAGGGAATCACCAGGGAATCACCATTGTTAGCCAGGTTGATGGAGACTCAGATATGGTGGCCGCCTGCGTCTGCACCTGGGAGCAGGGAGGACACAACAAAGATAGAATGCCAGCACTTTTGTCTGGGAGAAAACCGCCCTCCAGTAAATCCAGTTCCTCTCCGTATGTTCCTGGTGCCTTTCAAGCTTCTTCCCCAGCAGTGGAGCTCAGAGTGAATGAATCTGTCAGTAGTAAGCCCATGTGTGGACTCCAACTGCCCTCTGTCTCACTCAGCCACAATCTCTGCTGGTTTCCACAACCAGAAGTTCTGGGGACTTCTCTTCCCAGCACTGGAAACCTAGGCTGGGGAGCATGGTGTGGGGCCAGGACCCCTTACTCCTCCCAGAGGAGCCAAGATATCCCTCCCGAGTTTTAACCGTGTAACATGGGATTGGGACCAGCCTGGTTTTCATCTCTGCCTCTCCTACCAGTCTCAATGTGGCTTCTTCCATATGTTTTTAGTTATAGGACTTCCGTTCAGCTAGATTTTGGGTGATTCTCAATGATCCTTGTTCTGTAGCTTAGTTGTAATTTTGATGTGGTTGAGAGGCTGCAAGCACAGCATCTTCCTACTTGGCCATCTTGACCAGAAGTCTATCTCCATTTCTTTAGGGTTGGTACTGGAGTTTTACTTTGTTTCTTTATGGCGACATATTTTCCTGATTCTTTGTGATCCTTGTAGCCTTTCATTGTGCATTTGAAGAAACAGTCACCACTTCTAGTCTTTCTCCTAGGTTGTGGCAGGAAAATCTCCTTAGTGATCTCCCTGGCAGAAAATCCTTCATGGGTCAGTTGGCAACGTATGTGTGGTTCTGATGCTGGCACCTATGGGTGGGCAGGTCGGGTGCTGGTGTCACAGGTAGAGAGGTATGGTTCTGGGCAATGTGGGCTGGCAAGTATCATGCTGTGGTCCATGAACAGGTGGGCCTGTTGCCTGGATATGCAGGTGGGCAAGACTATTCCCAGGGGCCACAGTTTAGCATGCTTGCTGCCAGGATCTGTGGATAAATCTACTACCAGAAGTGTAGGCTGTTTGTTGATTCATTTGCTGGTTGTCGAGCACCCCGGCCTCTTTTTTTTTTGTTCTTATCTCCGTCCAGGCAATCAGGCCATGCCCATTGCCTGTGTTCTCAGTGAGTTGTGAACCAAGCAGGCCTATTAGATAATGTCCTGAAATCCTGGGAAAGTCTAAAGCTCACTTTATTCACTTTCCCCCATGAGGAATCTCATGGACTGAAAGGAGCTCTCTCTGTTCAGATCTGTACCAGTTTGGGAAAGAGGTATGTGGAAAAGTGAAACTCTTCTTCTCACCCTTTTCAATGCATCTTTACTTTTTTTTATCCTCCTCTGGGGTGCTATACACTCGCATCTGAATCTCAAAGCTCTTATGAAGGTAATCTTGTGCATGAATAGATGTTAAATTAGTATTTCTGTGAGAGGACAATAACTGGAACCTCCTATGCTATTTGCTGAACTAACTCATTTGGATATGTTTTGAAGTTATCTTTATCTGATGTTAATATAGCTATATTAAGTTTTCTTCCTTTGTTCCTTCCTTCTTCCCTTCCTTCCTTCCTTCTTCCCTTCCTTCCTTCCTTCTTCCTTCCATTCCCATTCCTTCCGGCTTCTTCCTTCCTTCATTTTTTCTTCCGTCTTCTTTTATTTTACTGCTTCCCCTTCCTTCCTTCCTCCTCCTTCTCTCCTCTCTACAAATCTTTCACAAAAAGTAATTTTATTAGAGAAGGCATAATGACCCATACGCAGAGACCTGATCTTCTCTCCAGAGACTTAAGTTTTCTTTTGATAATTATTTTCCAAATATGCCTGTTTTATTCTTCTACATTTAATTTTTTTTGTATTTTTGTGATTTTAAGGTGAGTCATTTGAATACATATATCTCTATTTAAAAAAAGTAATCTGTTAAACATTGACTTTTAACCAATAAAGTAGGTTCATTTACATTCACTATAATTTTGTCTATTTCCTTCAGTAGATTGTGAGCTTTTTATTCATGTTTGGAATCCAGTTTGAAGTCCCTAACGGGTATTCAGTCATTCATCAATTCTTTCAATCAATTGATGTTTGACTTAGTGAATATGAAATGAATTCAACTTTACCTGTCAAAGTCTACGTCAGTGCTGATTTATCTGTAAAGGATTGCCCCTCGCAACCCAGTGACTAATGTCGTCAGTTACTATTCACTTTATATCCATTGCATTCCTCCAAGGCAGGTTGAACCTAAGTAGAAATTAGATCTCATAAATACCTCCTCCCCTTTTACTGTCTCTATCACCACTCCTGCTTATGAATGTGTGTCGATATGCTTGGGAGTTTTATTTAGAAACTGGATGGAGTTGTTGCATGT
>NW_024346368.1:0-6375 GCF_902729225.1 Pteropus medius | reverse complement strand
CCAGTAGAGCCCCGGGGCCTCTGGGATGAAAAGAGATCATGCTGAATTGCAGGCTCTGAACGCCTCGGTGTCCACACTCAAGTGGGAGGTGGAGGGTGCGAGGAGCGGCCTCAAGTCTTCTGTGGTGCAGAGCAGGGGTCCACGCAGGTTTCTCTTCGAAAATCCACCATATACATATATATATGTATGATGAACATATATATGCATATATATGTATATGGTAGCTTTGGCAAAAAGCTCTCTGGTGACGTCCATTTCGAGCGAGAATCGCAGACTTCCGAGGAAAGGCTCACTTGCGGCAAATGCACAGCCCTCCTGGGGCCTTGGGGCTCTGTGGGCGATGCTCGGTCATCTGCGGGTACTGGGGTAGCGAAGTTGGAGGAGCACTCACTGACACTTTGAGTTCCTAGAGGTACAAACTACGTCTCATTCGTCTCTGTATCCTCTTGCAGGGTTCACGGCCACCCACAGACAGCGTACCCAGGGATGCTTTGGCCCCTCCGTCCATGGCGGCCGTCACCCGGTGGGAAGACTTCAGTTGGGAGGCACTGCAGACAGCTGTGGGTCTGAATTCGGCCCCCGTGCCTTAGGAGCTTTGCGATCAGCTCTCTGAGCCTTTCATTTCTTCATTTTGAATGCGTCCACGGGGACCATTACGACCATCCCAGGCAGAAAGGTGAGGGAGAGGGAGGTGTCTGCTTCCGTCCTGAAGTCCGATTTCCACTGTGGAAAGCGGGAAGGAGACGAGGCCTTAGGAAGGAGCCCCGGGGCCTCTGGGATGAAAAGAGATCATGCTGAATTGTGGCTCTGGAACGCCCGGTGTCCACACTGCGGGAGGTGGAGGTGCTAGGAGCGGCCTGTCTTCTGTGGTAGACCAGGGGTCCACGCAGGTTTCCTTCGAAAATCACCATATACATATATATGCATATAGATGAACATATATATGCATATATATGTATATGGTAGCTTTGGCAAAAAGCTCTCTGGTGACGTCCATTTCGAGCCAGAATCGCAGACTTCCGAGAAAAGGCTCACTTGCGGCAAATGCACAGCCCTCCCGGGGCCTTGGGGGCTCTGTGGGCGATGCTCGGTCATCTGCGGGTACTGGGGTAGCGAAGTTGGAGGAGCACTCACTGACACGTTGAGCTCCTAGAGGTACAAACTACGTCTCACTCGTCTCTGTATCCTCTTGCAGGGTTCACGGCCACCCACAGACAGCGTAGCCAGGGATGCTTTGGCCCCTCCGTCCATGGGGGCCGTCACCCGCTGGAAAGAGGTCAGCTGGGAGACACTGCAGACAGCTGTGGGTCTGAATTCGGCCTCCGTGCCTTAGGAGCTTTGTGATCAGCTCTCTGAGCCTTTCATTTCTTCATTTGGAATGCGTCCACGGGGACCATTACGACCATCCCAGGCAGAAAGGTGAGGGTGAGGGAGGTGTCTGCTTCCGTCCTGAAGTCTGATTTCCACTGCGGAAAGCGGGAAGGAGCCGAGGCCTTAGGAAGGAGCCCCGGGGCCTCTGGGACGAAAAGAGATCATGCTGAATTGTGGCTCTGGAACGCCCGGTGTCCACACTGCGGGGAGGTGGAGGTGCTAGGAGCCGCCTGTCTGATCTCAAATGTCTAAGGAAAACACAGCCTTTTGTTATAAAAATCAGCATATATATATAAATATATATATAGAAAGAGAGAGAGAAATCCATAGATACATAGATAGATAGATAGATAGATAGATAGATAGATAGTTAGATAGATAGATGGATAGATAGATAGATATAGAGATATCTATAGATACACATAAAGATATAGATATAGATATATCTAGGGGAGCTCTGGCAAAAAGCTCTCTGGTGACGTCCATTTCGAGCCAGAATCGCAGACTTCCGAGAAAAGGCTCACTTGCGGCCAATGCACAGCCCTCCCGGGGCCTTGGGCTCTGTGGGCGATGGTCGGTCATCTGCTTGTACTGGGGTAGCGAAGTTGGAGGAGCACTCACTGACACTTTGAGCTCCTAGAGGTACAAACTACGTCTCATTCGTCTCCGTATGCTCTTGCAGGGTTCAGGGCCACCCACAGACAGTGTACCCAGGGATGCTTTGGCCCCTGCGTCCATGGCGGCCGTCACCCGCTGGAAAGAGTTCAGTTGGGAGACACTGCAGACAGCTGTGGGTCTGAATTCGGCCTCCGTGCCTTAGGAGCTTTGCGATCAGCTCTCTGAGCCTTTCATTCTTCATTTAGAATGCGTCCACGGGGACCATCACGACCATCCCAGGCAGAAAGGTGAGGGCGAGGGAGGTGTCTGCTTCCGTCCTGAAGTCTGACTTCCACTGCGGAAAGCGGGAAGGAGCCGAGGCCTTAGGAAGGAGCCCCGGGGCCTCTGGGATGAAAAGAGATCATGCTGAATTGTGGCTCTGGAACGCCCGGTGTCCACACTGCGGGGAGGTGGAGGTGCGAGAAGCGGCCTGTCTTCTGTGGTAGAGCAGGGTTCCACGCAGGTTTCCTTCGAAAATCCACCATATACATATATATGCATATAGATGAACATATATATGCATATATATGTATATGGTAGCTTTGGCAAAAAGCTCTCTGGTGACGTCCATTTCGAGCCAGAATCGCAGACTTCCGAGAAAAGGCTCACTTGCGGCAAATGCACAGCCCTCCCGGGCCTTGGGGCTCTGTGGGCGATGCTCGGTCATCTGCGGGTACTGGGGTAGCGAAGTTGGAGGAGCACTCACTGACACTTTGAGCTCCTAGAGGCACAAACTACGTCTCATTCGTCTCTGTATCCTCTTGCAGGGTTCACGGCCACCCACAGACAGCGTAGCCAGGGATGCTTTGGCCCCTCCGTCCATGGGGGCCGTCACCCGCTGGAAAGAGGTCAGCTGGGAGACACTGCAGACAGCTGTGGGTCTGAATTCGGCCTCCGTGCCTTAGGAGCTTTGCGATCAGCTCTCTGAGCCTTTCATTTCTTCATTTTGAATGCGTCCACGGGGACCATCACCACCATCCCAGGCAGAAAGGTGAGGGCGAGGGAGGTGTCTGCTTCCGTCCTGAAGTCTGATTTCCACTGCGGAAAGCGGGAAGGAGCCGAGGCCTTAGGAAGGAGCCCCGGGCCTCTGGGATGAAAAGAGATCATGCTGAATTGTGGCTCTGGAACGCCCGGTGTCCACACTGCGGGGAGGTGGAGGTGCTAGGAGCGGCCTGTCTGATCTCAAATGTCTAAGGAAAACACAGCCTTTTGTTATAAAAATCACCATATATATATAAATATATATATAGAAAGAGAGAGAGAAATCCATAGACACATAGATAGATAGATAGATAGATAGATAGATAGATAGATAGATAGTTAGATAGATAGATGGATAGATAGATAGATATAGAGATATCTATAGATACAGATAAAGATATAGATATAGATATATCTAGGGGAGCTCTGGCAAAAAGCACTCTACAGACGTGCATTTTGAGCCAGAATCGCAGACTTCCGAGAAAAGGCTCACTTACGGCCAATGCACAGCGCTCCCGGGGCCTTGGGCTCTGTGGGCGATGCTCGGTCATCTGCTTGTACTAGGCTACCGAAGTTGGAGGAGCACTCACTGACTCCCTTGAGCCCTAGAGGTACAAACCATGTCCCATTCGTCTCTGTATCTCTGTAGGGTTCAGCCACCCACACATAGCAGCCAGGATGCTTTGGCCCCTGCGTCCATGGCGGCCGTCACCCGCTGGAAAGATTTCAGTTGGGAGACACTGCAGACAGCTGTGGGTCTGAATTGGGCCTCCGTGCCTGAGGAGCTTTGCGATCAGCTCTTTGAGCCTTTCATTTCTTCATTTTGAATGCGTCCACGGGGACCATTACGACCATCCCAGGCAGAAAGGTGAGGGAGAGGGAGGTGTCTGCTTCCGTCCTGAAGTCTGATTTCCACTGCGAAAGCGGGAAGGAGCCGAGGCCTTAGGAAGGAGCCCCGGGGCCTCTGGGATGAAAAGAGATCATGCTGAATTGTGGCTCTGGAACGCCCGGTGTCCACACTGCGGGGAGGTGGAGGTGCGAGGAGCGGCCTGTCTTCTGTGGTAGAGCAGGGGTCCAGGCAGGTTTCCTTCAAAATCCACCATATACATATATATGCATATAGATGAACATATATATGCATATATATGTATATGGTAGCTTTGGCAAAAAGCTCTCTGGTGACGTCCATTTCGAGCCAGAATCGCAGACTTCCGAGAAAAGGCTCACTTGCGGCAAATGCACAGCCCTCCCGGGGCCTTGGGGCTCTGTGGGCGATGCTCGGTCATCTGCGGTACTGGGGTAGCGAAGTTGGAGGAGCACTCACTGACACTTTGAGCTCCTAGAGGTACAAAGTACGTCTCATTCGTCTCTGTATCCTCTTGCAGGGTTCACGGCCACCCACAGACAGCGTAGCCAGGATGCTTTGGCCCCTCCGTCCATGGGGGCCGTCACCCGCTGGAAAGAGGTCAGCTGGGAGACACTGCAGACAGCTGTGGGTCTGAATTGGCCTCCGTGCCTTAGGAGCTTTGCGATCAGCTCTCTGAGCCTTTCATTTCTTCATTTTGAATGCGTCCACGGGGACCATCACGACCATCCCAGGCAGAAAGGTGAGGGCGAGGGAGGTGTCTGCTTCCGTCCTGAAGTCTGATTTCCACTGCGGAAAGCGGGAAGGAGCCGAGGCCTTAGGAAGGAGCCCCGGGGCCTCTGGGATGAAAAAGAGATCATGCTGAATTGTGGCTCTGGAACGCCCGGTGTCCACACTGCGGGGAGGTGGAGGTGCGAGGAGCGGCCTGTCTTCTGTGGTAGAGCAGGGGTCCACGCAGGTTTCCTTGAAAATCCACCATATACATATATATGCATATAGATGAACATATATATGCATATATATGTATATGGTAGTTTTGGCAAAAAGCTCTCTGGTGACGTCCATTTCGAGCCAGAATCGCAGACTTCCGAGAAAAGGCTCACTTGCGGCAAATGCACAGCCCTCCCGGGGCCTTGGGGCTCTGTGGGCGATGCTCGGTCATCTGCGGGTACTGGGGTAGCGAAGTTGGAGGAGCACTCACTGACACTTTGAGCCCTAGAGGTACAAAGTACGTCTCATTCGTCTCTGTATCCTCTTGCAGGGTTCACGGCCACCCACAGACAGCGTAGCCAGGGATGCTTTGGCCCCTCCGTCCATGGGGGCCGTCACCCGCTGGAAAGAGGTCAGCTGGGAGACACTGCAGACAGCTGTGGGTCTGAATTCGGCCTCCGTGCCTTAGGAGCTTTGCGATCAGCTCTCTGAGCCTTTCATTTCTTCATTTTGAATGCGTCCACGGGGACCATCACGACCATCCCAGGCAGAAAGGTGAGGGCGAGGGAGGTGTCTGCTTCCGTCCTGAAGTCTGATTTCCACTGCGGAAAGCGGGAAGGAGCCGAGGCTTTAGGAAGGAGCCCCGGGGCCTGTGGGATGAAAAGAGATCATGCTGAATTGTGGCTCTGGAACGCCCGGTGTCCACACTGCGGGGAGGTGGAGCTGCTAGGAGCTGCCTGTCTGATCTCAAATGTCTAAGGAAAACACAGCCTTTTGTTATAAAAATCACCATATATATATAAATATATATATAGAAAGAGAGAGAGAAATCCATAGATACATAGATAGATAGATAGATAGATAGATAGATAGATAGATAGTTAGATAGATAGATGGATAGATAGATAGTTATAGAGAAATCTATAGATATAGATAAAGATATAGATATAGATATATCTAGGGGAGGTCTGGCAAAAAGCACTCTACAGACGCATTTTGAGCCAGAATCGCAGATTTCCGAGAGAAATGGCTCACACTTAGTGGCCACGCACAGAGCTCCCGGGGCCTTGGGCTCTGTGGGCCATGCCTCGGTCATCTCTGTACTGGCCGGAAGTTGGAGGAGCACTCACTGACACTTTGAGCTCCTAGAGGTACAAAGTACGTCTCATTCGTCTCTGTATCCTCTTGCAGGGTTCACGGCCACCCACAGACAGTGTAGCCAGGGATGCTTTGGCCCCTCCGTCCATGGGGGCCGTCACCCGCTGGAAAGAGGTCAGCTGGGAGACACTGCAGACAGCTGTGGGTCTGAATTCGGCCTCCGTGCCTTAGGAGCTTTGCCATCAGCTCTCTGAGCCTTTCATTTCATCATTTTGAATGCGTCCACGGGGACCATCACGACCATCCCAGGCAGAAAGGTGAGGGCGAGGGAGGTGTCTGCTTCCGTCCTGAAGTCTGATTTCCACCGCGGAAAGCGGGAAGGAGCCGAGGCCTTAGGAAGGAGCCCCGGGGCCTCTGGGATGAAAAGAGATCATGCTGAATTGTGGCTCTGGAACGCCCGGTGTCCACACTGC
>NW_024346367.1:0-1450 GCF_902729225.1 Pteropus medius | reverse complement strand
CCATCCACAAGATTTCTGGATACACCCTTGTTTTACACCCTTCTAATCTAACATCTGGTAAAGATTTGTTGAGCGCAATTATCTCACTGGCTATATAATTGAACTGATTAATTTTAAACATCTCTTTTAACTCTTCTTGATCCTCTTTACGAATGATGACCTGTTTCCCCATTTCTCCAAGGCCTCCCCAGCAGGAAGCTGTCTCTTTTTTTCCCCGTCACATTTGTTGCGTTCACTAAAGTAAAGCAACAGGCACATACCCAAGACTACCCCAATCAAGAGGATGGCTAGGACCACCTTGCAACACGCAAATTTTCTCATTGCATTTCATGTCAAATGAAAAATTAAAGAATATGTATACATAGATGATGAAAAGGCCATGATGCACAGCATGGCCTTCAAATGTCCAATCGCAAGGGCTTAGGCTAAACCAGGCAGTGGTGTGGATCAGCCCACCCGTGTGAGGTGAGGGCCTGGGGTGCCTTGAGGTACTGAGCGACCGTGGGGAGGAGCCAAGGGACGGGTCCTGGGTCAATCCGTCAATCAGTGTGGACTCATTTAGCGCAGGGCCAGCCTTCACCTGCGTCTGGTCTTCAGGCTGCGTGCATTTACGGTGGGTCACTCAGATCAAGAGACCCCCACGGAACCCTCACGGTTCTGCTTGACCCAGCGGAAACCCACGTAGAGCAGGTGGCTTCTCGTGCACGCAGACACGGCTTCACCTTTTCAGGAATCCCACAAAGCTTCTCGAGGCTTCTGGTGGCTCCACTGTGCTGAGGCAGTTCCTGGACTTCTGCAGACCCTCGGAGCTGCTCCTTGGACAGACACGGCGAGAAAAGGTGAGGAGAAGCTTTATGTCCCAGGCGTGCTGAGGGGTGACGATACGGGGTGTCAGTCTTTAGAGGACCCGGGAGGGGAGCCAGCTCGGTGTGGAAAATTCTTCTTTTTTTATTTTAATTTCGTGGTGTCAGGTAGTGAGGATGAAGAGTACTGAATGCAAGCGTGTCTATTTTTTGCTTCATAGTACAGAGGAGTTAAAGATATTAGAGTGTATTGGTCTAAATGCAATGGGAATTGCTTCTACCTTAATTCTAACCTGCCTTTGCCCCAGGCTAACGGCTCCTTCCATAGATATGCTAATCGAGTTGAGTCCTGTGTGAACAAAGAGATTTGGAGGTTTCGTGCTCTTCCTTAAACCTTCAGAGGGAAAGGAGATTAACTTTGTCCTAATGTAAGGCTGGTTCCTGCAGAATGGGAACGAGGAAAACCGTAAAAAAAAATCTGTGAAAAGGAGTATTGTAGGGGGTTTGTGAGGTGACATCTTGGGAGAGGAAATTTTATAGACAGTTAAGTTGAATGAGATTGGAATAAATTTCACCAAGGAAAAATTTAAATATCAAGAGAAAACTTTTGTAGAAGCAGAGTTGAGTTATTCTTTCTTTAGAAGGAC
>NW_024346366.1:0-314 GCF_902729225.1 Pteropus medius | reverse complement strand
GAGGCCTGAGGAAGGAGCCCCGGGGCCTCCGGGATGAAAAGAGATCATGCTGAATTGTGGCTCTGGAACGCCCGGTGTCCACACTGCGGGGAGGTGGAGGTGCTAGCAGCGGCCTGTCTTCTGTAGTAGACCAGGGGTCCACGCCGGTTTCCTTCGAAAATCCACCATATACGTATATATGCATATAGATATATGCATATATACGTATATGGTAGCTTTGGCGAAAAGCTCTCTGGTGACGTCCATTTTGAGCCAGAATCGCAGACTTCCGAGAAAAGGCTCACTTGCGGCAAATGCACAGCCCTCCCGGGGCC
>NW_024346365.1:0-323 GCF_902729225.1 Pteropus medius | reverse complement strand
AGGAGCCCCGGGGCCTCTGGGATGAAAAGAGATCCTGCTGAATTGTGGCTCTGGAACGCCCGGTGTCCACACTCCGGGGAGGTGGAGGTGCTGGGAACGGCTTGTCTTATCTCAAACGTCTAAGGAAAATACAGCCTTTTGTTATAAAAATCACTATATATATATATATATATATGTGTATATATATATATATATATCTATCTATTAGGTATCTATCTATTTCTCTAACTCTTTCTATATTTATATTCATATATATATATATGTGTATATATATATATATATGAATATAAATATAAATATATATTTATATTCATATATATATA
>NW_024346364.1:0-437 GCF_902729225.1 Pteropus medius | reverse complement strand
GTGGCCAGTGGCACAAGGTCGGACGTTCCACACAGGCAATTCCACTGACTTAGGCCGAGTTGGGGGCCTGGGAGGCAGGGGCTGGCCCACGGGTCTTTAGCTGATGATCATGCAGCTCCCTTGGGTCTGCGTCATCCCTGGCAGTAGCAGGGCGTTTGGAGAAAGGCCGGGGCTGCAGGGGCCCCCAGGAACCCAAGGACTTAGGGACCATGGAGTAGGGGGTACATTATGGGGCCACCCGCTGGCTGCGGGCCCCGTGGGGGCTGTTGCGATGTCCTGCAGCTTTACTTACTGAACCAGCCCCCTCTTCTGCCTGTTAAAAGTCGGGGGTGGAAGCATCAGGAATGCACACATTTTTTGGGCTGAGACAGCTGGATAGAGATTGGAGGACTGGGACGGGCTGGCTCCAGGGCCTTGGACCCCGCACTGGGCAGCTG
>NW_024346363.1:0-311 GCF_902729225.1 Pteropus medius | reverse complement strand
ATATTAAGGTTAGCATTAGGGATAGGTTAGGGTTAAATTTAGAGTTAAGGTTAGGGTTAATGTTAGGGTTAGGGTAAGAGGATAGGGTTAAGTTTAGTTTTAGAGATAGGGTTAGAATAATGGCTAGGGTTAGAGTTAGTTTTAGGTTAAGCATTAGGGTTAGTGCTAGGGTTAGGTTTAGAGTTAGGGTCAGATTAATATTTGGGTTTGGTTAGGAGTTAAGGTTAGGGTTAGGGTTAAGGTTAGGTTATGGTTAGGGTTAGGATTAGGGTTAGTTTTAGGTTTCAGGTTAGGGTTAGGGTTAGAGTTAT
>NW_024346362.1:0-319 GCF_902729225.1 Pteropus medius | reverse complement strand
TATTCATCTATATGCATCTATATGTATATGGTGGATTTTCGAAGGAAACCTGCGTGGACCCATGGTCTACCACAGAAGACAGGCCGCTGCTAGCACCTCCACTTCCCCGCAGTGTGGACACCGGGCGTTCCAGAGCCACAATTCAGCATGATCTCTTTCCATCCCTGAGGCCCCGGGGCTCCTACCTCACGCACGGCTCCTTCCCGCCTCCGCAGTTGAAATCAGACTTCAGGACGGAAGCAGACACCTCCCTCTCCCTCACCTTTCTGCCTGGGATGGTCGTAATGGTCCCCGGGGACACATTCAAAATGAAGAAATG
>NW_024346361.1:0-493 GCF_902729225.1 Pteropus medius | reverse complement strand
TTCCACAGCATCTGGCCTCTCATTCTGCTAGCCTGGCTTGCTTCTGCTTTCTGCTCCCAGAGCCCTCCACTCCTCTGGCCACACTCTACCACCAGCAACTTCCTCAATAAGCCCCAGGCTTTCCCCACCCACAGTTTCCTGTCCCATGGGCTAATTCCTACTACTCATTAGCAGGCCCCTCTTGGGGGCCCTCCCTGACCACCAGCCTCAGGTTATGGGACAGATCTCCAAGCCTCACCCATCTCTCTTCCTTGCCTGGAATCGGCTTCCGTGCCCAGTCCAGGGGCAGGCACAGAGCAGCAGGGACCCACCAGCTATGGAAAAATGACTGGACGACCAGATCGCTCAGACTCCGATGCCTTTGAAAACCGAGTGCTTACAGAGTTTAGGAAGGGGCCTACAGTGAACAATGGGCACCAGCAAGGCTGTGGCCCCATCTCAGAGGGTAGCCACTGCCCAGCTCCAGCAAACTCCTGCTGGGTGTGAGTGTGGA
>NW_024346360.1:0-11219 GCF_902729225.1 Pteropus medius | reverse complement strand
ACTCACTGACACTTTGAGCTCCTAGAGGCACAAACTACGTCTCATTCGTCTCTGTATCCTCTTGCAGGGTTCACGGCCACCCACAGACAGCGTAGCCAGGGATGCTTTGGCCCCTCCGCCCATGGGGGCCATCACCCGCTGGAAAGAGGTCAGCTGGGAGACACTGCAGACAGCTGTGGGTCTGAATTCGGCCTCCGTGCCTTAGGAGCTTTGCGATCAGCTCTCTGAGCCTTTCATTTCTTCATTTCGAATGCGTCCACGGGGACCATCACGACCATCCCAGGCAGAAAGGTGAGGGCGAGGGAGGTGTCTGCTTCCGTCCTGAAGTCTGATTTCCACTGCGGAAAGCGGGAAGGAGCCTAGGCCTTAGGAAGGAGCCCCGGGGCCTCTGGGATGAAAAGAGATCATGCTGAATTGTGGCTCTGGAACGCCCGTGTCCCCACTGCGGGGAGGTGGAGGTGCTAGGAGCGGCCTGTCTTCTGTGGTAGACCAGGGGTCCACGCAGGTTTCCTTCGAAAATCCACCATATACATATATATGAATATAGATGAACATCTATATGCATATATATGTATATGGTAGCTTTGGCAAAAAGCTCTCTGGTGACGTCCATTTTGAGCCAGAATCGCAGACTTCCGAGAAAAGGCTCACTTGCGGCAAATGCACAGCCCTCCCGGGCCTTGGGGCTCTGTGGGCGATGCTCGGTCATCTGCGGGTACTGGGGTAGCTAAGTTGGAGGAGCACTCACTGACACTTTGAGCTCCTAGAGGTACAAACTACGTCTCATTCGTCTCTGTATCCTCTTGCAGGGTTCACGGCCACCCACAGACAGCGTAGCCAGGATGCTTTGGCCCCTCCGTCCATGGGGGCCGTCACCCGCTGGAAAGAGGTCAGCTGGGAGACACTGCAGACAGCTGTGGGTCTGAATTCGGCCTCCGTGCCTTAGGAGCTTTGCGATCAGCTCTCTGAGCCTTTCATTTCTTCATTTTGAATGTGTCCACGGGGACCATCACCACCATCCCAGGCAGAAAGGTGAGGGCGAGGGAGGTGTCTGCTTCCGTCCTGAAGTCTGATCTCCACTGCGGAAAGCGGGAAGGAGCCGAGGCCTTAGGAAGGAGCCCCGGGGCCTCTGGGATGAAAAGAGATCATGCTGAATTGTGGCTCTGGAACGCCCGGTGTCCACACTGCGGGGAGGTGGAGGCGCGAGGAGCGGCCTGTCTTCTGTGGTAGAGCAGGGTTCCAGGCAGGTTTCCTTCGAAAATCCACCATATACATATATATGCATATAGATGAACATATATATGCATATATATGTATATGGTAGCTTTGGCAAAAAGCTCTTGGTGACGTCCATTTCGAGCCAGAATCGCAGACTTCCGAGAAAAGGCTCACTTGCGGCAAATGCACAGCCCTCCCCGGGCCTTGGGGCTCTGTGGGCGATGCTCGGTCATCTGCGGGTACTGGGGTAGCGAAGTTGGAGGAGCACTCACTGACACTTTGAGCTCCTAGAGGCACAAACTACGTCTCATTCGTCTCTGTATCCTCTTGCAGGGTTCACGGCCACCCACAGATTGCATGTGTAGCCAGGATGCTTTGGGCCTCCACATGGGGCCGTCACTGGAAAGAGGTCAGATGGGAGACACTGCAGACAGCTGTGGGTCTGAATTCGGCCTCCGTGCCTTAGGAGCTTTGCGATCAGCTCTCTGAGCCTTTCATTTCTTCATTTTGAATGCGTCCACGGGGACCATCACCACCATCCCAGGCAGAAAGGTGAGGGCGAGGGAGGTGTCTGCTTCCGTCCTGAAGTCTGATTTCCACTGCGGAAAGCTGGAAGGAGCCGAGGCCTTAGGAAGGAGCCCCGGGGCCTCTGGGATGAAAAGAGATCATGCTGAATTGTGGCTCTGGAACGCTTGGTGTCCACACTGCGGGGAGGTGGAGGTGCGAGGAGCGGCCTGTCTTCTGTGGTAGAGCAGGGTCCACGCAGGTTTCCTTCGAAAATCCACCATATACATATATATGCATATAGATGAATATATATATGCATATATATGTATATGGTAGCTTTGGCAAAAAGCTCTCTGGTGACGTCCATTTCGAGCCAGAATCGCAGACTCCCGAGAAAAGGCTCACTTGCGACAAATGCACAGCCCTCCCGGGGCCTTGGGGCTCTGTGGGCGATGCTCGGTCATCTGCGGGTACTGGGGTAGCGAAGTTGGAGGAGCACTCACTGACACCTTGAGCTCCTAGAGGTACAAACTACGTCTCATTCGTCTCTGTATCCTCTTGCAGGGTTCACGGCCACCCACAGACAGCGTAGCCAGGGATGCTTTGGCCCCTCCGTCCATGGGGGCCGTCACCCGCTGGAAAGAGGTCAGGTGGGAGACACTGCAGACAGTTGTGGGTCTGAATTCGGCCTCCGTGCCTTAGGAGCTTTGCGATCAGCTCTCTGAGCCTTTCATTTCTTCATTTTGAATGCGTCCACGGGGACCATCACGACCATCCCAGGCAGAAAGGTGAGGGCGAGGGAGGTGTCTGCTTCCGTCCTGAAGTCTGATTTCCACTGCGGAAAGCGGGAAGGAGCCGAGGCCTTAGGAAGGAGCCCCTGGGCCTCTGGGATGAAAAGAGATCATGCTGAATTGTGGCTCTGGAACGCCCGGTGTCCACACTGCGGGGAGGTGGAGGTGCTAGGAGCGGCCTGTCTGATCTCAAATGTCTAAGGAAAACACAGCCTTTTGTTATAAAAATCACCATATATATATAAATATATATAGAAAGAGAGAGAGAAATCCATAGATACATAGATAGATAGATAGATAGATAGATAGATAGATAGATAGTTAGATAGATAGATGGATAGATAGATAGACATAGAGATATCTATAGATACAGATAAAGATATAGATATAGATATATCTAGGGGAGGTCTGGCAAAAAGCACTCTACAGGCGTGCATTTTGAGCCAGAATCGCAGATTTCCGAGAAAAGGCTCACTTGCGGCCAATGCACAGAGCTCCCGGGGCCTTGGGCTCTGTGGGCGATGCTCGGTCATCTGTGGGTACTGGGGTAGCGAAGTTGGAGGAGCACTCACTGACACTTTGAGTTCCTAGAGGTACAAACTACGTCTCATTCGTCTCTGTATCCTCTTGCAGGGTTCAGGGCCACCCACAGACAGCGTAGCCAGGGATGCTTTGGCCCCTCCGTCCATGGGGGCCGTCACCCGCTGGAAAGAGGTCAGCTGGGAGACACCGCAGACAGCTGTGGGTCTGAATTTGGCCTCCGTGCCTTAGGAGCTTTGCGATCAGCTCTCTGAGCCTTTCATTTCTTCATTTTGAATGCGTCCACGGGGACCATCACGACCATCCCAGGCAGAAAGGTGAGGGCGAGGGAGGTGTCTGCTTCCGTCCTGAAGTCTGATTTCCACTGCTGAAAGCGGGAAGGAGCCGAGGCCTTAGGAAGGAGCCCCGGGGCCTCTGGGATGAAAAGAGATCATGCTGAATGGTGGCTCTGGAACGCCCGGTGTCCCCACTGCGGGGAGGTGGAGGTGCTAGGAGCGGCCTGTCTTCTGTGGTAGACCAGGGGTCCACGCAGGTTTCCTTCGAAAATCCACCATATACATATATATGCATATAGATGAACATATATATGCATATATATGTATATGGTAGTTTTGGCAAAAAGCTCTCTGGTGACGTCCATTTTGAGCCAGAATCGCAGACTTCCGAGAAAAGGCTCACTTGCGGCAAATGCACAGCCCTCCCGGGGCCTTGGGGCTCTGTGGGCGATGCTCGGTCATCTGCGGGTACTGGGGTAGCGAAGTTGGAGGAGCACTCACTGACACTTGGAGCTCCTAGAGGTACAAACTACGTCTCATTCGTCTCTGTATCCTCTTGCAGGGTTCACGGCCACCCACAGACAGCGTAGCCAGGGATGCTTTGGCCCCTCCGTCCATGGGGGCCGTCACCCGCTGGAAAGAGGTCAGCTGGGAGACACTGCAGACAGCTGTGGTCTGAATTCGGCCTCCGTGCCTTAGGAGCTTTGCGATCAGCTCTCTGAGCCTTTCATTTCTTCATTTTGAATGCGTCCACGGGGACCATCACGACCATCCCAGGCAGAAAGGTGAGGGCGAGGGAGGTGTCTGCTTCCGTCCTGAAGTCTGATTTCCACTGCGGAAAGCGGGAAGGAGCCGAGGCCTTAGGAAGGCGCCCCGGGGCCTCTGGGAGGAAAAGAGATCATGCTGAATTGTGGCTCTGGAACGCCCGGTGTCCACACTGCGGGGAGGTGGAGGTGTGAGGAGCGGCCTGTCTCCTGTGGTAGAGCAGGGGTCCAGGCAGGTTTCCTTCGAAAATCCACCATATACATATATATGCATATAGATGAACATATATATGCATATATATGTATATGGTAGCTTTGGCAAAAAGCTCTCTGGTGACGTCCATTTCGAGCCAGAATCGCAGACTTCCGAGAAATGGCTCACTTGTGGCAAATGCACAGCCCTCCCGGGGCCTTGGGGCTCTGTGGGCGATGCTCGGTCATCTGCGGGTACTGGGGTAGCGAAGTTGGAGGAGCACTCACTGACACTTTGAGCTCCTAGAGGTACAAACTACGTCTCATTCGTCTCTGTATCCTCTGCAGGGTTCACGGCCACCCACAGACAGCGTAGCCAGGGATGCTGGCCCTCCGTCCATGGGGGGGCCGTCACCGCTGGAAAAGAGGTCAGCTGGGAGACACTCTGCAGACAGCGCTGTGGGTCTGAATTGAGCCTCCGTGCCTTAGAGCTTTAAGATCAGCTCTCTGAGCCTTTCATTTCTTCATTTTGAATGCGGCCACGGGGACCATCACGACCATCCCAGGCAGAAAGGTGAGGGCGAGGAGGTGTCTGCTTCCGTCCTGAAGTCTGATTTCCACTGCGGAAAGCGGGAAGGAGCCGAGGCCTTAGGAAGGAGCCCCGGGGCCTCTGGGATGAAAAGAGATCATGCTGAATTGTGGCTCTGGAACGCCCGGTGTCCACACTGCAGGGAGGTGGAGGTGCGAGGAGCGGCCTGTCTCCTGTGGTAGAGCAGGGGTCCAGGCAGGTTTCCTTCGAAAATCCACCATATACATATATGTGCATATAGATGAACATATATATGCACATATATGTATATGGTAGCTTTGGCAAAAAGCTCTCTGGTGACGTCCATTTCGAGCCAGAATCGCAGACTTCCGAGAAAAGGCTCACTTGCGCAAATGCACAGCCCTCCCGGGGCCTTGGGGCTCTGTGGGCTATGCTCGGTCATCTGCGGGTACTGGGGTAGCGAAGTTGGAGGAGCACTCACTGACACTTTGAGCTCCTAGAGGTCCAAACTACGTCTCATTCGTTTCTGTATCCTCTTGCAGGGTTCACGGCCACCCACAGACAGCGTAGCCAGGGATGCTTTGGCCCCTCCGTCCATGGGGGCCGTCACCCGCTGGAAAGAGGTCAGCTGGGAGACACTGCAGACAGCTGTGGGTCTGAATTCGGCCTCCGTGCCTTAGGAGCTTTGCGATCAGCTCTCTGAGCCTTTCATTTCTTCATTTTGAATGCGTCCACGGGGACCATCTCGACCATCCCAGGAAGAAAGGTGAGGGCGAGGGAGGTGTCTGCTTCGTCCTGAAGTCTGATTTCCACTGCGGAAAGCCGGAAGGAGCCGAGGCCTTAGGAAGGAGCCCCGGGGCCTCTGGGATGAAAAGAGATCATGCTGAATTGTGGCTCTGGAACGCCCGGTGTCCACACTGCGGGGAGGTGGAGGTGCGAGGAGCGGCCTGTCTTCTGTGGAAGAGCAGGGGTCCACGCAGGTTTCCTTCGAAAATCCACCATATACATATATATGCATATAGATGAACATATATATGCATATATATGTATATGGTAGCTTTGGCAAAAAGCTCTCTGGTGACGTCCATTTCGAGCCAGAATCGCAGACTTCCAGAAAAGGCTCACTTGCGGCAAATGCACAGCCCTCCCGGGGCCTTGGGGCTCTGTGGGCGATGCTCGGTCATCTGCGGGTACTGGGGTAGCGAAGTTGGAGGAGCACTCACTGACACTTTGAGCTCCTAGAGGTATAAACTACGTCTCATTCGTCTCTGTATCCTCTTGCAGGGTTCACGGCCACCCACAGACAGCGTAGCCAGGGATGCTTTGGCCCCTCCGTCCATGGGGGCCGTCACCATCTGGAAAGAGGTCAGCTGGGAGACACTGCAGACAGCTGTGGGTCTGAATTCGGCCTCCGTGCCTTAGGAGCTTTGCGATCAGCTCTCTGAGCCTTTCATTTCTTCATTTTGAATGCGTCCACGGGGACCATCACGACCATCCAGGGCAGAAAGGTGAGGGCTAGGGAGGTGTCTGCTTCCGTCCTGAAGTCTGATTTCCACTGCGGAAAGCGGGAAGGAGCCGAGGCCTTAGGAAGGAGCCCCGGGGCCTCTGGGATGAAAAGAGATCATGCTGAATTGTGGCTCTGGAACGCCCGGTGTCCACACTGCGGGGAGGTGGAGGTGCTAGGAGCGGCCTGTCTGATCTCAAATGTCTAAGGAAAACACAGCCTTTTGTTATAAAATCACCATATATATATAAATATATATATAGAAAGAGAGAGAGAAATCCATAGATACATAGATAGATAGATAGATAGATAGATAGATAGATAGATAGTTAGATAGATAGATGGATAGATAGATAGATATAGAGATATCTATAGATACAGATAAAGATATAGATATAGATATATCTAGGGGAGCTCTCGCAAAAAGCACTCTACAGACGTGCATTTTGAGCCAGAATCGCAGATTTCCGAGAAATGGCTCACTTGCGGCCAATGCACAGAGCTCCCGGGGCCTTGGGCTCTGTGGGCTATGCTCGGTCATCTGCTTGTACTGGGCTACCGAAGTTGGAGGAGCACTCACTGACACTTTGAGCTCCTAGAGGTACAAACTACGTCTCATTCGTCTCTGTATCCTCTTGCAGGGTTCACGGCCACCACAGACAGCGTAGCCAGGGATGCTTTGGCCCCTCCGTCCATGGGGGCCGTCACCCGCTGGAAAGAGGTCAGCTGGGAGACACTGCAGACAGCTGTGGGTCTGAATTCGGCCTCCGTGCCTTAGGAGCTTTGCGATCAGCTCTCTGAGCCTTTCATTTCTTCATTTTGAATGCGTCCACGGGGACCATCACGACCATCCCAGGCAGAAAGGTGAGGCGAGGGAGGTGTCTGCTTCCGTCCTGAAGTCTGATTTCCACTGCGGAAAGCGGGAAGGAGCCGAGGCCTTAGGAAGGAGCCCCGGGGCCTCTGGGATGAAAAGAGATCATGCTGAATTGTGGCTCTGGAACGCCCGGTGTCCACACTGCGGGGAGGTGGAGGTGCGAGGAGGGCCTGTCTTCTGTGGTAGAGCAGGGGTCCAGGCAGGTTTCCTTCGAAAATCCACCATATACATATATATGCATATAGATGAACATATATATGCATATATATGTATATGGTAGCTTTGGCAAAAAGCTCTCTGGTGACGTCCATTTTCAGCCAGAATCGCAGACTTCCGAGAAAAGGCTCACTTGCGGCAAATGCACAGCCCTCCCGGGGACTTGGGGCTCTGTGGGCGATGCTCGGTCTTCTGCGGAGACTGGGGTACCGAAGTTGGAGGAGCACTCACTGACACTTTGAGCTCCTAGAGGTACAAACTACGTCTCATTCGTCTCTGTATCCTCTTGCAGGGTTCACGGCCACCCACAGACAGCGTAGCCACGGATGCTTTGGCCCCTCCGTCCATGGGGGCCGTCACCCGCTGGAAAGAGGTCAGCTGGGAGACAATGCAGACAGCTGTGGGTCTGAATTCGGCCTCCGTGCCTTAGGAGCTTTGCGATCAGCTCTCTGAGCCTTTCATTTCTTCATTTTGAATGCGTCCACGGGGACCATCACGACCATCCCAGGCAGAAAGGTGAGGGCGAGGGAGGTGTCTGCTTCCGTCCTGAAGTCTGATTTCCACTGGAAAGCGGGAAGGAGCCGAGGCCTTAGGAAGGAGCCCCGGGGCCTCTGGGATGAAAAGAGATCATGCTGAATTGTGGCTCTGGAACGCCGGTGTCCACACTGCGGGGAGGTGGAGGTGCGAGGAGCGGCCTGTCTTCTGTGGTAGAGCAGGGGTCCACGCAGGTTTCCTTCGAAAATCCACCATATACATATATATGCATATAGATGAACATATATATGCATATATATGTATATGGTAGCTTTGGCAAAAAGCTCTGGTGACGTCCATTTCGAGCCAGAATCGCAGACTTCCGAGAAAAGGCTCACTTGCGGCAAATGCACAGCCCTCCCGGGGCCTTGGGGCTCTGTGGGCGATGCTCGGTCATCTGCGGGTACTGGGGTAGCGAAGTTGGAGGAGCACTCAGTGACACTTTGAGCTCCTAGAGGTACAAACCACGTCTCATTCGTCTCTGTATCCTCTTGCAGGGTTCACGGCCACCCACAGACAGCGTAGCCAGGGATGCTTTGGCCCCTCCGTCCATGGGGGCCGTCACCCGCTGGAAAGAGGTCAGCTGGGAGACACTGCAGACAGCTGTGGGTCTGAATTCGGCTCCGTGCCTTAGGAGCTTTGCGATCAGCTCTCTGAGCCTTTCATTTCTTCATTTTGAATGCGTCCACGGGGACCATCACGACCATCCCAGGCAGAAAGGTGAGGGCGAGGGAGGTGTCTGCTTCCGTCCTGAAGTCTGATTTCCACTGCGGAAAGCGGGAAGGAGCCGAGGCCTTAGGAAGGAGCCCCGGGGCCTCTGGGATGAAAGAGATCATGCTGAATTGTGGCTCTGGAACGCCCGGTGTCCACACTGCGGGAGGTGGAGGTGCGAGGAGCGGCCTGTCTTCTGTGGTAGAGCAGGGGTCCAGGCAGGTTTCCTTCAAATCCACCATATACATATATATGCATATAGATGAATATATATATGCATCTATATGTATATGGTAGCTTTGGCGAAAAGCTCTCTGGTGACGTCCATTTTGAGCCAGAATCGCAGACTTCCCAGAAAAGGCTCACTTGCGGCAAATGCACAGCCCTCCGGGGGCCTTGGGGCTCTGTGGGCCATGCCCGGTCATCTGCGGGTACTGGGGTGGCGAAGTTGGAGGAGCACTCACTGACACTTTGAGCTCCTAGAGGTACAAACTACGTCTCATTCGTCTCTGTATCCTCTTGCAGGGTTCACGGCCACCCACAGACAGCTTAGCCAGGGATGCTTTGGGCCCTCCGTCCATGGGGGCCGTCACCCGCTGGAAAGAGGTCAGCTGGGAGACACCGCAGACAGCTGTGGGTCTGAATTCGGCCTCCGTGCCTTAGGAGCTTTGCGATCAGCTCTCTGAGCCTTCATTTCTTCATTTTGAATGCGTCCACGGGGACCATCACGACCATCCCAGGCAGAAAGGTGAGGGCGAGGGAGGTGTCTGCTTCCGTCCTGAAGTCTGATTTCCACTGCGGAAAGCGGGAAGGAGCCGAGGCCTTAGGAAGGAGCCCCGGGGCCTCTGGGATGAAAAGAGATGATGCTGAATTGTGGCTCTGGAACGCCCGGTGTCCACACTGCGGGGAGGTGGAGGTGTTAGGAGCGGCCTGTCTGATCTCAAATGTCTAAGGAAAACACAGCCTTTTGTTATAAAAATCACCATATATATATAAATATATATATAGAAAGAGAGAGAGAAATCCATAGATACATAGATAGATAGAGAGATAGATAGATAGATAGATAGATAGTTAGATAGATAGATGGATAGATAGATAGATATAGAGATATCTATAGATACAGATAAAGATATAGATATAGATATATCTAGGGCAGCTCTGGCAAAAGCACTCTACAGACGTGCATTTTGAGCCAGAATCGCAGATTTCCGAGAAATGGCTCACTTGCGGCCAATGCACAGAGCTCCCGGGGCCTTGGGCTCTGTGGGCGATGCTCGGTCATCTGCTTGTACTGGGCTACTGAAGTTGGAGGAGCACTCACTGACACTTTGAGCTCCTAGAGGTACAAACTACGTCTCATTCGTCTCTGTATCCTCTTGCAGGGTTCACGGCCACCCACAGACAGCGTAGCCAGGGATGCTGGCCCCTCCGTCCATGGGGGCCGTCACCCGCTGGAAAGAGGTCAGCTGGGAGACACTGCAGACAGCTGTGGGTCTGAATTCGGCCTCCGTGCCTTAGGAGCTTTGCGATCAGCTCTCTGAGCCTTTCATTTCTTCATTTGAATGCGTCCACGGGGACCATCACGACCATCCCAGCAGAAAGGTGAGGGCGAGGGAGGTGTCTGCTTCCGTCCTGAAGTCTGATTTCCACTGCGGAAAGCTGGAAGGAGCCGAGGCCTTAGGAAGGAGCCCCGGGGCCTCTGTGATGAAAAGAGATCATGCTGAATTGTGGCTCTGGAACGCCCGGTGTCCACACTGCGGGGAGGTGGAGGTGCGAGGAGTGGCCTGTCTTCTGTGGTAGAGCAGGGGTCCACGCAGGTTTCCTTCGAAAATCCACCATATACATATATATGCATATAGATGAACACATATATGCATATATATGTATATGGCTTTGTGCAAAAAAAGCTCTCTGGTGACGTCTCATTTTCTGAGCCAGAATCGCAGACTTCCGAGAAAAGGCTCACTTATGGCAAATGCACAGCCTCCCGGGGCCTTGGGGCTCTGTGGGCTTATGCTCGGTCATCTCTGCGGTACTGGGGTAGCGAAGTTGGAGGAGCACTCACTGACACTTTGAGCTCCTAGAGGTACAAACTACGTCTCATTCGTCTCTGTATCCTCTTGCAGGGTTCACGGCCACCCACAGACAGCGTAGCCAGGGATGCTCTGGCCCCTCCGTCCATGGCGGCCGTCACCCGCTGGAAAGAGGTCAGTTGGGAGACACTGCAGACAGCTGTGGGTCTGAATTTGGCCTCCGTGCCTTAGGAGCTTTGCGATCAGCTCTCTGAGCCTTTCATTTCTTCATTTTGAATGCGTCCACGGGACCATCACGACCATCCCAGGCAGAAAGGTGAGGGCGAGGGAGGTGTCTGCTTCCGTCCTGAAGTCTGATTTCCACTGCGGAAAGCGGGAAGGAGCCGAGGCCTTAGGAAGGAGCCCGGGGCCTCTGGGATGAAAAGAGATCATGCTGAATTGTGGCTCTGGAACGCCCGGTGTCCACACTGCGGGAGGTGGAGGTGCGAGGAGCGGCCTGTCTTCTGT
>NW_024346359.1:0-604 GCF_902729225.1 Pteropus medius | reverse complement strand
GGGAAAAAATAGAGGAGCGCAGAATGAGGGGCCTCTCCGGCGCCTCCCGACCCTCAAGTGCTGGCGTCAGTTTCCCCGAATGGGAACGCGGCTTAAAGGCACAGCTCCTGGCTCGGGTCACAACTAAAAATAAGCACAAAATTGACAATTGGGGAAAGAATCTCCTAAGACATAACCCAAGCGCCCAACCACCCAGCCCGGCACTGCCTCACTTCTTGAACCTCACTGTTCCGGCTGGGCTCTGCTGAGAACTGCTGGCAGCTAAGAGGGCAAACCAATTTCCAAAGTGAAGGGTGGGAGTAGTGAACTGCGGATAAGAATCGGCAACCGTAACGCTTTCTTAGGGACTTCATTCCCTGGCCCCTGACCTTGCCTCCGCGAGCTCCCCTCGCCCCTCTTTGCTCGCCTTCTGCTGGGGTTGCCCTCCTTGCAGCTCCTCTCCTGGTTACCACCACTAACGTCCACACGCACCTTGAGTTTCCGCTCGGTCTCCTGCAAGCAGCGCCTCTCCCCAGCCCTGGAGTCCGAGGTGTTTCGAGCCCAGGCCCAGCCCGGGAGCCTATCTCAGGAAGGGAGCTAGCTATCTGCCAGCTGGCAGAGGTCC
>NW_024346358.1:0-586 GCF_902729225.1 Pteropus medius | reverse complement strand
AGCCTGCAAGGCGTCCTGTTTCTCGGCGAGACCCCTCTTCTTTCTCTGTAACAGGTGGTTGGACCCTTGGAGAAAACTCGGGCCACCCTTCACTCACCATTCCGGCCCCCAACTTCAGATTTGTTATACTCGCTATTGCAATATTAATGGGTTGAGCGCCTACTATGCGCCAGAAGCCTTAATTCAGCCTGGCTACTGAGAGCAGGCTCCCCTGACAGAACGGCAGGAATAGAAACATGTGGCTGATTTACATGTGTACCTGTAGCCAAGTGCTGCTCTAAATGCACGATATCAAAGGCACATAGCACGCTTTGCACGAGGTAATTGTGGGATGCGTTTAAAAAAATATATTAGCCCAGGAAGTGGTGTGAGGCTCAGGCAGTTCAGAAACCTGCTTCGGTCCTGCCCTGCGTCTGGGAGGTGTGGTTTGGAGATGAGGGCAAAGGTCAGTCCGTGAGAATGTGGGGCCCTGGTGGGTCACCCCGGGGCCCCCTGGGCCGTGTCTGCTCTGTGTGTGGTCCTCACAGCCAACCTGAGTTACCTGTCCTGGGTTATCACTGCAGAAATTGAGGCTGAGTAGTTGCCA
>NW_024346357.1:0-598 GCF_902729225.1 Pteropus medius | reverse complement strand
TGTGTGATGCTGGCTGTGGTCCATGGGCATGGAATTCAAAACCCATTGTACACAATAATGTCCAGGGCTTAGTACTCAAGGGCCGAGAGACAAAATAAACTATGCAGAACAGCATCTTTACACAGTCTACATGGATTTACACTATAGCAAACAGTCTGAAACATTCATAATGCAGCAGTGTGTTGGCATCCAGTCCCACTGTGTCAGATTACACAGGGGATAGGTCATTCCAGTAACGCCAACTGAAGTAGATAAGCAAAAAATATCACTTTCCAAATGCCATTGTTTTAGTAAGAATACTGTTATGCTATCACTTAATATTTAAAATATTTAAAATAAAGTTATGCTATCACTTAATATTTAAAATAAACCGATTATTTCTTTCTGCTGTTTTAGATATTATCCCAGAGCAAGTATCTCTCCTTACTGACATAACTGCCTTCTAAATAAGAGAGTTTGAATTAATAAATACTGTGGCCTATTGATCTGAAATACATGCAGTCCAGATAAATATAACATCTGCAGGAATATTCACAAAGCTTATGCCTGTACTATCTGAAATCTATACGTAGAGTAGCTTTTTATTCTTGGGCATGGG
>NW_024346356.1:0-462 GCF_902729225.1 Pteropus medius | reverse complement strand
TAGTTTCTAAACTGGATCTCCCCTTTGCTGGGCCAACCTACTGGAGGTCTCTTATCAGTCACCCAGGGTGCCTGTCAAGGAGACAGGGAGAAGTGCTTTACGGAGAGTCGATTCGCTGAACAGTCCGCATGGGACTCACGTCGCAGAGCAGAAGGGTAGCAGTGTCCCAGCTACCTGTGGGCATCTGCACTGAATGGATTGAAATACACTGGGACTTTCAGAGGTTCCTACTTTATTCAATTAAAGAAACCCCATCCCACGAGGTTGTCCCGTGGATTTGCAGAATAGAGCCACCATTTAACCCAGTGTATTCCAAGGCCTGACCTCCCCCAAACTGTTTCCTATTCTAAGTTTCAAGAAGTTGGGCCCTTTGAGCTAGAGCGAGGGACTTTAGGATCACCTTTATATTCCCACATGTGCTCTCTAGACAAGGTGAAGATTTTCTCTCAAAGGAGTCATCTC
>NW_024346355.1:0-369 GCF_902729225.1 Pteropus medius | reverse complement strand
CTCACTGACACTTTGAGCTACTAGAGGTACAAACTACGTCCCATTCGTCTCTGTATGCTCTTGCAGGGTTCAGGGCCACCCACAGACAGCGTACCCAGGGATTCTTTGGCCCCTGCGTCCAAGGCGGCCGACACCCGCTGGAAAGAGTTCAGTTGGGAGACACTGCAGACAGCTGTGGGTCTGAATTCGGCCTCCGTGCCTTAGGATCTTTGCGATCAGCTCTTTGAGCCTTTCATTTCTTCATTTTGAATGCGTCCACGGGGACCCTTACGACCATCCCAGGCAGAAAGGTGAGGGAGAGGAGGTGTCTGCTTCCGTCCTGAAGTCTGATTTCCACTGCGGAAAGCGGGAAGGAGCCGAGGCCTTAGG
>NW_024346354.1:0-446 GCF_902729225.1 Pteropus medius | reverse complement strand
ATATGTGTGATATTTATGCATTTATGTTAAATTATGGCTATTTACGGGGCTGCATAATCTTATAACGTTCTTTGAAAATGTGCTCTGGAGTCAGATGGGCTGGGTTTAAATCTCCCTTTTTCCAGTTACTTGCTCTGTAACGTTGGGTAACTTTTAAAATGTTAATATGCAGAAAATGGATAAGAATAATGTCTAACTCATTATAGTGTCTCTGGTGGCTAGCACAATCCCTGGCATATAGTAGGTGCCCCCATGAAATTTGTTCAGTAACTGCCTGAGTGCATGAAGAAATGGATTTTATGAAGATTAAAAAAGATTCTTTAATTTTAGTTTTATCAACATCCTCTTCAGCCTTGGGATCCTTCCTGTGTCTATACTTGCATGGGCTATTCCCTCCGTCTGCAACACTGCTCTCTCTTCTGCACCTTGCTGCTCCAAGACCCAGG
>NW_024346353.1:0-840 GCF_902729225.1 Pteropus medius | reverse complement strand
AAATAAGCAAGATAACCTGAAACAAGATACTGGTGAGCAAACAGACTTGATTGCTATAATAGCAAACCCAAATAACATTAGGTTATATAAGTTAAAAAGTTTGTTGTTATTTTTTTTTTAAATCACATACAGTCCAGACATAAGGAATCAAGGGCTGGTATGATGATTCCAGAGGGGCTCTTTCCTTCTTGTTCTGTCATCTCTGGGGCATCTCCCCTGTCTACTTAAAGATGAAATCATCATTTCCACCTTCTAGCCAGCAGAAAAAAAAAGGACACACCGTTCTCTTCAAGAATAAGGCTCAGAAGTAGCAAACTTCATTTTTGCTCACATTTCATCGGCCAGAGCTGTCACATGATGATACCTCCAGCCAGGAAGTTTGGAAAATGTACTCTTTATTCTATGCAGCCATTCCTTTATTAAAAAGTAAGAGTTCTATTACTAGAGAACAAAGGGAGGGTAGACATAGAGGAATAACTAACAATCATGGATAATGATAAATAATACAAAGGATGTATCAGCCAGATTAGGCGAGGTTATGCTGCAGTAACAAACACCCCCTCAAATCTTAATGGTTTAAGATTTTTGCTTATGCTGCATCATGGGTCTGGAGGACAAGGGGATCTCTTCCCGTCAGGTAGAGACTGCCAGATAGCAAAGAGACCGCTCACAGGTCTTGAATTGACAATCACATTTTCATAATAACTAATGTTATCTTTGCTCACAACTGATTGCCCAGAACCAGGCATATGTTCCCATCTAATGAAAAGGAACAAAGAGTATCATCCTATCCAGTTCACAGAAAGAGGCAGAACTGAAAACATTTGGTAAATAGCACTG
>NW_024346352.1:0-353 GCF_902729225.1 Pteropus medius | reverse complement strand
CCTGGACCAGCATTCTTGCATGGGCACTGAAGGCTGGAGAGGGGTGAAAGCCTTGCCCTTAGACACATGCCCCGATTTTCTGCAGCCCGCATCACGCGTACACACGACAGGCACACGCTACCCTTGCCACTGCATTCGTTGTTGGCCTGGACGGTGTAGGCACTTGAATTTGCATCTCTGATCCATTGTTTAGTTTGTCAATAGCATTGACTGATATTTTCCCAAATCGTAAACTAGTGTATTGTTCCTCCTTTACTCTTTTGTCCTCAAGCTATCGATCGATGCTTTTCGTGGCATTATTACCAACTTCTGACACGTCAAAGGCTATATGTAAAAGTAGCCCTGTGAACAAG
>NW_024346351.1:0-419 GCF_902729225.1 Pteropus medius | reverse complement strand
TATATATATATACACACACACACACACACACACACACACACACATATATATATGTATATATATGTATAAATATATATACATATATATGTATATATATTTATATATATTATATATATATACATATATATGTATATATAAAAAAATATATATGAACATTCCCTTATCATTGTTTATCTCCCGAAGTTTGGGCAGAAAGAATCACTTGCAATTCAAAGAAGCCCCATTTTCAAGTTCAGCAGACAAACCAAAGGGAGAGTTTGATGGTAAGAGTTTCAAGAGAGATCAAATCCAAATTCAACTTCAATGTTTGGGTTCAGGATGTTAAACTTGAACCCCACAATGCAAGGCCCCTTTGGATTTTTCAGCCAAAACAAATGCTCGGTCTCTATTCCACTGGGAAGATTTTGAATATCCCATTC
>NW_024346350.1:0-516 GCF_902729225.1 Pteropus medius | reverse complement strand
AATTTAAAAAAAAAAAGAATGAATATAGAGGGTAATGTGGGTGGGGGGGCGCGAACAGAAGAGTGAATTCGATTAAACAGACCAAACCCAACTGTGGTACCCCAGTGCTACCATATTTCTGGTGACAGCATCTCCCAAGTCATTTCTACTCCTTTCTAGAGCAGCCTCCCTTCTGGTCTTGGGGCCATTTGGAGGCGTCCCCCGCACCACACATGACGGGTGCACCGATCCTTGGGTCCCTGCTCTTCTCATACACCGGTCCCTGGTCTTTTTTCTGATCTGGGTGAGGATTCTGCTATTCAGGGGAATGAGTCCTGGGTCTCACCTACCTGACCTGGCTTAGAGGTGCTGAATACTCAGATAGGTGGGTGGGTAGACTGAAGACAGGTCATTTCTTGTCATCTCTGAGGCGATCCCCTTAGCTGGGTCATGTGGGATCATCTAGAAATGGAGGGGGCAGCATGCAATGGTTCTCACCAATATTATGGTGCCACACTCTCTGGCTGGGTGAGCTCT
>NW_024346349.1:0-521 GCF_902729225.1 Pteropus medius | reverse complement strand
AAAAAAAATGACAAAAATATTCCTTGGGTGTTAAACTAAGTCTTTTCTAGTGAAATACAAACCCTAAAATATTTATAGATATTTTAGAATGATTTTTGGTAAGCGATCATATTTTTTTGCATCTCTATTCTTCACTTTGGATACATGCCATTGAGAAAAGTATCAAAGTTAAAGGTCAAAGTTAAAGCTAATTGAAAATATATGAATAAATTTGAATATTTTAAAAAATATGGGATTCTTTGCCAGTCAGAAATATTGCAAGTCCAAGGAGGAGGGCCGTATACTTCTGTCAATTACTTCTGCAAAAGTAAAACAACTGCCAGGAGTCTCAAGAAGACAAGGGGTGGGTGTGCATAACAACTCGAGTGTGAGCTAGGAAAATAGAGGGAATAGTGGTAAAAAAACAGGGATGAGAAACTAGCTCAAACTGCATTCTTTCCAATTCAATTCAAGTTTAACAGAATTTAAGAATCAGAGCTCTGTGAAGAAACATAACATAAATTTTAACAAATAGCTTTGAC
>NW_024346348.1:0-322 GCF_902729225.1 Pteropus medius | reverse complement strand
AACCTAACACTAACCCAAACCCTACCCTAACCCAACAATAACGGTAACAGTATCCCTAATCTTAACCCTCACAATAACGTTTACCGTACTTCTAAACCCTAACTCTAACTCTAACCATAACCCTAACTTAACATTAACGGTAAGAGTAACCCTAACCTTAACCCTCACATTAAACTTTACCATAATTCTAAACTCTAACTCTAACACTAACCCTAATCCTAACCTAACACTAATACTAACCCTAATCCTATACCTAAACATAAACCTAACCCTAACCTTAACCCTAACCCTGACCCTAACTCCAAACTCTAACCCTAAACCT
>NW_024346347.1:0-17334 GCF_902729225.1 Pteropus medius | reverse complement strand
GGAAGGAGCCGTGCCTGAGGAAGGAGCCCCGGGGCCTCTGGGATGAAAAGAGATCATGCTGAATTGTGGCTCTGGAACGCCCGGTGTCCACACTGCGAGGAGGTGGAGGTGCTAGGAGCGGCCTGTCTTCTGTGGTAGACCAGGGGTCCACGCAGGTTTCCTTCGAAAATCCACCGTATACATATATATGCATATAGATGAACATATATGTATATGGTAGCTTTGGCAAAAAGCTCTCTGGTGACGTCCATTTTGAGCCAGAATCGCAGACTTCCGAGAAAAGGCTCACTTGCGGCAAATGCACAGCCCTCCCGGGGCCTTGGGGGCTCTGTGGGCGATGCTCGGTCATCTGCGGGGACTGGGGTACCGAAGTTGGAGGAGCACTCACTGACACTTTGAGCTCCTAGATGTACAAACTACGTCTCATTCGTCTCTGTATGCTCTTGCAGGGTTCAGGGCCACCCACAGACAGCGTACCCAGGGATGCTTTGGCCCCTGCGTCCATGGCGGCCGTCACCCGCTGGAAAGAGTTCAGTTCGGAAACACTGCAGACAGCTGTGTGTCTGAATTCGGCCTCCGTGCCTTAGGAGCTTTGCGAACAGCTCTTTGAGCCTTTCATTTCTTCATTTTGAAAGCGTCCACGGGGACCATTACGACCATCCCAGGCAGAAAGGTGAGGGAGAGGGAGGTGTCTGCTTCCGTCCTGAAGTCTGATTTCCACTGCGGAAAGCGGGAAGGAGCCGAGGCCTGAGGAAGGAGCCCCGGGGCCTCTGGGATGAAAAGAGATCATGCTGAATTGTGGCTCTGGAACGCCGGGTGTCCACACTGCGGGGAGGTGGAGGGGCGAGGAGCGGCCTGTCTTCTGTGGTAGAGCAGGGGTCCAGGCAGGTTTCCTTCGAAAATCCACCATATACATATATCTGCATATAGATGAACATATATATGCAGATATATGTATATGGTAGCTTTGGCAAAAAGCTCTCTGGTGACGTCCATTTCGAGCCAGAATCGCAGACTTCCGAGAAAAGGCTCACTTGCTGCAAATGCACAGCCCTCCCGGGGCCTTGGGGCTCTGTGGGCGATGCTCAGTCATCTGCGGGTACTGGGGTAGCGAAGTTGGAGGAGCACTCACTGACACTTTGAGCTCCTAGAGGTACAAACTACGTCTCATTCGTCTCTGTATCCTCTTGCAGGGTTCACGGCCACCCACAGACAGCGTAGCCAGGGATGCTTTGGCCCCTCCGTCCATGGGGGCCGTCACCCGCTGGAAAGAGGTCAGCTGGGAGACACCGCAGACAGCTGTGGGTCTGAATTCGGCCTCGTGCCTTAGGAGCTTTGCGATCAGCTCTTTGAGCCTTTCATTTCTTCATTTTGAATGCGTCCACGGGGACCATTACGACCATCCCAGGCAGAAAGGTGAGGGAGAGGGAGGTGTCTGCTTCCGTCCTGAAGTCTGATTTCCACTGCAGAAAGCGGGAAGGAGCCGAGGTCTTAGGAAGGAGCCCCGGGGCCTCTGGGATGAAAAGAGATCATGCTGAATTGTGGCTCTGGAACGCCCGGTCTCCACACTGCGGGGAGGTGGAGGTGCTAGGAGCGGCCTGTCTTCTGTGGTAGACCAGGGGTCCACGCAGGTTTCCTTCGAAAATCCACCATATACATACATATGCATATAGATGAACATATATATGCATATATATGTATATGGTAGCTTTGGCAAAAAGCTCTCTGGTGACGTCCATTTGAGCCAGAATCGCAGACTTCCGAGAAAAGGCTCACTTGCGGCAAATGCACAGCCCTCCCGGGGCCTTGGGGCTCTGTGGGCGATGCTCGGTCTTCTCGGAGACTGGGGTACCGAAGTTGGAGGAGCACTCACTGACACTTTGAGCTCCTAGAGGTACAAACTCCGTCTCATTCGTCTCTGTATGCTCTTGCAGGGTTCAGGGCCACCCACAGACAGCGCACCCAGGGATGCTTTGGCCCCTGCGTCCATGGCGGCCGTCACCCGCTGGAAAGAGTTCAGTTGGGAGACACTGCAGACAGCTGTGGGTCTGAATTCGGCCTCCGTGCCTTAGGAGCTTGCGATCAGCTCTCTGAGCCTTTCATTTCTTCATTTTGAATGCGTCCACGGGGACCATCACGACCATCCCAGGCAGAAAGGTGAGGGCGAGGGAGGTGTCTGCTTCCGTCCTGAAGTCTGATTTCCACTGCTGAAAGCGGGAAGGAGACGAGGCCTTAGGAAGGAGCCCCGGGGCCTCTGGGATGAAAAGAGATCATGCTGAATTGTGGCTCTGGAACGCCCGGTGTCCACACTGCGGGAGGTGGAGGTGCTAGGAGCGGCCTGTCTTCTGTGGTAGCCCAGGGGTCCACGCAGGTTTCCTTCGAAAATCCACCATATACATATATATGCATATAGATGAACATATATGCATATATATGTATATGGTAGCTTTGGCAAAAAGCTCTCTGGTGACGTCCATTTCGAGCCAGAATCGCAGACTTCCGAGAAAAGGCTCACTTGCGGCCAATGCACAGCGCTCCCGGGGCCTTGGGCTCTGTGGGCGATGCTCGGTCATCTGCTTGTACTGGGGTACCAAGTTGGAGGAGCACTCACTGACACTTTGAGCTCCTAGAGGTACAAACTACGTCTCATTCGTCTCTGTATCCTCTTGCAGGGTTCACGGCCACCCACAGACAGCGTAGCCAGGGATGCTTTGGCCCCTCCGTCCATGGGGGCCGTCACCCGCTGGAAAGAGGTCAGCTGGGAGACAATGCAGACAGCTGTGGGTCTGAATTCGGCCTCCGTGCCTTAGGAGCTTTGCGATCAGCTCTCTGAACCTTTCATTTCTTCATTTTGAATGCGTCCACGGGGACCATCACGACCATCCCAGGCAGAAAGGTGAGGGCGAGGGAGGTGTCTGCTTCCGTCCTGAAGTCTGATTTCCCCTGCGGAAAGCGGGAAGGAGCTGAGGCCTTAGGAAGGAGCCCCGGGGCCTCTGGGATGAAAAGAGATCATGCTGAATTGTGGCTCTGGAACGCCCGGTGTCCCCACTGCAGGGAGGTGGAGGTGCTAGGAGCGGCCTCTCTTCTGTGATAGACCAGGGGTCCACGCAGATTTCCTTCGAATATCCACCATATACATATATATGCATATAGATGAACATATATATGCATATATATGTATATGGTAGCTTTGGCAAAAAGCTCTCTGGTGACGTCCATTTTGAGCCAGAATCACAGACTTCCGAGAAAAGGCACACTTGCGGCAAATGCACAGCCCTCCCGGGGCCTTTGGGCTCTGTGGGCGATGCTCGGTCTTCTGCGGAGACTGGGGTACCGAAGTTGGAGGAGCACTCACTGACACTTTGAGCTCCTAGAGGTACAAACTACGTCTCATTCGTCTCTGTATGCTCTTGCAGGTTCAGGGCCACCCACAGACAGCGTACCCAGGGATGCTTTGGCCCCTGCGTCCATGGCGGCCGTCACCCGCTGGAAAGAGTTCAGTGGGGAGACACTGCAGACAGCTGTGGGTCTGAATTCGGCCTCCGTGCCTTAAGAGCTTTGCGATCAGCTCTTTGAGCCTTTCATTTCTTCATTTTGAATGCGTCCACGGGGACCATTACGACCATCCCAGGCAGAACGGTGAGGGAGAGGGAGGTGTCTGCTTCCGTCCTGAAGTCTGATTTCCACTGCGGAAAGCGGGAAGGAGCCTAGGCCTTAGGAAGGAGCCCCGGGGCCTCTGGGATGAAAAGAGATCATGCTGAATTGTGGCTCTGGAACGCCCGGTGTCCACACTGCGGGGAGGTGGAGGTGCTAGGAGCGGCCTGTCTTCTGTGGTAGACCAGGGGTCCACGCAGGTTTCCTTCGAAAATCCAGCATATACATATAGATGAATATATATATGCATCTATATGTATATGGTAGCTTTGACAAAAAGCTCTCTGGTGACGTCCATTTTGAGCCAGAATCGCAGACTTCCGAGAAAAGGCTCACTTGCGGCAAATGCACAGCCCTCCGGGGGCCTTGGGTCTCTGTGGGCGATGCTAGACATCTGCGGGTACTGGGGTACTGAAGTTGGAGGAGCACTCACTGACACTTTGAGCTCCTAAAGGTACAAACTATGTCTCATTCGTCTCTGTATGCTCTTGCAGGGTTCAGGGCCACCCACAGACAGCGTACCCAGGGATGCTTTGGCCCCTGCGTCCATGGCGGCCGTCACCCGCTGGAAAGAGTTCAGTTGGGAGACACTGCAGACAGCTGTGGGTCTGAATTCGGCCTCCGTGCCTTAGGAGCTTTGCGATCAGCTCTTTGAGCCTTTCATTTCTTCATTTTGAATGCGTCTACGGGGACCATTACGACCATCCCAGGCAGAAAGGTGAGGGAGAGGGAGGTGTCTGCTTCCGTCCTGAAGTCTGATTTCCACTGCGGAAAGCGGGAAGGAGCCGAGGCCTTAGGAAGGAGCCCCGGGGCCTCTGGGATGAAAAGAGATCATGCTGAATTGTGGCTCTGGAACGCCCGGTGTCCACACTGCGGGAGGTGGAGGTGCGAGGAGCGGCCTGTCTTCTGTGGTAGAGCAGGGGTCCACGCAGGTTTCCTTCGAAAATCCACCATATACATATATATGCATATAGATGAACATATATATGCATATATATGTATATGGTAGCTTTGGCAAAAAGCTCTCTGGTGACGTCCATTTCGAGCCAGAATCGCAGACTTCCGAGAAAGGCTCACTTGCGGCAAATGCACAGCCCTCCCGGGGCCTTGGGGCTCTGTGGGCGATGCTCGGTCATCTGCGGGTACTGGGGTAGCGAAGTTGGAGGAGCACTCACTGACACTTTGAGCTCCTAGAGGTACAAACTACGTCTCATTCGTCTCTGTATGCTCTTGCAGGGTTCAGGGCCACCCACAGACAGCGTTCCCAGGGATGCTTTGGACCCTCCGTCCATGGCGGCCGTCACCCGCTGGAAAGAGTTCAGTTGGGAGACACTGCAGACAGCTGTGGGTCTGAATTCGGCCTCCGTGCCTTAGGAGCTTTGCGATCACCTCTCTGAGCCTTTTATTTCTTCATTTTGAATGCGTCCACGGGGACCATTACGACCATCCCAGTCAGAAAGGTGAGTGAGAGGGAAGTGTGTGCTTCCGTCTAGAACTCTGATTTCCAATGTGGAAAGCTTTAAGGAGCAGAGTCCTTAGGAAGGAGTCCCGGGGCCTCTGGGATGAGCTGGGACTCTTTCTCATTGTGGCTCTGGGACCCCTTATGTCCACAATCCGGGAAGGCGGATATGCTTGGAACGGCCTGCCTTCCCTAAAGACCTGAGGGCAACAGAGCCTTTTTTCCTGAAAATCCACTATATATTTGTGCATATATATTCATATATATTCATATTCATATATATGCACATATGTATATGCTAGCTCTGGGATTAATCACTCAGTTCACATCCATTTTGAGCCAGAAATGCATACTTTTGAGAAATAGCTCACTTGCGGCAAATTGACATGCTGGTCAGTCCCTGGGATTTTGTGGGCAATGTTTTGTCCTCTGCTGGTAGTGGGTTCATACGTTTAACAAGCTCGCAGGGTCCCATTGAGCTCCCTGGGATAGAAAATAGGTCTAATTCCTCTCTGTATCCTTCTGCAGACTTCAGGGCCACCCACCGGCAGTGTGCCCAGCGATATTTTGGGCCGCTCTTCCATCGTCCCATGTGTCCCTCCATCGTTGTCGTGGAGGAAGCCAAAAGGCATCCTTCTTCTCGTAGAAATAGGTCAGTATGGCAAACTTCAGACACCTGTTGGGCTGTATGTGACTCTGTCACTTATTAGCTGTGTGATCACATGTATGAGATTCTGTTTTCTGAATTTTGAATAAGTGTACAGGAACCATGACGAGCAGCCCAGGCAGAAAGGTGGAGGAGAGAGAGGTGTCTGCTCCAGTCCAGAGGTCTGATATCAAATTGAAAATGTAGGAAGGAAGAGAGGCCCCAGGACGGAGCCCCGGTGCCTCTTGGATGAGCTGGGACACGGTCTCATTGCGGCTCTGGGACCCCCTGTGTCCACAATGCGGGAAGGCAGAAGTGCTTGGAACGGCCTGACTTTCCTAAAGACCTGAGGGCCACACAGCCTTTTTTCCTAAAAATCCAATATATATATATATATATATATATATATATAATGTGGATATATATTCATATATATTTGCATATATATTCATATATATGTATATACATATATATATGGTAGCTCTGGGATTAAGCACTCAGTTCACATCCATTTTGAGCCCAAAGTGCAGACTTTTGAGAAATTGCTCACTTGTGGCAAATACCCAGGCTTATCAGGCCGTGGGCTTTGTGGGCAATGTTCAGTCCTCTGCGGGTAGTTGGGTACAGACGTTTGACAAGCACTCTGGGTTCCGTGGAGCTCCTTGGGGTGGCTCCATGTCCTGAGCGTCTTTCGTCAGCTCTGGAGGAGGTTGGGCAGCGCAAAGCATCAGAAGCCGCTGTCCCCACCATCCTGACTTTTTTCTTGGGGTCAGGTGCAGAGGATTTCAAGACCATTGTTGGGAAAGCGAGCGGGGGTGTGGGGCGGCAGCAGAAGACGCTGCTTAAGAGCACCTGCTCTGGTCTTCAATTGCCCCGTGTTCAAACCCGGCTCCTCCCCCCACCACGTGTGCCCAATTGCCTCATTCTCACAGGCGGTTGCAGGAGGAGCCGGGTTTGAACACGCAGCAGTTTCTACCCTGCCTCTTACTACCTCAGCTTCTCAGTTACCTGTGGATGGTCCTAACGATATTCACCTCCGAGGGTTTCAGTGTATATACAAAGTCATTTCATGTAAGTGTCAGCCCTTATTTTTTCCGAGGTCCTTAGGTTCAAAAGTTGCAGTGGGATTTAGGGGGCAGGGACAGAGGGAGGGGGCCTGAGCCCTTTCATGCGTCCCGCAGCCGCAGCAGTTCACCCCCGTGGAACGCGACGGCCCTGAGAGATGCCTGGCCAATGCTGGGGGCTGGGGACCGCTCAAAGTTGAGCCCGGGACTCCACATCTCTCCCTCGCCTGCCCCGTAGTCCGCCGGGGTGGTCCGAGGGCAGCAAATAGGCCCCGGAGCTGCGCGCAGCTTCAGGCCCCTCACGGCCCTCCACGCCCATGCCCGGTGTCACAGAACACAGCGCTGGCCACCAGGCGCTGACGTGGCCGAAACAGACACAGCCGTCTGCAGGCCTTTGCAGGAATCCATGAGCCGACTGGACACGCGGTCGTGACCTTGGAGAGGGAGCATTGACCCTCTGTGCCCTCCCCGCCTTCAGATGTGGCTGGGGGTGAGGTTGATGCTCCTGGGATCTCAGGCCTGTGAGGCCCCAGCGCCTCCTGCTCCCCCAGGCATCGCATGCTGGGAGGGGCTGTGAGTTTTGTAAAGAAACATATTTGCCCTTGGGGTCCCTCAGCTTCTGACTGCAGAGCAGGGGCGGAGCGGGGAGATGTGAGAACTGAGAAGGAGGGGCTGGCGTTGGCACCCGTGTGCATTTCTGGGCATGTCTGTGATTGGGGGACAGGTTGGGGTTCAGGCTTAAGGAAAACTCCAATACTCTAAAGCAGCGTGACGGGGGAACTGTGGGGTGGTAGTGAACAGCCTGTGGGGTCGGCGTAGAGATTCTGCACAGGAAGTCTCTGGCGGTATGGTGGACAGGGGTTTCTCAGAGCATGGTCCGCTGCCTGGGGGGACCCTGAGGCTGCTGTCAGACATCAGGGCTGGCCGGGTGCCGACTCCTGTATAGCGACCTGAGACCTCTGGGTTCTGAGATGGGGTGTCTGGGGTCTTGGTTCAAAGCCGGGGTCTCTGGGTACTGAGCAGCAGCTAGGCCAGAATACGGGGAGGCGGGGGCACAGCCGGGGTCTCAGGCCTCTTGGATGAGAAGGGACCAGGTCGCATTGTGGCTCTGGAAGCCCCTGTGTCCACACTCTGATTCTGTCACTTATTAGGCGTGTGATCTCCTCTCTGAGACTTAGTTGACTTATTTTTGAATGAATGAGCATCCACGGACCCCCACGACCATCCCAGGAAGAAATGTGACCGCGGATAGGTGACTGCTCTAGTCCAAAAGTTTCTATTCAACTGAGAAAGCGGGAAGGAACAGAGTCCTAGGAAAGGAGTCCCGGGGCTTCTTGGATGAGCTGCAACACTGTCTCATTGTGGCTCTGGTACCCCCTGTGTCCACCCTCCGGGAAGGCGGATGTGCATCGAACGGCCTGCCGTCCCTAAAGACCTGAGGGCAGCCAACATTTTTTCCTAAAAATCCACGATATATATATGTGAATATATATATATATATATATATATGGTAGCTCTGGCATTAAGCACTCAGTTCACGTCCATTTAAAGCCCAAAGTGCAGACTTTTGAGAAATTGCTCACTTGCGGCACATACACAGGCTTGTCAGGCCCTGGGGCTTTGTGGTCTTGTTCAGTCCTCTGCGGGTAGTGGGTACATACGTTTGACAAGCTCTCAGGGTCCCATTGAGCTCCTTGGGACAGAAAATGGGTCTAATTCCTCTCTGTATCCTTCTGTAGACTTCAGGGCCACCCACAGTCAGTGTGTCCAGCGATGCTTTGGGCCGCCATTCCATAGTCCCATGTTCCCGTCCAACCTTGTAGAAGAGGAAGCCAAAATGGTATCCTTCGCCTGGTAGAAAGAGGTCAGTTTGGCAAACTTCAGACACTTGTTCGGCTGTATGTGACTCTGTCCCTTATTAGCTGTGTGATCACGTGTATGAGAATGAGTTTTCTGAATTTTGAATGAGTGTACAGGAACCATGACGAGCAGCCCAGGCAGAAAGGTGAAGGAGAGGGAGGTGTCTGCTCCAGTCCAGAGCTCTGATATCACATTTGAAAAACAGGAAGGAAGAGAAGCCCCAGGACGGAACCCCGGGGCCTGTTGGATGAGCTGGAACACAGTCTCATAGTGGCTCTGGGACCCACAGTGTCCACTCTCCCTGACGGCGGATGCGCTTCGAACGCCCTGCCTTCCTTAAAGACCTGAGGGCAACAGAGCTTTTTTTCTTAAAAGTCCACCATTTATATATGTGCATATATATATATGGTAGCTCTGGCTTTCAGCACTCAGTTCACGTCCATTTTGAGCCCAAAGTGCAGACTTTTGAGAAATTCCTCACTTGCGGCAAATACACAGGCCTGTCAGGCCCTGGGGCTTTGTGGGCAATGTTCAGTCCTCTGCGGGTAGTGGGTCAATACGTTTGACAAGCTCTCAGGGTCCCATTGAGCTCCTTGGGACAGAAAATGTGTCTAATTCCTCTCTGTATCCTTCTGCAGACATCAGGGCCACCCACAGCTGTGTGCCCAGCGATGCTTTGGGCCGCGCTTCCATCGTCCCATGTGCCCCTCCATCCTTGTGGAGGAGGAAGCCAAAATAGCATCCTGCCCCTGGTAGAAAGAGGTCAGTTTGGCAAACTTCAGACACCTGTTGGGCTGTATGTGACTCTGTGACTTATTAGCTGTGTGATGACGTATATGAGACTCAGTTTTCTGAATTTTATATATATATGAATTTTAATATATATATGTGCCTATATATATTCATATATACATAGGCACATATATATATGGTAGCTCTGGCATTAAGCACTCAGTTCAGGTCCGTTTCGAGCCCAAAGTGTAGACCTTTGAGAAATTGCACACTTGCAGCAAATACACAGGCTTGTGAGGCCCTGGGGCTTTGTGGGCATTGTTCAGTCCTCTGCGGGTAGTGGGTTCATACGTTTGACAAGCTTTCAGGGTCCAATTAAGCTCCTTGAGGCAGAAAATGGGTCTAATTCCTCTCTGTATCCTTCTGCAGAGTTCAGGGCAGCCCACAGACAGAGTACCCAGGGATGCTTTAGCCCCTCCGTCCATGGCGGCCTTAACCTGCTGGGTAGAGGTCAGTTGCGGGGCTCTGCAGACAGCTGTGGGTCTGAATTCGGCCTCCGTGCCTTAGGAGCTTTGCGATGAGCTCTTTGAGCCTTTCATTTCTTCATTTTGAATGCGTCCACGGGGACCATTACGACCATCCCAGGCAGAAAGGTGAGGGAGAGGGAGGTGTCTGCTTCCGTCCTGAAGTCTGATTTCCACTGCGGAAAGCGGGAAGGAGCCGAGGCCTTAGGAAGGAGCCCCGGGGCCTCTGGGATGAAAAGAGATCATGCTGAATTGTGGCTCTGGAACGCCCGGTGTCCACACTGCGGGGAGGTGGAGGTGCGAGGAGCGGCCTGTCTTCTGTGGTAGAGCAGGGGTCCAGGCAGGTTTCCTTCGAAAATCCACCATATACATATATATGCATATAGATGAACATATATATGCATATATATGTATATGGTAGCTTTGGCAAAAAGCTCTCTGGTGACGTCCATTTCGAGCCAGAATCGCAGACTTCCGAGAAAAGGCTCACTTGCGGCAAATGCACAGCCCTCCCGGGGCCTTGGGGCTCTGTGGGCGATGCTCGGTCATCTGCGGGTACTGGGGTACCGAAGTTGGAGGAGCACTCACTGACACTTTGAGCTCCTAGAGGTACAAACTACGTCTCATTCGTCTCTGTATGCTCTTGCAGGGTTCAGGGCCACCCACAGACAGCGTACCCAGGGATGCTTTGGCCCCTGCGTCCATGGCGGCCGTCACCCGCTGGAAAGAGTTCAGTTGGGAGACACTGCAGACAGCTGTGGGTCTGAATTCGGCCTCCGTGCCTTAGGAGCTTTGCGATCAGCTCTCTGAGCCTTTCATTTCTTCATTTTGAATGCGTCCACGGGGACCATTACGACCATCCCAGGCAGAAAGGTGAGGGAGAGGGAGGTGTCTGCTTCCGTCCTGAAGTCTGATTTCCACTGCGGAAAGCGGGAAGGAGCCGAGGCCTTAGGAAGGAGCCCCGGGGCCTCTGGGATGAAAAGAGATCATGCTGAATTGTGGCTCTGGAACGCCCGGTGTCCACACTGCGGGGAGGTGGAGGTGCTAGGAGCGGCCTGTCTTCTGTGGTAGACCAGGGGTCCACGCAGGTTTCCTTCGAAAATCCACCATATACATATATATGCATATAGATGAACATATATATGCATATATATGTATATGGTAGCTTTGGCAAAAAGCTCTCTGGTGACGTCCATTTTGAGCCAGAATCGCAGACTTCCGAGAAAAGGCTCACTTGCGGCAAATGCACAGCCCTCCCGGGGCCTTGGGGCTCTGTGGGCGATGCTCGGTTCTGCGGGTACTGGGGTACCGAAGTTGGAGGAGCACTCACTGACACTTTGAGCTCCTAGAGGTACAAACTACGTCTCATTCGTCTCTGTATGCTCTTGCAGGGTTCAGGGCCACCCACAGACAGCGTACCCAGGGATGCTTTGGCCCCTGCGTCCATGGCGGCCGTCACCCGCTGGAAAGAGTTCAGTTAGGAGACACTGCAGACAGCTATGGGTCTGAATTCGGCCTCTGTGCCTTAGGAGCTTTGCGATCAGCTCTTTTAGCCTTTCATTTCTTCATTTTGAATGCGTCCACGGGGACCATTACGACCATCCCAGGCAGAAAGGTGAGGGAGAGGGAGGTGTCTGCTTCCGTCCTGAAGTCTGAATTCCACTGCGGAAAGCGGGAAGGAGCCGAGGCCTTAGGAGGAGCCCCGGGGCCTCTGGGATGAAAAGAGATCATGCTGAATTGTGGCTCTGGAACGCCCGGTGTCCACACTGCGGGGAGGTGGAGGTGCTAGCAGCGGCCTGTCTTCTGTAGTAGACCAGGGGTCCACGCAGGTTTCCTTCGAAAATCCACCATATACATATATATGCATATAGATGAACATATATATGCATATATATGTATATGGTAGCTTTGGCAAAAAGCTCTTTGGTGACGTCCATTTTGAGCCAGAATCGCAGACTTCCGAGAAAAGGCTCACTTGCGGCAAATGCACAGCCCTCCCAGGGCCTTGGGGCTCTGTGGGCGATGCTCGGTCATCTGCGGGTACTGGGGTACCGAAGTTGGAGGAGCACTCACTGACACTTTGAGCTCCTAGAGGTACAAACTACGTCTCATTCGTCTCTGTATGCTCTTGCAGGGTTCAGAGCCACCCACAGACAGCGTTCCCAGGGATGCTTTGGACTCTCCGTCCATGGCGGCCGTCACCCGCTGGAAAGAGTTCAGTTGGGAGACACTGCAGACAGCTGCGGGTCTGAATTCGGCCTCCGTGCCTTAGGAGCTTTGCGATCACCTCTCTGAGCCTTTTGTTTCTTCATTTTGAATGCGTACACGGAGACTAGTACGACCATCCCGTCAGAAAGGTTTGTGAGAGGGAAGTGTGTGCTTCCGTCTAGAAGTCTGATTTCCAATGTGGAAAGCTCGAAGGAGCACAGTCCTTAGGAAGGAGCCCCGGGGCCTCTGGGATGAGCTGGGACTCTGTCTCATTGTGGCTCTGGGACCCCTTGTATCCACAATCCGGGAAGGCGGATATGCTTGGAACGGCCTGCCTTCCCTAAAGACCTGAGGGCAACAGAGCTTTTTTCCTGAAAATCCACTATATATTTGTGCATATATATTCATATATATTCATATTCATATATATGCACATATGTATATGCTAGATCTGGGATTAATCACTCAGTTCACATCCATTTTGAGCCAGAAATGCATACTTTTAAGAAATAGCTCTCTTGCGGCAAATTGACATGCTGGTCAGTCCCTGGGATTTTGTGGGCAATGTTTTGTCCTCTGCTGGTAGTGGGTTCATACGTTTAACAAGCTCGCAGGGTCCCTTTGAGCTCCCTGGGATAGAAAATAGGTCTAATTCCTCTCTGTATCCTTCTGCAGACTTCAGGGCCACCCACAGGCAGTGTGCCCAGCGATATTTTGGGCCGCTCTTCCATCGTCCCATGTGTCCCTCCATCGTTGTCGTGGAGGAAGCCAAAAGGCATCCTTCTTCTCGTAGAAATAGGTCAGTATGGCAAACTTCAGAGACCTGTTGGGCTGTATGTGACTCTGTCACTTATTAGCTGTGTGATCACATGTATGAGATTCTGTTTTCTGAATTTTGAATAAGTGTACAGGAACCATGACGAGCAGCCCAGGCAGAAAGGTGGAGGAGAGAGAGGTGTCTGCTCCAGTCCAGAGGTCTGATATCAAATTGAAAATGTAGGAAGGAAGAGAGGCCCCAGGACGGAGCCCCGGTGCCTCTTGGATGAGCTGGGACACGGTCTCATTGCGGCTCTGGGACCCCCTGTGTCCACAATGCGGGAAGGCAGAAGTGCTTGGTACGGCCTGCCTTTCCTAAAGACCTGAGGGCCACACAGCCTTTTTTCCTAAAAATCCAAATATATATATATATATATATATAGATATAGATATAGATATAGATATAGATATAGATATAGATATAGATATAGATATATAGATATATAGATATATAGATATATATTCATATATATTTGCATATATATTCATATATATGTATATACATATATATATGGTAGCTCTGGGATTAAGCACTCAGTTCACATCCATTTTGAGCCCAAAGTGCAGACTTTTGAGAAATTGCTCACTTGCGGCAAATACCCAGGCTTATCAGGCCGTGGGCTTTGTGGGCAATGTTCAGTCCTCTGCGGGTAGTTGGGTACAGACATTTGACAAGCACTCTGGGTTCCGTGGAGCTCCTTGGGGTGGCTCCATGTCCTGAGCGTCTTTCGTCAGCTCTGGAGGAGGTTGGGCAGCGCAAAGCATCAGAAGCCGCTGTCCCCACCATCCTGACTTTTTTCTTTGGGTCAGGTGCAGAGGATTTCAAGACCATTGTTGGGAAAGCGAGCGGGGGTGTGGGGCGGCAGCAGAAGACGCTGCTTAAGAGCACCTGCTCTGGTCTTCAATTGCCCCATGTTCAAACCCGGCTCCTCCCCCCACCACGTGTGCCCAATTGCCTCATTCTCACAGGCGGTTGCAGGAGGAGCCGGGTTTGAACACGCAGCAGTTTCTACCCTGCCTCTTACTACCTCAGCTTCTCAGTTACCTGTGGATGGTCCTAACGATATTCACCTCCGAGGGTTTCAGTGTATATACAAAGTCATTTCATGTAAGTGTCAGCCCTTATTTTTTCCGAGGTCCTTAGGTTCCAAAGTTGCAGTGGGATTTAGGGGGCAGGGACAGAGGGAGGGGGCCTGAGCCATTTCATGCGTCCCGCAGCCGCAGCAGTTCACCCCCGTGGAACGCGACGGCCCTGAGAGATGCCTGGCCAAAGCTGGGGGCTGGGGACCGCTCAAAGTTGATCCCGGGACTCCACATCTCTCCCTCGCCTGCCCTGTAGTCCGCCGGGGTGGTCCGAGGGCAGCAAATAGGCCCCGGAGCTGCGCGCAGCTTCAGGCCCCTCACGGCCCTCCACGCCCATGCCCGGTGTCACAGAACACAGCGCTGGCCACCAGGCGCTGACGTGGCCGAAACAGACACAGCCGTCTGCAGGCCTTTGCAGGAATCCATGAGCCGACTGGACACGCGGTCGTGACCTTGGAGAGGGAGCATTGACCCTCTGTGCCCTCCCCGCCTTCAGATGTGGCTGGGGGTGAGGTTGATGCTCCTGGGATCTCAGGCCTGTGAGGCCCCAGCCCCTCCTGCTCCCCAAGGCATCGCATGCTGGGAGGGGCTGTGAGTTTTGTAAAGAAACATATTTGCCCTTGGGGTCTCTCAGCTTCTGACTGCAGAGCAGGGGTGGAGCGGGGAGATGTGAGAACTGAGAAGGGGGGCTGGCGTTGGCACCCGTGTGCATTTCTGGGCATGTCTGTGATTGGGGCACAGGTTGGGGTTCAGGCTTAAGGAAAACTCCAATACTCTAAAGCAGCGTGACGGGGGAACTGTTGGGTGGTAGTGAGCAGCCTGTGGGGTCGGCGTAGAGATTCTGCACAGGAAGTCTCTGGCGGTATGGTGGACAGGGGTTTCTCAGAGCATGGTCCGCTGCCTGGGGGGACCCTGAGGCTGCTGTCGGTGACATCAGGGCTGGCCGGGTGCCGCCTCCTGTATAGCGACCTGAGACCTCTGGGTTCTGAGATGGGGTGTCTGGGGTCTTGGTTCAAAGCCGGGGTCTCTGGGTACTGAGCAGCAGCTAGGCCAGAATACTGGGAGGCGGGGGCACAGCCGGGGTCTCAGGCCTCTTGGATGAGAAGGGACCAGGTCGCATTGTGGCTCTGGAAGCCCCTGTGTCCACACTCTGATTCTGTCACTTATTAGGCGTGTGATCTCCTCTCTGAGACTTAGTTGACTTATTTTTGAATGAATGAGCATCCACGGACCCCCACGACCATCCCAGGAAGAAATGTGACCGCGGATAGGTGACTGCTCTAGTCCAAAAGTTTCTATTCAGACTGAGAAAGCGGGAAGGAACAGAGTCCTAGGAAAGGAGTCCCGGGGCTTCTTGGATGAGCTGCAACACTGTCTCATTGTGGCTCTGGTACCCCCTGTGTCCACCCTCCGGGAAGGCGGATGTGCATCGAACGGCCTGCCTTCCCTAAAGACCTGAGGGCAACCAACATTTTTTCCTAAAAATCCACGATATATACATGTGAATATATATATATATATGGTAGCTCTGGCATTAAGCACTCAGTTCACGTCCATTTAAAGCCCAAAGTGCAGACTTTTGAGAAATTGCTCACTTGCGGCACATACACAGGCTTGTCAGGCCCTGGGGCTTTGTGGTCTTGTTCAGTCCTCTGCGGGTAGTGGGTACATACGTTTGACAAGCTCTCAGGGTCCCATTGAGCTCCTTGGGACAGAAAATGGGTCTAATTCCTCTCTGTATCCTTCTGTAGACTTCAGGGCCACCCACAGTCAGTGTGTCCAGCGATGCTTTGGGCCGCCATTCCATAGTCCCATGTTCCTGTCCAACCTTGTAGAAGAGGAAGCCAAAATGGTATCCTTCGCCTGGTAGAAAGAGGTCAGTTTGGCAAACTTCAGACACTTGTTCGGCTGTATGTGACTCTGTCCCTTATTAGCTGTGTGATCACGTGTATGAGAATGAGTTTTCTGAATTTTGAATGAGTGTACAGGAACCATGACGAGCAGCCCCGGCAGAAAGGTGAAGGAGAGGGAGGTGTCTGCTCCAGTCCAGAGCTCTGATATCACATTTGAAAAACAGGAAGGAAGAGAAGCCCCAGGACGGAACCCCGGGGCCTGTTGGATGAGCTGGAACACAGTCTCATAGTGGCTCTGGGACCCACAGTGTCCACTCTCCCTGACGGCGGATGCGCTTCGAACGCCCTGCCTTCCTTAAAGACCTGAGGGCAACAGAGCATTTTTTTCTTAAAAGTCCACCATTTATATATGTGCATATATATATATGGTAGCTCTGGCTTTCAGCACTCAGTTCACGTCCATTTTGAGCCCAAAGTGCAGACTTTTGAGAAATTCCTCACTTGCGGCAAATACACAGGCCTGACAGGCCCTGGGGCTTTGTGGGCAATGTTCAGTCCTCTGCGGGTAGTGGGTCAATACGTTTGACAAGCTCTCAGGGTCCCATTGAGCTCCTTGGGACAGAAAATGTGACTAATTCCTCTCTATATCCTTCTGCAGACATCAGGGCCACCCACAGCTGTGTGCCCAGCGATGCTTTGGGCCGCGCTTCCATCGTCCCATGTGCCCCTCCATCCTTGTGGAGGAGGAAGCCAAAATAGCATCCTGCCCCTGGTAGAAAGAGGTCAGTTTGGCAAACTTCAGACACCTGTTGGGCTGTATGTGACTCTGTGACTTATTAGCTGTGTGATGACGTATATGAGACTCAGTTTTCTGAATTTTATATATATATGAATTTTAATATATATATGTGCCTATATATATTCATATATACATAGGCACATATATATATGGTAGCTCTGGCATTAAGCACACTGTTCACGTCCGTTTCGAGCCCAAAGTGTAGACCTTTGAGAAATTACACACTTGCAGCAAATACACAGGCTTGTGAGGACCTGGGGCTTTGTGGGCATTGTTCATTCCTCTGCGGGTAGTGGGTTCATACGTTTGACAAGTTTTCAGGGTCCAATTAAGCTCCTTGAGGCAGAAAATGGGTCTAATTCCTCTCTGTATCCTTCTGCAGAGTTCAGGGCAGCCCACAGACAGAGTACCCAGGGATGCTTTAGCCCCTCCGTCCATGGCGGCCTTAACCTGCTGGGTAGAGGTCAGTTGAGGGGCTCTGCAGACAGCTGTGGGTCTGAATTCGGCCTCCGTGCCTTAGGAGCTTTGCGATCAGCTCTTTGAGCCTTTCATTTCTTCATTTTGAATGCGTCCACGGGGACCATTACGACCATCCCAGGCAGAAGGTGAGGGAGAGGGAGGTGTCTGCTTCCGTCC
>NW_024346346.1:0-443 GCF_902729225.1 Pteropus medius | reverse complement strand
GAATTGGGTGATTTTTTTTTTTTTCTTTTCCAGTGGAAAGAGAGGCGAAGAGAAGATGAGTTTTGTTTCGTATATTTTAAGTTTGATATGTCTATTAGAAATCCAGTAGAAATACTGAATGGGCACATATCTGAAGTTTGGTGGCAATGTCTAGGCTGGATATATCTGTTTGGGATTGGTTAGCCTATAGGGAATACTTAAAAGGTCATTAGATGAGATCACAGAGGAAGTTAAGTATGGATGAAATAAAGAAGACCAAAGACTAAATCATGGGTATTCTAGTGTTAGAAGATTATAGAGAAGATGAAGGTCCACTAGAGGAGACTGAAATAAGACACCAGAAAGATAAAAGAAAAACCAAGAGAATGTGGCATCCTGGAAGCCAAGTGAAGAGAGTTCTCAGGAGTAAGGAATAATAGACTTTGTCAAATGCCACAGAGAAG
>NW_024346345.1:0-525 GCF_902729225.1 Pteropus medius | reverse complement strand
TTCCATAAGTTCATAATTTTTCTTTATCAGAATTTATATATATTGGAAGAACGTAAAGGGAAAAGGGCAGGACAATGAATTTTTTGTTATTTAAATATTGTTTTTAAGGTTAAAAAAACATACTTTAAAAGCAATTATGGTCTCAAATATTTAAAAATCGTTTTCTAGGGGATATTATCGAAATCATGTCTATATTCTAGCATATAAATTGAGTGAATTATTAATATAGAGATGATCAATTCAGCTATAGCATTTGGTCAAATTAGTAGGTGGCCAAAATGAGCTGTTAAATCACCTCACTATCAGGAGTTGAAGGTTTTAATTCAATTTGTTATGTAAATTTGTAAATTCATCCTATATTACCAAATTTACTTAAATACTTCTCACCTATTATCTCAGTGGTAGGCAGAATAGTGGCTTCCCAAAGGAGTCCTCCCATTGGATGTCCTAATCCCTCAAACCTGTGAATACCTTACCTTACAAGGCAAAGGAGAACTAAAGTTGCAGATAGAATCAAGGTTGCTA
>NW_024346344.1:0-12077 GCF_902729225.1 Pteropus medius | reverse complement strand
CCCAGGCCCTAGCCCTGCTTCTTTGTTCTGGCAGAAGACCAGCCAGGCTACAGGCATCCTCTGGCTTGTGGAGGACCTGGTTCAGCTGCTGCAGGCTGGTGTGAACTACTGGGCCCCCACGTGTGGCAGGAGCTGGCCTTGGCAGAGCTCTTCGAGCCTCTTAGAAGAAGTCCCTGCCTGCTCTCTCTACTTGTCCCGGGAATGCTGTGCACAGCCTGGGTCAGGGTGGCTGCGCTGGGTCCAGAGCCTGCAGACAATGCGGCCGGCTGTGCTCATGCCCCAGCATCTCGCGGCCAGGCACGGTGCATGTCGGGGGAGGGCACGGTGTTGCAGGCGTAGCCAGCACGTGCCAGGCGTCGCGAGCAGGTCAGCGTGATGATGGGCCAGACCTGGGCCTGTGTGTGCTGGGTTTGTTCTTCATCCTGTGCCCACAGCTGTAGTTTTGGGGGGCCCTTACTGCTCTCCAGAGCAGGTGACTGAGCAGGCGTCCCCTGGCTTGGCTGTCCTGAGCAGGACTTGGAGCCAAGCTGAGGGCAGGTGGAGTGGGTGCCCCGGTCACTCAACTCTCTTATTAGTAGCTTCTGAAAATAGTTGGTGAGCTCGGAGGGCCTCGCTGACTGGCACGGGGGTCTTGACGTCCAAACCAGAGGGGAGGCCACTGGGTCAGTGATGGAGGAAGGTAGGTGGCCAGGACCCAGTCTGCTCGTTGACCCTTAGATCATGACGTCCACTGGATGGAGAAATCAGAGGTGACGCCTGACCGGGAGGACGGGCTTTGCTGAGGACGGGGTGCTGCTGGCGGGCGCAGTGGTTTCCACGGCCTTCTGGGCCTGTGGGGTCACTGTGCCTGGGGAGCTCATCACACTGCGGGGCTGTGTTTCTGCAGGGGCCGGCACCGTGGTGGACCAGAAGGCCCGAATGCGGCTGAGCTTCGGCAAGTGATGGAGACAGTGCTCACGTGTGTGGGGACAGGGCTTCGCTCCTGGGGTTTGGCTTCTGACGGCCTCTGCCAGCGGGGAGGGGCGTCTCTGGCACTTTACTCTGAAAGGAAGGTCCTCGTGGGCAAAGACACAGGGGGCCGGAGTCCGCCGCTCCGTCTCTCAGCTCAGAAACGACTCGAGGGCACACGGCTGTTGCAGGTGGTGAACCGACAGGTGAGACGTTACCGGAAGAAGGAAGAACAGACGGGGTGGAAGCGGCGGCAGCTTCCTCCTCTGACGACGTGAGTGCAGACCAGAGCAAAGGCGGCGGGCGGTTAAGGGAAGCGGGGGACAGCCAGCCGCGACGTCAAAGGACGGCAGTCGGAGGGCCCCCTCTCCATGCCCCGTTCCCAAGAGGCCACGGGGCCGCGGAGTCCTGAGCAGTGTCACGGGGCCCCCGCGTCCCGGGGGAAGGGTGCTGGCCGGCGGCCCGCAGCAGGGGGCCAGGGTGCTGGGTGTCTCCCCAGGAGCCGCTGGGGCTTTGGCAGTGCGCTGGTGCCTCCGTGATTGTCCTGGCTGCGCCCTTGGGGTTGGAGGGTGGCTGCTGTGGTGGGGGCAGGACGAAGGGTGGGGGCAGATGTACTGTCGTGGCCGGGCTACTGGCCGTCCGGCCACCTCGCTGCCTGGCGCACACCACCGGGAGCCGTGCCAGCGGGCACCAGGGGGTACGGTGGCTCTCAGTGCTGGAAGCAGGAGCTCTGGGTTCAGATCCCAATAGCAGGACACGCCGGTCCCTTCAGTGCAATGACCTGGACATTCAACAAAGTCTCAGAGGCCGTGACACCCCTTTACCCCCCTCTGTGCTGCAAGGTCAATACTAAGTCAACAGCCTCAGAGTGGGGTGCACAGCTCCGGGCGGGAGTTGGGGTTTGGCCTTGCAGGCGGGGGCGGGAGGACCGCCCCGGGGCCCGGCTCGCACTGAGGCGGTCTTCCCCGAAGAGCCTGAGGTCTGTCCTGCGTCTCCTCCCTCCTCGCGTCCCCGGACCCCGGCCACTGGGCGTCTCCAGCTGGAAGGGGAGGAGCAAAGTGCCCTCAGAACTCGGGGCTGGGGGGCGCCCACGCTGTGGCAGAGAAGGCGGACATTCTGTGGACGGAGTCTGGGAACGGACAGGACCCGGGGACGTGTTTTTAAACTTCGCAGAGCCGAAGAACAGCGAGTGTTGGCGAGGACGTGGAGAAGAGGGAGCCCCGGGCCCTGCCGGTGGGACGGCACGCGGGTGCGGCCGCCGGGAAAACGGTCTGGCGGTCCCTCAGAAGATTAACACTATAACTGCCTTTTGACCCAGCAATTGCACCTCCAGGTATTCATCCAAAGAAAAGCAAAACACTAATTCGTAAAGATTTATGCTGCCCTGTGTTCACTGCAGCGCTGTTTACAGCAGCCCGGACGCGGAAGCGACCTGAGTGCCCATCGACAGACAAACAGATCAAGATGTGGCACATGTGTACGATCGAATATTACTCAGCCATTAAAAACGAAATCCCTACAATTTGCCACAACGTGAGTGGACCTGGAGGGTGTCACGCTGAGCGAGTAAGTCAGACAGAGAAGGATAAATACCATGTCATTCATCTTCGATGCGGAATCTAAGGGACAAAAAGAACGAGCTAATCACAAACAGAGGACAATCCGATGATGGCCAGAGGGGAGAGGTGGGGGGCCGGGAGAAGGGGGCGAAGGTTAAAAGGTACAAATTAGAAACGAAGACAGTGTAACGCTGGGGGATCGTCCTGTCGCCCCCTTTCTACCCCATGCGTGACAAGGTCCGGAGATGGGGACAGAGGCTTCAAGGAATGCATCGTCAAGAACGAGGACGTGGCATGTGTTTAGGGATAATTGGTTTCTTAGAAATGATCCTATTAAGAGGGGGAATTTGGGTAGCACAAATTCTAGTAAGTGTAAACGCTATACAAATGGATTTCCTCAAAATTGGCTCTGAGGAAAACATAGTAAATTCCCCGCGTATGGAGTCAGCTCTAGTCACCCTGACGTGTCCAGAATGCGTAAACTCTTTATTTGAACAATTATTAAGGGAAATTCCTTTTGACGCGCCTCTTAAAGATATTATGAATAAATTATAACAAGCTGAATTACTAGAACCAGTTTATACTCCTGTTCCCACGCAGTTAGTAGAAAAATTAGTAAGGATAAGAAATTTACTCATAAGCCTGTGCCTACTATAGAAGGGCCTCCTTTTGTGGCCTAGTGGATAAATAGAAAACTCTGGTATCCACCTAGGGGGGCTAATAGTATGAAAAGATTACCTGATCTTCCTTTGCCTTATTCAGAAGCTTATAATAAAGATAGTATACATGTAGTGAATAAAGATAGAATTCATGTGCCTTATAGTAGTTTAAGTTTCATAGAAAGGCTGGCTAGGTCAGGATCTCCTTGGTGCTTAAAAACAAAGGAACAGAAACTTAGCTTATGAAAGCAGCTTTGTAAAACTGATTTTTATAAATATTTTCCTCATTACTGCACCAAGGAAACTTTTGAACAGCTATGAGAAAGGTTCAGCTTGAACTTTAGATATAGCATAAATCAAATAGCATTTAAAAGATTTCTTCAGGCAGAAAGAAGAACAATGTCTGCCCACAAGCCAATACTTGCTGTTATGAATACATCTATCTATCACCTTTACTTAAATCAGACTGTATCTTACGTAATAGATATAAGAATTAAAAGTTTAGATTGTTCCATCAGGTAGTTCTGTTCTAATGATTGAGAGAAAAATGTACTAGTTAATCATGAACATTAATAATAATATACTCTATAAGATTTTCTGCTTCGCCTAACCACAGAAATTTAACTCCCTGCTACCTTAACAACAAAGTATAATCAAATGCCAAATAAAAAGTATAAAAGTTGTACTCAAATCACAATAAAACAGAACAGTGTCACACCGCCTCTGAGCTGTGTAGTCGACTGTCTCCCGCGCCGACGCCTTGCCCACCTTCGGGGCCCCCTGGATCCTGTCGTGGCTGGACCGCGGCATGTCCTAAACTATACAAATGTCTAATCGATGTACTGTATACTTGAAACTAATAATGAAATAAAATAAAATGCTAACAAAAAATTCCGCAGAGAAGTTTTCCACCTTGAGTGGCGGTAACTTGCCAGTAGTCACAGTGCAGAAGGTGCTCCAGCCGGTCAGCAGCCTGGTCACAGGCCCAGGCCACCAGCGCCCGAGCCCCGCCCGCCCCCCGCCAGCCCGTTCCCCCCGCACGGCCTGCGCTGAGCCACCCGGAGGAGTCGCTGTCCAATCTCTGGCGCCAGCTTCTCGAAGCGTCTGTGAGTGGCTGGCGTTTTCCACTAGTGGACTCATCACGAATGGGCTGTGGAGATGTTTCCTGGATTCTTGAAAGCTCGAAACAGGTGTTTGGCAGCGTTTGTTCTTTTTTAAGCACTTCATTTTTTTATTGAGAGGTGACTGACAGGTGACATCATGTAAGTGTAAGGTGTCCACGTCTCACTCGATACATTATGCACTGCCACACGAGCGCCCCCTCGGAGTTGGCTCACGCGTGTATGCGTCACGTCCTCGTCACTCCTCTGGGGGCAGAGTGTCCGATGCCGTCTCGTGTCCCTCGGCACCGGCACCCCGGGGTCGTGGTCTGTAATCACGCCGCACGGCACCGCCGGTTCCCGCCCCGGCCTGGGACCCGCGCTCTGCTCTCTGCTCCTACGAGTTCAGACTCCACACACGAGGGACGTCGCGCAGTATTTGCCATTCCCTATCTGACTTATCTCGCTCAGGGTCCATCCCTGTTGTCACCATGGCAGGCCGTCCTCCTTTGCTGTGGCCGACAATGCTCGATTGTGATCTCCTTCATCCGCTTGTCGGCCGACAGACATGGAGGTGGTTTCCACGTCTTCAGCAGCCTTCAACTCGAAGGGCAGATCGGGTGTTTATAAGCCCCTGGATTCCCGCCGTGCTCTCCCCAAGGACCCTGCAGGAGATGGCCCGTCGTACATGGTGCCGCGTGTGACGAGTCCAAGACCAGTCCGCTTCCCCCTTACTGATGATTCGGTATTTCTGAGTGCTGCCCAGGTTAATTCTTTCCAAAATTAACTGCTCAAAGTAATAGGTTAGAAAAAGTATTTCAGCATGGAATTCACAGAGCTCCGTGCTGGCGTGGCATGACCCCGTCCCCACGCTGACCGAGAGAGCCGACGCGGCGTGGCTCCCAGACGCGAATGCCCCGCTTCATTCTCCCCCAGAAAGGGGTGCCGCGCGCCCCCGCTGCTTCGCCCGTCTGCGCATGCGTCACCTCACCTCGTCGGCCTGTGCCCATGTTCCTGCCTGCGTTTTCTAGGTGTCTGTGTTGTGCTGTCAACTTGTCTTCACGAAAGTTTTGTTTTTTCAAACGAATTCTTCCGTTTCTTCGGCCAGAGGACGTTCCAGCTCCCCTGTGAAGCCCGACCTCGTGCCCCGAGCACGTGCACCTGGGCTTGGCGCTTTCCCTTCGCGAATCCCACTGCGTCGCTGACATTTGTTTGATTCGTGCCGGTCCTTGCGAGCAGGGGCGGAACTCTGAGCGCTCATCTCCAGAAAGCTTGTTTCTGCCGCCCCCGGGCTTGCTGCCGTGGTTTCCGCCGCGTCCGCCGCTTCCTCCCCTGTGGCCTCTGCGTGATGCCATCTGCTTTCCGGCGCCTCGATTTGGATTCCGTGGCTCGTATAAGCCTCCCAGTTCCGTTAACACGGACATTTCTATGAAAAACGTTCCTCATGTTCCTTTTGCATGAAGTCTGGGACGATAAGGGGGGAGCCGCTGTGTGGGCAGCTGTGCCTGGGGGAGGAGGGGTCGGGTGCAGGGGGCGCTGGGGGTTTCCACCGCACCAAGCCGTCTTGGTGACTCAGCCCGCTCTCTCGCCCTCTGCGGCCTGCTCTGCACCCCGGAGGTGACCCGCACGCCCTGCTCATCCTGGGGGCACGCTGCCTCCCGTGACGGCTGGGTGCGAGGACCCCCAGGCCCGGGCAGCTCTGCGGGGTCCTTCCAGCTCCGGCGGTCCTGGTCCACACTGACTCTCGCCCCACCCCCTGCAGGTGCAGCCCCAGGGGGAGCCTGGCACTGAGCCAGCCGCAGCCCGGGACTCCCCGCTGCTCCTTCAGGCTCGGACGGGATGGCCCCGGGGATGGCAGTGCGGGTCCCCTGAGCTCGGTCCTGCTCTCGTCGATAGCCTTTATCAAACTGTCCCCAACATTTGCACCCGTGGTCACCCTTTCCCGCCAGCCTTGGGGTTAATTCGATGACCTTCCTAGTATTTCGTTTGCCCTCCTCTGTGGCCACTTCGGCCGTGCTCCTTCTGTGACTGCTCTAGAGATTACGATCCGCCTCCTCCACCCAGCCCGGCGGCCCAGAGTCACCCGCTGCCACGTGCGCACGTCCCCCGCACGCGCCCCGCACGCCTGCCGGTGGCTCCCGGCCCGCGCTGAGCGCTTGCGTCTTTTGTGTTGGGGTCTTTCCATTTTTATCTTTGCCAGTTGAAGTTTATCTTTGTTCAAATGAATAATTTTATCTTCAGTAGTCATGGTATATATATTGACTATATGTATATGTATGTACGTATATCCATATATATACGTACTAGAGGCTGCCGAAAATGAAGTTGCATTTTATTATAATTAAATGCCAACATGTGTGCGCACACATTCCTCAGCAAGGAAGGACAAGTCTGTGCGTGTGACAGCGCATCCGAATGCCCGTCCTGCTGGGCATAACGTTTTTGGATCCTGTTTCTCTCCAACGGCGTTTCGTAGTCACTGGTCAACGTTTCTTTCTGTTTCGAGAAATCAGGCCAGATTGGTTCCCATCTTATAAACGACCTGGCCTCCTCGCTTAAGGGCCCATCTGCCTGTTTTGAAGTCAAGTGGCTCTAATAAAATATATTAGAATCGACTGCTCTGAGACATTTTTTTCTGGGAATTTAAAGAAATTTCTGGAACGTTGGTCCTGGATTCCTGGCTCCCTGCCCTGGCAGCTGGCCGGTGGCGTGAGGTGAGCCCGTCTGAGTCTGCGGTCTGCCGTCCTCTGCAGGTGGGCAAGGTGGCCGCCCACTTCCAGGCGTTGCACGCGCATCCCGGGATGGGCAGGCGGCAGGTGGCAAACCACACTCTGGACGCCCCACCTGCTGACCCCACTTACGGCCCACTGGCCAGACATGGGTCGTGCGGCCACCCTTAGCCGTGTGGGAAGGACGCAGGGATGATGGGTACTGGGTGGCACTTGGGTGGTCTGCCCCAGACTGATGGAGCAGGAGCTGTGGCCTCCAATTCAGAATGGCCCAGAGCTGACCTCGCTGGCGAGGGGAGCGGGGGTCGGGGGCTGCAGGGAGAGGAGGGAGGACCTGGGGGCGGGGAGGGAGAAAGGGCAGGGTCGAGGCCATGGCGCCTAGGCAGGGAGCGGGAAGAGCACAGGGCGTAGTTGGGACGCTGCAAACTGTGCGTGTGGCGGTGGCGGTGACGGCGGAAGCCGAGGAGCCCAGGCGCCCAGACGTCGGCCTGGGAAAGGCGGCTGGAGGGGAGAAGCGTGGTCTTGTGAGAGAGGGCCAGGGCCCCAGGGTGCTCACGCAGGTGGCAGGTGGCAGGTGGCAGGGAGAGGGTCACCCTTCCACAGGCGAGGGGTGGGTGTGGGAGCAGGGAGTGTGCATGTGTGTCTGTGTGAGTGCATGAGCGTGTGTGCATGTGTGAGTGTGCATGTGTGTGAGTGCAAACCCTGAGGCCAGTTCCATCTGGGGGTGGGGGGGAGGGGGTTGGCCCAGGCCCGTGAGGTGGGGGTCAACAAGGACATGTGGGCCAGCTGGCAGGTGCGGTCTGGGAGGAGCTCTGTGGGGGGCCGTGGTGGTGGGGTCTGGTCTGAGTGACAGCCTCGCCTTCTGGTGGCTGTGGGACCCCCTGATGGCCGGGGGCGGGGTGGGGGGTTGGTGCCGAAGCCACCCTCCTCCTGACAGTGTCCGATGTCAGGGACGGTGTCTCTGTGCTGTGTTCCCTCACCACCCTCCATCCCGGAACTGCTGCGTCTGAACCTCGACCAGGTTGTGTGCGCTGAGGCTCGGGGTGCTGGTCTTAGGGACCTGGGGACAGGGGCTTCTGTCTCAGCTCGGGACGGGAGCACTGCCCCGTGGTGTCCACAGAGCCTCGCCTGGCACCCCTCCGCCGCCTGGCACCATGACTGGCTGAAGCTGGTCCCTGCGCCCCAGTGCGGGTCTCCAGGGGCCTCAGACTACGGGTCCTCCGCGGAGTGTCCCGTCCCCATGAGCCCAAGTCCTGCGTGCCCCTCCTCTCAAGCTGCAGCCACGAGTGCCGCCTCCTCCAGGACAGCGCCCTGATTGATCTCAGCCCCGGGCCTGCCTCGTGCCACGACTGCGTGTCGCCCATCCTTGCACTGGAGTGAATGAGGAAATACGCCGGGACGCATGTGGGGCACCGGCCTTGGCCTTGCCTGTGTGGGGGAGGGGCGGGCCGGAAGGGGCCCTGGCCTGGAGCTTATCTGCTTCCTGCGTGCAGGGCAGCCAGGCGGCCGCAGTGCCCTCCCCATGCCCTGCGGGTCGCGGGAAAACAGGCCGCCTGGGGCTCAGCTGTCCTTTAGGACCCCTGCCCCACAGGTGACGAGCGCTGGCCCAGTGGGATCCTGCACGAAGCACCTTTGGCCGGGAAGAAAACCCGGTGAGTGCTGCCCTGAGCCCCTGGCGGGGGGCAGACCTCTGGAGACGGGCACCTGTGAAGGGGTGGGCTGGGCTTCGGGGGTCAAGCTGTGGACCAGGCCTCCCAGGTCCCTGCGTGGCCAGGTCCCCCGATGTGGCACAGCTGCCTGGTGGGCTGGCCCCCCATGGGTGGCTGGGGGCCCCTTTCTGGTGGTCTGGGTGACGCCGCAGTGAGCTCTGAGCCGGGTGGCCTGCCTGCTGACCGTCACTTTGTGTGCTGGCTGCCCGGCCAGGCTTTCGGAACGAGCCCGAGGCCCGGCGAGCTCCAGCCTCATTGACAGACAGCGGCCGGGGGTCTGCGGTCCTGCTGGACGCTTTGGGCCAGCCGGGCTCTGGGCCTCCTGGTGTTGGCTCTGGGTGACGTCCGTGGGGGTGACGCCTGCTGGCCCCTGGCTCCGGAGCGGCGGAGGCAGGAGCGGGCGCTCACCTCCGGGGTCAGCTCTGGCCGGGGCCCTGGGGCTGCAGGAGCACGAGGATGGGACAGGGACCCAGGGACCGGCCCAGCGCCCCCGTCCTCACCATGGAGGGGGATACCAAGGGGCATCCGGGGACCCAGCCCGGGCCTGTGGAGCTGAGCGCCACTCTGACCTCTGCCCCGGGCTGGGTCCCCAGTGGCCTTGGGGACAGTTTTAGTCACAGCCTGTGCTGCAGTGGTAGTTCCCGCTATACCCACTGTGACTCGAGCCTGCTCAGAATCCCCGGCCGGGCTGGCCTTGGGGCCCTGAGGGGACCAGCTTCCGGGCTGGAGCAGCTGGCGCGGGGTCCGGACGGCCACGGGCAGGTTTCACGAGCGGCGTGTGGCACCGTGAGCACCACCGTAGCTACTCCCACCCTGCTGCACGCCCGCACAAATTCTGTCCAGGACGCTGGGCGGTGTGGGGCCCCCCAGGCTGCGCTGCGCCCCAGGAATGCAGGGATGGCATGTGGGGGTGGGGCCCGGCCAGGATGGCCGGCATCGTCCCTCAGACCCTGGGTGCGGGCTCAGCTGCCGGCCCACTTGCGAGCGGGGGTTTCTGGCCTGGCGAGTGTCACTGTGGTACCAGCCCGAGCTATACCACGGTGACACAGGCAGGTCCAGAAACCCCTGGCCCATTGGCCCAGTGCCCCCAGGGGTCTTGGGCGGGTCTCCCTCCCCAGACACTCCTGAGCTCTGGCAGCTGCATCCTGGGAGTGGGGCTTTCGCGGCGCTGGCAGCGGGCGTGCGGGAAGGGCCCACGGTGTGTGGGCGTGAGGCAGAGCTGCCGGGAGCGGAGCGGCTGGAGCCCAGGTCTGGTGTCCTGCTGTCACCGTGGGGCGGTGGGCGGGGGCATCCTGAGGGCTTTCAGGTCTGGCCCGAGCCTCTGTGGGGGCACTCCCACCGCGAGAGGGTCCCGTGCAGGATGTCCGAGGGCTGGGGGCAGGGAGGGCGGGGTGGGGCATACCTGGCACACGGCGCTGGCCGCACGGGCTCTGCCGCTGCCCGGGTGCTGGGTCAGGGACACTGGGGCTCAGAGCCGGGCTGGCGGTGTGGCGGGCCAGTTATGGGGCCCTGGGGCTCAGCTCAGCCTGGGTCGGGTTGGCCCCCAACGTCTCTGCACTCACAGCCAGAGCCTCCCACCCAACCCAGCGAGGGGTCCTGGGCACCCTGTCCCTGTCACTGGGAAAGGATGGAGCGGGCGGGAGCGAAGGGGTGAGGACCCCCCTGTCCGCGGGCCCGGCCTGCGTCCTGTGTGCCGGGAGTTCCATCCTCCCCTCTGGCCTCTGGCCAGGGCACAGGCAGTCACGGGTCGGGGTAACTGCGGGGTGTCAGCGGTCTGGTCAAGGAGGGCACACCTTTCCCTGCTCGGGGTGCTCGCACGGGACTCTGGCACAGGGGTGGGCAGCCCCCAGCCTGCAGCCTCCCTGCATCTGCTCAGGAGTCGACCGCGAGGTCCCCAACGTCCTGCGACGGCAGGAGAGGCCCAGGCCCAGCAGCGGCCCCTGGTTTTGAGCATGGGCCAAGTCACTGTGGAGCTACCCCAGTAGTACCCACAGTGACAGAGGCCAGAACAAGATGGCCCGTCCCAGGGCCTGAGGTTGGGGGACATGGTTCATAGCACCCCGCCCTGTCCTGGCTGGGGTCATGGCCCCTTTAGCTGTCCTGGTCCTCGGAGGGACGAGCCAAGGGAGGCGGCACCTCAGAGAGCTGAGCTGCAGACAGGGCTGCGGATAGGGCTCCGATGAGGGGCCTGGGCCCCTCGGGGTTCCCCTGCAGATCCACCTCCGGGACTGGTCCAGCGCCTGGTGCAGGGGGTGCCGGGGCATACTCCGGCCTGGGCTCCCCCGGACTCAGCTCCCCTGGACTCCCGGACCCCCTCTTGGCTGGTGGGTGGGGTGGGCCTGCTCCGTGCCTCAGCACCTCTACCGTGGCGGGTGCTGAAGGGGCCTCTGCACGTGAGGTGACAAGAGGGTGGGGGCTTAACGTGCGGGGGGCCCGAGGGGCCCGGCCCCTCTGCTCGCGGCCCCAGCTCGCTCCTGGCCGGTGGTCAGGGGCCCCGTGCTGACCTGGCCCCTCAGCCTGGCCGGTGCGGGCCGGCCTGCACCTCCTGGTTTCTGCCCCTCCAGGCCCCGCCCTGCCCTCCGTCATGCCGGGCGCTGCCCGTCCCCAACGTCTCGTGATTTCTGTGTCGTCGTCTTGACCCAGTCGGCCCTGGGCCCCTCCAGGACACAGATCTCCTGCCTGGGGGTGCCCAGCCCTCCAGGGCCCCAGCCTCAAAGGAGCGAGCTGCCAGGCCTGTGGTCCCAGGGGCCTGAGGGTGTGGGTGGAGCACAGGGCAGTGCCACGGTGGCTGGTTGTGGCTATGAGCAGTGTCACTGTGGTCGCCGTAGTAATATAGACCACAGTCTGACGCCCTGTGACAATAACTGGGGCCTGGGACCCGGAGACCTTAGCACCAGGGGCCACCAGGGCTGCCAAGGGACTCAGATGCGTGTCCTGTTGCTGGGACAGGTCTGCGGCCCCCCTGGAGGGCGGGACGAGCTTGGGAAGCCTGGGCCCACTCAAGGCTGTTGCCCTGTCTGGGGCAGAGGAGCTGGGCAGGCTGGACACGGAAGCACAGGGCCCGCTGCCTGCCTCAGGGTCAGCAGCAGGCTGGGAGGCACCCGCACTCACGGGCCCAGCCCTGTCCCCGCTCCCATCAGCCTCCCTGAGGGTGCCTGGGGGGCCTGCCCGTCGGGGCTTGACCTCTGCCGGCCTGCCCGGTGCGGGCTCTGTCCTCCCTGGTTCTGGCCGGCATCAAGCTTCTGCAGCTCGCCGCCTTAGGCATGTGGCTGTGGGGGTTAGCGAGGCCTGCTCAGTGCCCTTTGAAGCTCCCGACTGCAGGTGGCTGTTATGCCCTTGGGCTGAGCTGGCCGGGAGTGGCCCTGGAGGCCAA
>NW_024346343.1:0-626 GCF_902729225.1 Pteropus medius | reverse complement strand
AAAAAAAAAAAAGGAATGAGTGTAGAAGTCTGATGTGTTCTTTTCCTTTTTGAATGATCTCACAGGAAGAGGAATTGTTTCCGTAGGCTTTGAGAGTAGCGTGTTTGTCATCCTGTTTCCTCGCTTTGCTATGAAAAAATTATCATTCCCACAAGTCTTGTTCTTACATCCCCCTACCCCAGAGCTATATCAGAGCTTGGGCATTGATCTGTTAGCACTCCTGGAAATCGTATGCAGGAGACCGTGGTTTCATTTTTGTTATTGACCTATGATGGATGTACTTTAATGTGACACAACGACTCCCTCCTAAGCTCTTAAACTGGGGACAAAGCCTTCTAGTGGGTGCTGGGTGGTGTGTAAGAAGTAAATTCTCTTCCTTTTAATGTAAGGAAGCACCTTTGTGCTTCTGTGCTCATGTTTGCTCCTCATTCAAAGGGCACTCCCAGAGCTGCATGAGGGAAAGAACAGTTCCTCTGGCATTATGGCTATTGGTCCAGTACCCTTGAGCTCATCTCATCCTCCACATGTCACCCATGTTTGAGGTGCTGAATGCTTCCATGTGAGAGAGGCCTGTGTCCAGGTGCCTCTCTGGGCCCTCCATGGCCGGCAGGATTCTAGAGGGCACA
>NW_024346342.1:0-893 GCF_902729225.1 Pteropus medius | reverse complement strand
GGCGTGGCCAGGCCCGCGTCGTGCCCCCGGCACCTGGGCTCTGTCTGCCGCGGAGACACCGATGCTCGCAAGGCTCGCCAGCGCGAGGCCCAGGTGCATCTCGTTCGCACGCAGAGTCTCCGGAGACGGCCGGCTGTCCCCGTGGTGGCCGGCAGTGGTGGCTCGCAGGACGCGGACGAGGCTGCGGACCAGGGCAGAATGGTCGGCGCTGCGAACTGGCCGTCGTCACCTAGACGCAGGCGCTCAGCCACCTCGGGGGAGCGGGGCGCCCCTCCTGTGCACATTCGGCCCTTGGAGGGGGCCTGGCGGGGGCAACCTCGAGCCCTGGCAGACTAGGCAGTCTCAAAGCCTCGTGCTGGTGCTCCCGGGGCAGAGAGCTGGCCTGTCCTTCTCACGGATCTTATTGGGGCCACACCTGACACACACTAGCCCCTTGGGTGGCACATTTTGAATCCAAGAATGAGAGACCTCCTGGCTGCTTTCCACTGACCCCAGCACCGGTCAGCTCCTGAGGGCAGGGGCCACTTGGCAGAGTCAGCAGCCGGGTACGGGGGGAGGGAGAGGCGCCGACCGGCTGGGCCACAAGCAGCCTGGGACCGCCGTCCACACCCTGCCTCGCTGCACTCGGGGACGGCGGGCTGGGCGAACTTGGCCATCCCGTGCAGGCGGGGTCGGAGACGCCCGCTATTAGCGTGTCTCGGAGTCCGCTCTCGGGAAAGTGTGGCTTTGGTGTAACGCGTGTCCACGGATCCAGCCCCGGGCAGGACTGCACCCACACCCCACGGAACACTGTGTCCACAACGGGGTCCCCACACAGCGAGTTCAAATACGGTGTTTCACGGCCGGTTCAGGAAGTGGACCGCAGTCCAGCTGTCCTGTCTGACTTAGGGGAC
>NW_024346341.1:0-1266 GCF_902729225.1 Pteropus medius | reverse complement strand
TGGTTTGTCCACAGCGCCCTGTCCTCTCCTGCAGCCCCAGGACGTGCCGCACCGAGCCCTCCCCCGGGAGATGCGAGGTCGTAGTCTGGCCGGGAGCCGAACAGATTGCACCTCGTGTGCCGTCTCCCTGGCTGGGTTACGTGTCAGATAGACGACACTTCTGGGCCCCAGGTTTTGTTTCTTTGTGTGACATTTCCTCGTTTCTGCCCACAGCAGCGAGCGCAGGCACTGGCAGTCATTACTGATCAGGACCGCTGGCTGTTTTCCAAGACTGTCCTGTAGGGTTCTATTTGCGTTCAGATATTCTTTTCTTTTTTCTAGCCTACTTGACCTATGATTGGGAAATAATGTGTAAAAATGCGTAATGTTACGATTTGATGTACATGTACATTGTGAAATGATTAGTACAGTCGTTAATTAGCACACGCTGCACCTCACATGTCGGCTTTTTTCCCGCATCCACTGGGGGTGTTGGAACATGTCCTTGGATAAGTGGCGATGACTGTTTTTATTTTTTCATGTTGGAGAGGACGCTTAATACCTAGTGTCTTAACAAATATTGAGTAAACGATACAGCATTTTCAACTGTCAGCACCACGTTTTACATTAGCTACTCAGAGCTTAATCTTACAACTGGCTGGTGTCTGCCCACTTCCCCTCACCTCTGCCCCTGGCATTCTGCTCGTTTGCATGGTTCAATTTTCTTTTTTCTTAGGATTCCACATATAAGTGATACCGTACAGTATTTGTCTTTCTCTGTCTGCCTTATTTCACTTTGCCCTGTGCCCTCCAGGGTCATCAGTGTTGTCAAAAATGCACGGTTTTCTTTTTCCTTGCTGAGTGATACTCTATTGTGTCTCTGTGCCAAGCTTTTCTTACCCATCCATCTGTAGACAGATACTTAGGTTGTTTCTGTATCTTGGCTCTTGTGAATAATGCTGCAATAAACATGGGAACACAAATATCTCTTTGAGGTACTGATTTTATTTCTTTTGCATATAGTATACGCAGCAGCAGGATTGTCAGACCATGTGGTAGTTCTGTTTTTAAACTTTTGATGAACTTCAGTTACTGTTGTCCTTAATGGCTGTCCCGAATTAGATTGTGGCAAACGGGGTACGAGAGTCTCCTTTTCTCTCCATCCTGACCAACACTTGTTATCTGTTGTCTCTTTGATAATAGCCATCCTAAGTGGTATGAGGCGATATCTCACTGTATTTTGAATCTGTAGTTCCCTGATGTTAGTGATGTTGAACACCTTTTCAT
>NW_024346340.1:0-839 GCF_902729225.1 Pteropus medius | reverse complement strand
ACAAAAAACAGTAAAATTCATTTTATCCCTTATTTCCCTGGACTCTTGTTGACATGCATTTTACTTCTATATGTGCTAAACTTCCATAATATAGTTATTATTTTTGTTTTAAACTGTAACTAGATTTTAAAATAAAATTTAAAATATATTAAATACAATTAAAACAATCTTATATATTCACCTATGTGGTGGATGGGCCCTAGGGTGGCCACACATGACCCCTGCCTCCTGATCTTTGTCCCTTCTACATGAGAGTGGGCAGCACTTTGACCTGCTTCTGGCCAATAGACTGACTATAGCAAACCTGATAGGGCATCGCTTGGGTGATTGGTACATTATATACAACTCTTTCTTGTTAGGGATTCATTCTAGAGACTCCCCTTGCTGATAGGCAGTTAGCGGTCATGTAACAAGGAATTGCAGGCTGCCTCTAAGAACTACATGGCCAACAGCCAGCAAGAGAAGGGGGTCTTCAGTCTCACAGTCTCAAGGAAATGAAGTCTCCTCAATATGAGTGATCTTGGAAGCATATTCCTCCCCAGTCAAGCCTCCAAATGAGCAAGCAGCCTGGCTGACACCCTAATTGCAGCCTTATGAGACCCTGAGCAGAGAATACAGTTAAATTGCCTATATGCCTGACCCACAGACAGTGAAATAATGTGGGCAGTTTTGAGCTGTAAAGTTTGTGATAATTAGTTCCACAGAGTAGAAAACTAAAACAGCCTTTCTGTGTTTTTATATACTTACACATACTTACTTTTTCTATATTTTTATATACTTTTACATACTTACTCTTTCTGATGCTCTTTCCTGGCTTCCCTCTGATATATATTTTTTTT
>NW_024346339.1:0-706 GCF_902729225.1 Pteropus medius | reverse complement strand
AGGCCTCAGCCAACCGCACAGGGAGTCCAAGGCTGTGAGGCCCTTCAGAGTTGTCTTGAGTTAGGATGAAGGACCGAATAGTTTTACTCCTATATCCATCAGCTTTCTGTAGCTGAGATACTTCCATAAGAGGGCAGGTAAATGAAGGAATCTGCCAGCTACAATTCTAGAAGCAGTTCTAATGGGGGACATGGTCAGTGTCCCACAGTGTCCTCTATGGTATAAACTTAAAGTAGTCCTTATAATTTCCACATCATGCATCAGTGTATACTCAGTAAATGTAAATAGAAAAGTAGAAAATTCTTGAGAGAATTATTTTTAAATACACACAACCTAGTGTACTTCATGTCATAAACAGATAAGAAGTATAAAAGAAAGAATTCTATGATTCTCATTGTTATGACTTATCTGCCTTGTGGACATGAAAAACTAGGCTAGAAAAATTTGAATCTCATTTCTTTTGCTTTCCATCCCCTCTTTAGTGAAGCAGCAAAGTAAAAAAAAAAGCTAGGGGAAACAGCAAGGGACCAAGGTACACTATACATTCTTGAAGAGGGAACAGTTTGTTAATAGTAACCTAACCATATTTTTTTAAATAACCCATTTTTTCTCACTTTTATGAAATGAAGTTGGGGCATGAGGGGACAGAGCAGGTAGAGGTGGAAGGGAGGATGTGGGGATACAGAAGTATGCCTGCTGAGAAAGA
>NW_024346338.1:0-501 GCF_902729225.1 Pteropus medius | reverse complement strand
GGTCTGGCCCTGAGGAAGACACAGCGTCAGTGAAATCTGTGCAGTCATGAATGGGGGTCTCGGGCTCTGGGTCTGGCAATAGATTGGCTGGGTGGATGACAGATTCCTGAGGTCCCTGTATAACTTCAGCTACCTTACAAAGGTTAGTTGGCTGACGAGCAGCCATCCTAATTCTCCCAATTAGAATCTTGTGGTACCGATCTAATGCCATTCTTCCTGCCTGAGAATTGTGTCCCCAGGCTGGGTGGTTAGAGGGAAATTCCTCCTCAATCTGTTTCCCTGCTTCCTCAACTCTCCTCCCTCCCACAGATATCTTTTGTGTTTCAGTCTGAATGCGTCGGTGTTCTTCCTCCGTGAAGGGCGTAATTAAAAGCTGTTGGCAATCATCCCAGGTGAGGCAGTGAGTCTGAAAGACACTTTCTAAGAGTCCTATTAATGCCGGAGGTTTCTCAGAGAAAGGCAGATTCTGTACCTTCCAGTTGTACAGGTCCCTAGTCGAGA
>NW_024346337.1:0-415 GCF_902729225.1 Pteropus medius | reverse complement strand
ACTGGGTCTTTCTTTGTTTCTTGTTATAGACTTTGTTTTAAAGTCTATTTTTTCTGGTATAAGTATTGCTACCCCACCTTATTGGTTGTTTGTTTCCATTTTCATGAAATATCTTTTTTCATCGCTTTACTTTCAGTCTATGTGTGTCTTTTGTTCTGAAGTAAGTCTCTTGTAGGTGGCATCTGTAAGGGTCTTGTTTACTTACCCATTCACCCACCCTATTTTTTGACTGAGACGTTTAATCCATTTACATTTAAAGTATTTGTTGATAGATTTGTAGTCATTGCCATGTCATTATTCATATTTTTTATCATTTTTTTCTTTCTCTCCCCCACTCTCCTCCCCCTCCCGCTCCTCCTCCTCCTCCATCCTTCCAACATTTCCTGCCATACTGGCTTGGTGGTGATGAACTTCT
>NW_024346336.1:0-530 GCF_902729225.1 Pteropus medius | reverse complement strand
CTTTGCTGTGTATTTCTAAATATTCCAATTATGTATTTCTTTAAACTATGTTCTTTATCACATAATGCTGAAGATAAGGAAAACAGACAATCTCAAAGGAAAACTAGAAATATAAATCATGCATAAGGCAGTACTTTTTAAAAATTGAGATATAATTGACATAACATTAGTTTCAGGTGTACAACATGATTATGTGTGTGTGTGTATGTGTGTATATACACACACAAACATACACACAAAATGATTACCACAGTAAGTTTAGTTAAGATCCATCAGCACACACAGTTACAATTTTTTTTCTTGTGATAAGAACTTTTAAGATCTACTCTCAGCAACTTTCAAATATGGTATGGTATGGTATTAACTATAGTCACTGCTGTATATTACATACCCATGACTTATTAATTTTGTAACTGGAAGTTTGTAACTTTTCCCTGTCACCTGTCTACTATACTCCCCAACGCTTGTCTCTAGCAGCTACCAATCTGTACTCTTTATAAGTTTATTTTTTTTCCTTTTTTTTTTTTTTT
>NW_024346335.1:0-566 GCF_902729225.1 Pteropus medius | reverse complement strand
ATGTAGTATGAATCCATTATATGAAATGACCAGAGTAGGCAAATCTAGAGACAAAAAGTAGATTAGTGGTTGCAGGGGAATAGAGAGGGGGTGAAGATAAAGGGACTGCTAATGAAGACAGGGTTTCTTTAGAGGAGATAAAGTCCCACCAAAGCCACGTCCAGTTTTATCCTCAGCGAGCCAGGTGCTCCTTGCTAACAGCGCCGAGACTCACACTGGAGGCAGCTGGTCTCGGTTTCTGGTGTGGCCTTTTGAGGTGACTAGAAGCACAGCATCTGTGGATTGCTGGCTGAATCTTAACAGGTGGCCCCAGAGGAACAGAGGCTTGGGCTAAATTTGGCCTACAGCTGAACTCCTCTCAGGACTGTGCCGCTGGACACCTACTTCATAAATCCACACTAATAAGACCGGGAAACTTAGGAGCTTTGCTTAATACATAGAAACAGACACGGAAAAGCAGCCAAAATGGAAAGACAAAGAAGCAGAAACCATATGAGAGAACAGAACAGAGATCCAGAAATAATGGAGTCAAGTAATTTAACAGATATAGAGTTCAAAACACTAGT
>NW_024346334.1:0-690 GCF_902729225.1 Pteropus medius | reverse complement strand
CTAATCTTAACTCTAAATTCTTACCCTAACCTTAAACCTAAGCTTAACGCTAACAGTAACCCTAACCCTAAAACTAACGTAACCCTAACCCTAATGGTAAAACCTATATCTAACACTATCCGTAACCCTAACCTTAAGGTAAACCTAACCCTAACACTAACACTAACACTAATCCTAACTCTAAACTCTTACACTAACACTAACCTTAAACATAACTGTAATCCTAACCCAAAACAAAACGCTAAACCTAACCCTAACACTAACCCTAATCCTAACCCTAAGCCTAAGCCTAACACAACCGTAACCCTAAACCCTAAACATAACCCTAACTCTAAACGTAACCCTAAACCTAACGCTAACCATAATGATACCCTAACACTAATCCTAACACAAACACTTACCGTAACCCTAACCCTATACTTAGCCCTAAGAGTAATCCTAATTCTACCCCTATCCATAACCCTAAACCCTAAGACAAACCGTAACCCTAACCCGAACCCTAATGCTATCTCTAACCTTAACGTGACCCTAACCCTATCCTTGAACTTAACCCTAAACCTAACCCTAACCTTAACATAACCCGATCCGTAAGCCCAACTCTAACACTAATTCTAATTCTAAACTCATACCCTAACTCTAACTGTGAACTTAACCCTAACAGTAATCCTAACCATACCTCTAATCCTAAAC
>NW_024346332.1:0-649 GCF_902729225.1 Pteropus medius | reverse complement strand
GTTTTATTTTCAATGATTAAATTGTTGGAAACATCTTCCTTGTATTAAGCCTCAAATTACTTTCACCTATTGATCCTAGTTCTTCCCTTCAGGTCAACACAGGACAGTGTAAGCCCTTTGTCATGGGACAGCCCTCCAGCTATTTAAAGACTCATCTGGTCTCTATCCAGACTTCTTTTTTGTGGGCCAATCGGCTTCAATTCTTTCAGTTTTAACATGTAAGTTTCCAAGTTGTTTTTCATCCTGGTTGCTTAAGTTGGAGATTGTTTAACAGTATACTTGGGAAAAACACAGTTCTGGAAGTGTAGTTAGGAGATAGGGGTGAGGGGCTCCTCTAGTTTTGACCCTGTACTTCTAGTATATCAGATTAAGACCAAATTACCTTTGCCTTTTTTTGGTAACCATGTTGGGGGATCCAGGCAGGACTTTCCACTTATATTTAATCCTTTTAGATTCAGCCTTTTGTAAATGTGTATGAAACTTTTGGGGTATCCCATTTCATCATCAGTGTAGTAGCCACTTTTAAAGCAGTAGCTCTGTGTCTTCGTCAGGAATGCTACCATCCAGGCCATTTATAGAACTCTTGACCCTATGGAGAGGGTCAAGTGCTATGGAGAGAACTCTTTGGCAGGTTACTGCATTAAGTAAC
>NW_024346331.1:0-1400 GCF_902729225.1 Pteropus medius | reverse complement strand
CAACATTGTTATCTTTATTTTACAAATTAGTAAATACAGGAAGAGAGAAAGCAGGAGACAATCTCAGAGTAGAAAAAGACATTAAGCCAAACCATGAAATCAAAAGTTCTTTGCATAAACGGTTTTCTAGAATCTAGAAAAGCTTCCTGTGAAAATATGCTAGATGATGCATGTGCTCCGTAGCTACAATACGTTCCCCCAAAGCCTGGCAGCCTTGCAGGCCGCTGCAGGATGGGCTGGGCCGGGGAGGCTGATGGAATGAGGCCCGCTGTGGCACGCAGGGCCTCAGTCAGACCAGTGGCAGAACCGCCTCTGTGACAACTGTGTGGCAGACACAAACTGTCTCCTCACAGCCTCTCCCTTCACACTGTTGTCAACCGTGCTCCAAGTTCTAGCTAGGTGCCTGGCCTCCGAGCTCCAGACAGCTGGACAGTCGCGTGACTTGGTGGTGGCAGTGGGATGTGAGCAGAAGTGAGGTCAGCAACCTCTGCTTCGCTGCCTTTGAAAGGAAGCTGCTCATCCCCACTTCCTCACCTGCGCCCTGACTGGGGGAGGGGCAGGGTGTGCGGCTGGCTCTGGTCATGCAGGGGACCCGGAAAGAAGGACCAGGGTCCCTAGCCTTGGCCCCAGCTCTGCCTCTAGTTCAGGCATCTCGTGAAAGAGAAGGAAACATTCTCTTTTTGAAGCTGCTGCTGATTCTAGTGAAGACGGCTGCATTGATACAGGCCTGAGGAGTACACATTTCTAAGAACACATTCCTACAAAGGAAACAAAGGGGCCGCTTATTGATTTTATGAGATGCCTTAAGCGATCTCTCTGACCTGGGAGCGGGGTCCGGCCAGCACTGTAAGAGGGCTAAGGTGACGGTGCCCACACCCCGTGACCCGTGGTACCTCATTAACGGCCGACTGGCACACGGTGCCCGGGCCGATCTCCGTGTTCAGGTAGAGCAGGGCGTACAGGTAGCCCGCCCGGCCGTACAGCAGCTCGTCGGGGAGGTCGGAATCTCCGCAGACGACCGTTCTCTGCAGCTGCAGAAGCCTGCCCGACAAGAACAACTCCGTTTTCTCAATGTCTAACATTCTTTCCTGAAACTGTGAGTAACCCCATTATTTTAGGAATGACCTGTTATTTATAATTTAAAACTGATTTCAAAAATACAAAAAAAAACCCAAAACACAAACAAAAACAAACCCCAAACCCCAGAGAACAAAAATGTCTCCACTTCACTATTTCTCTCTCATATATCAAAATGAATAACAAATCTCGTGTTCAAACTTTTTACTTTATATCTATTCTGAACCACGTGAGAGAAGATGCTCAATTTTGCAACCCACGATTAGAAGCCAGTGATCTAAAATCTAAGTGAAAACGGCACCGAGGTGCAGCCCATGCTTGGG
>NW_024346330.1:0-322 GCF_902729225.1 Pteropus medius | reverse complement strand
TGGACCCGTGCCTCAGGGGTGGGGAGCAGCTGTGGGGTTGACCCTGAGATGGGGACACAGGGGAGGAGGAAGATTCTGAATCCAGGGCCCCTGGGGGATGTTCTGGGGGGTATGCCGAGTCGGTGTGGAGAAGCCCACTGGGCTTAAAATAGTACCTGGTACCTCCTACGGGATCAAGAACTGCCTTCAGTGGAATGGAGGAAGTAATGGGTGGACAGGTAGAGGGATGGAGGTGGGGACAGCTGGCTAGCTGGGTGAGTGGGTGGATGGATGGATGGACAGATGGATGAATGGACAAATGGATGGATGGACAGGTGGACAG
>NW_024346329.1:0-302 GCF_902729225.1 Pteropus medius | reverse complement strand
CAGGGCCACCCACAGACAGCGTTCCCAGGGATGCTTTGGCCCCTGCGTCCATGGCGGCCGTCACCCGCTGGAAAGAGTTCAGTTGGGAGACACTGCAGACAGCTGTGGGTCTGAATTCGGCCTCCGTGCCATAGGAGCTTGGCGATCAGCTCTTTGAGCCTTTCATTTCTTCATTTTGAATGCGTCCACGGGGACCATTACGACCATCCCGGCAGAAAGGTGAGGGAGAGGGAGGTGTCTGCTTCCGTCCTGAAGTCTGATTTCAACTGCGGAAAGCGGGAAGGAGCAGAGGCCTAGGAAGG
>NW_024346328.1:0-1192 GCF_902729225.1 Pteropus medius | reverse complement strand
CAATATTACAGGAAATATTGGAGGGTCTTCTTTATGAAGAAAAAGCATGTATCAGAAACAGGAATAAAGAATGGTAACAACTACATTCCTATCAATAAGTACCTCAAATAGAAAAGGATTAAGTGCTCCAACAAAAAAACAGAGTGGATGAATGGATAGGAAAACAAGACCCCTACATATTGACTACAAGAGACTCACTTCAGATTAACAGATACACACAGACTAAAAGGAAGGGGATGGAAAAAGATATTGCTTTGATGGACCTAGAAAGTATTTATGTCAGGCAGAGGACGATAAACACTATATGATTTCCTTATACAGAATCTAAGGAATAAACAGAACAAACCAATCAAAAACAGACTAAAAAATATAGTGGACAATTTGGTGACAGACAGAGGGGAGGGGGTTGGGGAGCTGGGAGAATGAGGTGAAGGGTTAAAGAAGTACAAATTAGTAGTTGATGGATGGTCATGGGGATGGGGAGCGCAGCATAGGGAATGCAGTTAGCATTAATATGTTGACTATGTGGAGGGTCAGAGAAGGAAGGGAACAATTGGGTGGATCATTTTATGAACAATATAGATGTCTAACCAATGTATACTTGAAACTAATTAAAATAAATAAATTTAAAAAATAAATAAAATAAAATAAAATAAAATAAAAAGCTTCTGCACAGCAAAAGAAACCATCAACAAGACAAGGAGGCAACCATCTGAATGGGATAAGATATTTTCAAACAACACTTCTGGTAAGGGGCTAATATCCAAATTATACAAAGAATTCATACAACTCAACAATTAAAAAAAATCCCATTAAAAAATGAGTAGAGAACCTGAACAGACACTTCTCTCAAGAAGACATACAAATGGCCAACAGATATATGAAAAGATGCTCAGCTTCACTAGCTATTAGAGAAATGCAAATCAAAACCACAATGAGATATCACCTCACACCTGGTAGAATGGCTTATCATCAACAAGACAAGTAATAACATGTGTCAGAGAGGTTGTGAGGGAAAAGGAACCCTCATACATTGCTGGTGGGAAAGTAAATTGGTACAGCCACTATGAAAAACGATATGGAGGTTCCTCAAAAAATAAAGAATAGAATTACCACATGATCCAGCATTCCCTCTTCTGGGTATCCACTCCCAAAAATTTGAAAACATTTATTCAAAAAGATATATGCACAT
>NW_024346327.1:0-350 GCF_902729225.1 Pteropus medius | reverse complement strand
TTTTATATTCTCTTCTGCTCCCTTGTCTATATTTCCTAACTTTCTATGATGAGCACATATACCTTTGTAATAAGAAAAAGAAAAACATTTATTGAAAACAGCAGTATAGTTGCTAGGTCATAATATTTCAGAGCTGGAAGGAATTTTGGAGACAAAAGCACACATGGGCTAGTTAATGGCAAAAAATAGTAAACAGTGAAATTTCTTTCCCTGTTATTGAGAATCCTTCCAGACTTGGGTCTGTTATGCACAATCACACATAATATCTTTATTATATAGTCAGAATCATAGGTACCTATGCTCTGCAGACTTGGGTCTGTTATGCACAATCACACATAATATCTTTATTA